>NC_089581.1:157413789-157728213 GCF_019320115.1 Miscanthus floridulus
TCAAATTTCTTCGCCTCTGTGCACACTCAGTTTGGTTGTACTATCAAATCCGTGCAATGTGACAACGGTCGTGAGTTTGACAACTCTGCGTCTCGTGCTTTCTTTCTTGCCAAAGGTGTTTCTCTTTGCATGTCATGCCCCTACACCTCGCAGCAAAATGGCAAAGCCGAACGCATGCTTCGCACCTCCAACAATGTCACCCGCACCCTGCTCTTCCAAACATCCATGCCGCCCTCCTACTGGGCCGATGCAAATTTAGTTCATTATTGCTGAAAGCCTTGAACTCTTGCTTTTACTTCTGAAAGTAAATTGCATATTTTTTTTATCGTTTTTTCTACCTTCAATGTGTCTCCTTTTTTTATTGTTTTGAACACTCTACTCAATCCTGCACTATTCTTCTCATTTGAAACAAAAAATGAGACTCTTGCATTATGCAGCTAATGCTGAGCTCTATTGCAAGCTTGGCTTGCCATTTGTGATGGGCACAACTGGTGGGAACAAGCATTTGCTCTACAAGTCAGTGCAAGATTCAAAAAGTTATGCACTAATATCTCCACAGATGGGTAAACAGGTATGCTAAAAAAGAACTATCTATCTCAATAAGTTTAAAACTGTTAGTTTTCATTATTATACTTCAAATGTTGAAAACATGGATAACCTGTATAGTTTTCTTTCATTCTTCAATCAGGTGGTTGCATTTGTTGCTGCAATGAAAATCATGGCCGAGCAGTTTCCAGGGGCCTTTTCAGGCTATCATGAAGAGGTACAATTCTAACTTGAGTGTTTCCATATGAATTAAAAGTTCAGAGTGATGGTTCATTGTGTTTAAGGATTTAAACTTCTAATGGACCAGCAATATATCATCTCTCAATCTTGACACATGTCTTGTGGAAGGATGCTCAGTGATTTAAGCTTCTTTGTAGGTTCTTCAATCAATTGTCTGGCCTGAGACTTAAAATGCTAAATTTTGGTATGTGGTCATACCATCTGCCAATACCTGTAATTCTGAGTGTCAGGATTCCTTTTTCCTGGTTTTAGAATCCCATCAAGCTGGCAAGCTGGACACATCTGGTACAGCTAAAGATGTGATTGCTTGTTTTGAGAAACTAGGTGTCATATGACATGAACCGGGTATGCTTTATCTTTTGTGCTTGAAAACTTTACTTCAATTATTCCGGTTATGAGAGAAAAGCTGTTTGTGCTCTGGAAAACACATTAATGCAGTTGAACCTACCACAATATTTTCATGGATCAAGATCTCTTCCTTGTAAATTTCTTTTGTTGTTCTCATGAACTCTTGACATATCATTTTCAAATTGCAGATACCGAAATACTTCCTTGGATTGTAAATATAAGCATCTAGGTTTGTCCTAAGTTAAACTTTTTGAACTTTCACCATCAAATCTATTTTTTTGTATAAATTGACAAAACAAGATTGGCATTACTAGTTTCACCTTGAAAATACTTTCATAATATATGTTCTTTTCACTTTTTCAATGATAATATACCTTTATAGACGAAGTTAGAAAAGTTTGACTTTGGACAAACCTAGATGGACTTGTATTTGTGATCGAAGGAAATAGCAATTATAGATAATAACCAAGTATTTTGTTGATATGAGGCTAAATGGTTTGAAGAATTCTAAGAAAAGCACTGTAGAATTTGACTAAAAAAGGGTGGTTCCTTACAATCAGAAGGTGGAATTTAAGTAGGATGCCTCTAACAATATATCCTACGTACATAACTGATTGAACAATTGTGGATTTCCATGGAAAAAATTGTTCCATATTTTTACAATATGCGGTCCATGTTTTTTTTTTGTCGGAGCTGTGTTTACTCCCCCCCCCCCACCCCCCCCCCCCCCCCCCCCCCCCCCCCCCCGCTTTCTATTACTATATTGTGTTACATGTTTTTATCCTCAAAAGGAAACAGAAATCTTACTATATTATGCTTCTTACGTCCTGTGCTGACAGATGGTTAAGATTAGAGATCCTGAACAGCAGCTTGAGATGGTGGGTGTCCCTGAAGAACACATTCAAGGGCATGCATTCCATCTGTATCATCTCACTTCTCCTGATGACAGGTAATAACCATTCTCCTGGAAATTGATGATACTGCCAATAAAGTAATTAGACTCAGTCATGGATATTTTTATAGTCTTGCTAATACGTCAGAGCAATTTGAAGCATGCTATTTTTTCATCTTTGTTGATTTAATTGTGTTCTTTTAGTGTTTCATTTGAGTTCCAGCACAATGTTTGTGGTCGTTCAATCTACGCTGAAGGAACTATTGATGCGGCAATATTTCTGCATAGGAAGGTTGGCGGATGTGTTACTTCGGTTTTTTTTTATAAGTGGTGCTGCGTTTCAGATACTGCTGGTATCTTGCATTCTTACGAACTGCTGGTATCTTACATTCTTACTAGTATTCTTTAATGTAGGTACAATCAAAGGACTCTAAGAGAATATATAATATGGATGATGTCCTGAGAGAAGGATACATGCGACAAAGTCTACTGATTAGCTGTTCATAAATAATTGCAGCACAGTATTGTTTTTTGTTAGTCTATGGGTTAGATATTAATAGAGTTGTGTGCGAATTAAATTAAAAGACTATGCACTAAGTTCTTCAAGTTTCTATCAAAACAAAAAACATATGAAAAAGAGAACATACATAAAAGGTATATAAGTTTGTTTTAAGGTCAAAGAGGGATCAACTTACTGTTCTAGAGGAAACATACATAAAAGGTGTATAAGTTGAAGTTTGGCAATCAACGTAGTGTTATAGTAACGGAGCAAATTCATGAATTGTCATATTTATCATCTTTTTGTTCATCAATTCATGTCATGTCAGCTTATTTAATGCCATAAAACTCATAAAATTTTCATTGACAAACTCGCATTGAGACTGCCCTTACACTCTCCTCTGGATAAAATCTCCATGAGAGTTTGGTTTCATGAAGTACCGCGCACCACTTTGAAGTTTACACGTTCATATCATTCTCTAGTTCAGTACATAGATAGCATGGAACAACATGTTTCTATAATGACAGACTTTTGCAGCAGTTGTTCAGGGCAGAGTCTAAATTAGATGTTCCACATGTAATCTGATCGTCTTGATGAGTGCTATGCAATAGTGAACTCCATTTGATCATTTGAGATCAACTCTAAAATCGGATCATTTTTTGTCGCTAAGATATTTAAGTGTTGTACATTGCCCACCTTTACCCATTTTAGACTTTCGGGTAATTGGGTTGAATTAATATGCGAGGTTCAATAGGAAAAATAACATGCTTCTGTTGATTGCAGTCATAATTTAATATTCCCAACTTCTTGCAGAGCTCTACTAAATAAAAACAGTTCACAGGAAGTTGCGCAAGGTTCAACTATCCCCAATAGATAGAATATAACACACACTCTTAAACTGACCCAACCTTCATGCTGAACTTATCAATGTCACAGCCTTATTCTGAGGAAACTGCATAACCTGCAAAAACCAAGAAAACACTGACCAAACATTCTAGTGCTGAGTCTCCATCGCAGCAGGAGGAAAGAAAGGCAACAACTTCTTGAAGAACGGGAGCAGCTTCTTGAAGAGCTACGGGCCAGTGACAGCGTCGCGCTGCGCCGGCGGGTGGTAGATGGGGGTTGGCTTCGGCGGCGAATACACCGGCGGCGTCGACGGCGCGGTGGCCGTCGACGGAGGCTCGTGCTCCGGCACGGGCACCGGCGCCGGTTTGTGCTCAGGAACGCCTACCGCCGGCGGCTCATTGGTGACAGGCGGAATGGAATGGCCGTGGCCGTGATCGTGATCAGGCAGGTGAGGGATAACCACAGGCGTGTGGATTCCTACGTGATGGTGATGGTGCATAACGCTGTGGAAGAAAGGGTGGCAAAGGAAAGCCGAAGCGCACTCGGGCGACGAGCGGTAGACCTTGCCGCCGAGCGCAACGAAC
Source organism: Miscanthus floridulus (assembly GCF_019320115.1). NCBI lineage: Eukaryota > Viridiplantae > Streptophyta > Magnoliopsida > Poales > Poaceae > Miscanthus > Miscanthus floridulus. Next base: position 157,417,745 of record NC_089581.1, read on the forward strand.
GTCTTCTCGGTGCCGTCGTGGCCACCGGGTGGCGCCGCGACGATCTTGGACGGCTCCTGCCCGGGGCACGGCGCACTCGACGCGCTGTGGAGCTGCGCGAAGCATTCGGACTTGAGCTCCCCGTCCTCGCCAACGACGTCAGCCGCCAGCGGGACGCTGAAGGCGCCGGACTTGCCCACCTGTCCCACGGCCGTGCTCTTGTACTCGCCCTTGCTGTTCCTGCACTTCACGGCCACCTGAAGACCTGGGGAAAGTAAACGACAGACAAATCACTGACTAGCCAGCCAAACTGTCTACTACTATATCACGACACTGACAGGTTTGGGCTTGTTTAAACTACCTTTGAAAGCTGCCTCAGCGTTCATGTTCCTCCTGGCGCAATCGGAGCACTTGGCCAAGCCAACAACAACCGGCGTTGCTGTCTCTCCTTGCACGGCATTGGCGAAACCTATCGCTATCACAATGCCGAAAACGGCCACCAGTAGCAGTCGTGCTTGGATCTCCATCTAGCTCTACCACTTGTTCGGAGTTGTTGAGGAAGGAGAAGACGTGGATGGGTGGGGAGCAAGGAGTGGAACGCAGGCGTTTATAAATGGGTGCCGAGGTCTGACGACGCAGCTCGATCACGTGAAGTCAAGTGAAACTAGTGAAGGGCCGAAAGCAACCTTGGCCAGCAGCCAGATAAATTGGGCGCCGCCTTTGTAGATCTATAGTTAATATGGCCCCTTGCAATGTGAACAGCGTTTCCTTCAAGTCTACTCCTCCACGCACCGTAGCGCACCTGCATGTGGTCTGGTCATTGGCACACTGTCCACCGTTGTATGGCCTTGCTCAAAAGTTGATCGATGTGCGAAATTCTTGAAAGCCAGAGAGTGAGGGACCGATCACCATTTTTACACAGAACTCGGTGAGATTTTATACGTACTACACTAGTGACAATCATATTCCATGGAGAGACAGTGAACTCTGCCGTTAGGTTACGTTGTGCTACTGCCTGCTGCCACTATTCTCTGCTGTGGAAATTCTTGGCCTCTGTTCAATTCCAACGCCACCTAGCACCTAACCTGGCAGTTCCAACTTACATCTGGATAACAAACACCACGGCACCACACCATGTTGCTCCCGATCGAGCCGAGACGGCGAGACCCCAGCTGCCGCGCGCGCCATCGAACCAGGTGGCACTCGACAATTCTCGGCAGGCAGGCAGGACCGCGTGACGGGTGGTGGAGATCGTGCCCATTTTATACCGACCCCTGCACGATCGTACGATCTGATGAAAAGTAAATTTCAGAGTTGGACCTCGTTCAGTAGCCGAAGGCCCGAATTAACTCGGCACGGCAGTACTCAACAGCAATCTCTATTTTCCCTGAAAGCCGATAGCGAAGTAGTGAAGCAGGGTCCAAGAATCCGACATCACTGATGCTCAAAAGGAAGAAATTTTGCTTTAGAAATCACTACCTTTATTTCTCAAATCAAGTAACGGACAGAAACACCAATGCCACCGCGACACACACGGGGCACGAACTGAACAAAACAATCACTGACAACACAACAACAACATCAACGAAACGAAACGAACATCACAGACACTCCAACATCTTCTCGCTTTGCTGCTATCCTTCTCCTGCATGCCCACTCGCACGCGCCACCCTAGTTCAATTTCTTGGGGAGCTTCTTCTCCTGCCGGGTCGCAGCAGGCCGGATCGTGTCGTCGTCGTCGACGAGCGGCGGGCACGGCTTCTTCTTGTGCAAGAACTTCATCTTGGGCTTCTTCTTAAAGAACGGCTCGGGCTCCTCGGGCGCCGGAGGCCTGGGCTCCGCCACGGGCGTGGGTGTCGGCGTCGGGGGGCCGTACGTCGGCGTCGTCGGGGGATTCGGGGTTGGCGTCGGCCTCGGCCTCGGCGGCGGCGGCGGTGGGCCGAACATGTAGTGCTTCTTCTTTTTGCCGCAGGCGCACGCGACGGGGGCGAACACCGTGTCGTCGGTCGCGGCCGCGAAGTAGGTCGTGCTGCTGCTGTCGCCGCCGTCTAATTGGCTGGTGGTGGGCGCGATCCTGGGCGGCGCCTGACCGACGCACGGCGTGCCGATCGAGTTGTGGAGCTGCGCGAAGCAGTCACGGTCCATGCTCCCGTCGTCGCGCAGTAGTTCGGCGGCGAGTGGGATACGGAAGACGCCGGTGTCGTCGAGGGGGCCAAGCGCCTTCGTCTCGTACGTCTCGTCAGCGCCGGATTTGCACTTGATTGCTACCTGCAGGTCTGCAGAGCACAGAGGGAACAAAAGTTTTTTAGTGTTCGCGGCCATATGCATGGGCCGCAAAAGTTGTGCCGAGCGTAGTCAGGCCTGATTCTGGCAGGCATGTGGATGTGGCCCAATCCATGATCATGTGTCTGTGTATTACTCGTACGTTGTTTGATACGAAAAACCGTTCGAAATGTGAATGAAAAGCGAAAGTGTGTCATTTGAGAAAAAAAAGAGTAGGCATGTCATTCGGAAATATTGTATGTGATTCGCAACAAATAGTGTGTGTCTGTCTAATATTTTGAATTGGTTTTGGGGACACAGTGTTGTTCCAGAAATTTGTCTCAAAACTCTTGACAGCTTTTATTTCGTTACCAGCTAGTACCACATAAAGTTTGTTACTTAGAAAGGCAGTAGCGCTCTAGTCGGGCCAAATTTTCATGTCCGCAACAGAGCTAAACCAGTAGTGCAAGTGTGCAGGCAGGCGATTTGCATGTACCTTTGAAGGCATTGGCATCGTTGGGGGAGCAGTCCAAGCACTTGATGCTGCCAACCACGATCGGCGGCGGCGCTGCCGCCTCTGCCTTCTTCCAAGCCGTCGCGCCGAAGCTCACGGTCAAGAGCGCAGCCAGAAGAACCGCGGCTTGCTGAGGAAGCAGAGTCCCCATGCTGGAGCCGGCCTGCAGCTGGCTGCTGCTTCTTCGTCTAAATTTGATGAGGAAGAGAAGGCGGTGTTTGGATGGTGAGACGGTGCTCGAGTGCATGCGTTTATATAGGGGCCAAGGGGCGGAACGGCAGGTAGTGACACTGTGGCCGGCCGGCTGGGCCATTCAAGTCTGGGAGGGACAGGTACTGGCCGGCGTCCATGAGACCAGCTCGTGATGAGGAATAAAATGTGTGAGCGATGCGATGGAGGTTTCCGGTGGAGTCTCAATACTGTTTTGATCATTCCAGTCCGTGAAGATTCAAATTCATTACTGGCCGAACTTTTCATTGCTGTTACTACTGTACAAAGAATTTGTGCCGGCCGGCGAAAAGATTCAAATTCATTTCGAAAAGTACGTATCGCTGATTTATTGTGAGAGAAAAACATTGTACCATGACTGATAAGTCAGGCTGATAAATTCAAGCGAACATGGCCATAGTCCTCGGGCTTCCATGCACGCAGGTGCTTTCTGCGGCCGGCGTTTGAAATTTGAAGTGGCCAACGGTACAGCTCCTCACCGATGTGGTGTGCGTGCTTCATCTGTCAGGGTGGCTCATAAACCTCGCACGGCGCATGCATGGTTTGTGCGTGACGGGAGGGGCCGGGCGGCCGGGAGAGCCGGAGAGGGTGGGTTGCACCAACCATGTGCGTGCCATGACCGATGGAGCACGTAAAAAGTACCCGCAGGCCGGCACGCGGTGCGTACGTCGCTCCGGTTAATTGGGAAGCGTGGTGACTGGCGACAGAGTCGTATTGGTGGGCAAGTAGCAGTGAACATGCTAGGCACGTCATGGCCGTTTTAACATCTTGGATCGTAGCCTCACGCTGCACGGCCAATAGCTATGAATTGGTGATTGCTATGAATGGCCGGGTGAATGCTTGTAGCGTCCTTTGGCGTCCATGTGAGAAACCGAACAATTTTGTTGCAGTCCTCCCTTTGTAAGGACTGAGAACAAAATTATACAACGGGGACTGGGAGTATATGTTTGGCCCAAAAAGCACAAATACAATGGGCCGGGTCCGTGCAGACCGTATTTCTTCACCTCACCTCGAACAGCCACATGGCACTCCCGCGGTGCAAATGATATGCATATTTTCTAACCGTATCTGAGTCTAAATCCGTTTAGATGAGTAGATCCATCCGTTTTTTTAGTATGGGTATTCAACATCCAATACAGCCGTATGCGAATATTAAAATCGTATCCAACATAGTTGGTACTATACGTATTGGAATCCGAATAGAAATATACAAACAAATATAATATCAACGATATTCGTCTATATCCAATCCGTTTGCATCCTCTCTGCACGAAGGTCATGAATAATCTTTTTTTTTAAAAAAAAAAAACTTCAGCTTCTTACTAGCTCTCCTAAGTTGCCCTTGAAAGTTGACAAAGTAACTACGGCCAGCAAAATGATATCTATACCTAATACTAAATAATGAATGGATTCTTCCAGCCATCTGTTTTTACTTTTCAAAATACCTGGCGTCTTTTGTCTCCCGTTTGTTAGAACAATTCACGTTTAACGATGGTACAAAATCCAATTTCAAGATATATTAGCTCCCGTTGTTGTGTACGTTTGCTAGTGAAGATAAATAATTGATAATAAGTACACTTAGAAAATTGCAAACGACACCAATGCCTCATATCAATAGGCAATGTTTTATTTATTTTTGAGACCTTTATAAAACATAATTTGATATTGTTTTTAAATAGAAGGAAAACATATTTGCCCTTAATCAAATTTTCTAAATTCATTTTCTATAATAAATATCAGCGCAAAGGCATCAATACAAGAAAAAATACATTATATTATAAAAACTTAGATAATCATATTTTTCACTCTCTAAAAAGATAATAAATTAACTAAGGCTTGAAAAATAGAAAAATATCATTTCCTTTTTAGTGAAAGCTATTTATAACCCAAAATAAAAAAATTTGGAGTGTGACAATTGTACCAGTAAAAAAGGTGCTAAACATAACCTTTAGATCCTTTTGACCAAGATTTCGGTCATCAATATATTTGTGGTGAATTTCCTAGGGTTCTTGGACCATGTGTCAATAAAACTCAATCAAGTTTTAAATTCTAGACTTCAAAATAATTCCTTAACAATGTGTTTGGTTTGCCGGACGACCTACTGCGGAATGATCCGAACCTACATCCGAGCCTGGCGCTGGCGTTTGGTTCAAGTCACAGGATGGATCCATTTGTCATCGACGTATTCCTTTCCCTGTATAAATGCGTCGCTACCCCATCCCTCCAGAAACCATCGGACGACATGGTCCGTGACCAAACCAAACGTGCAAAGGTAATTATCCGAACCTGCTAGGAATGGGTCCATGCCGGATGAGTTGGTTCCAGCCGTGGTCCTTCCGCAATTCAAACACACTGTAAATCTCCCATGCTCCCTAGGCACCAATATAACTAAGGTGAATTACATATGAAATTTGGATCGAGTTAAAATGAAATTCAACTAAGTTTGAATTTTGTATATAGAGATAGAAAAACAAATCTTTCTCGATCTCTATCCTCAATATGGGCCAAAACTTTAGCCCATTTCCTTTTTCCTTTCTTATTAAGGCAAGCTTAGCCTGTAGGCCTTCCCTCGACCTCAGTCGTTACTGGCCCAGTGTGCCTCCCTCCCTTCCCCTTTGAGGCTTTGACTGCAGCCCAGCAGCGCCCCATTTTCCACCCTCTCAACCCAACAAAGTTAGTTTGAGTGCATTTATTTGAGATTGTAGATTTTAACATATTTTTATATAGATTCTGTCAAATTTGGATAAATTTGAGTTAGGACAAAAAAAACTACTCCCTCTATCTAAACTATAAGACGTTTTGATCTTTTTAGATGTATAACTTTTGTCATACACTCTGATATACACTATGTCTAGATACGTGGTAAAAGCAATATATTTAGAAAAAGCACAACGTCTTAAAATTTATGATGGAGAGAGTACTTAAAATAGAAATGGAGTAATAAATTTGTGATAAAACCTTTTGCCTTTTTGATAAAAAAAGGGTCTGGCTTTTTGCTGTAAATGGGGGAGGGACAGGCAGTGGAAAAGCTCATTAATAAAACTTCCTGAGGCTGAAGGTACATGAAGACCGCCAGATAAAAATATGTGGTTCAAAAACCGAATGTTTTCATTCCTCCAAACACTTTTTAGATAATGGAACACTAGTGTGACATAGATAACTCTTTGTTTTTTAGCTGAGAATTTTAACAAACAATTTGCAGTCTCAAGATTATACTACAACGACAATACCCCAATGACATCACCAAACAAGAACCACCCAAACACAATACATCTACCGGCTACTTGTGCCGGAGATAACAAGAGTTTAGTACACCGCAACCATTTGCACGCGCGCATGTCTCGAATTCAGGAGGCCCAGACCCATCATGGAGACGGCAACGGTGAGCCCCAAAGCAACTGAGGTCCCAACGAGGCTGCATCCATGCTTCGTTGCCCCACTGTCGTACGGGCTGTTGTCCACCAGTGGCTGGTTGCCGAATCCGAACGTCTGCCCCACATCCTGCACGGCCTGTCCCTGCCCCGCGGCGGCAGCGGCGCCACCGAACTGATCCGCTTCCTGAGGCAGCGGCGCCAGTGGCAACTCGGGCTGCGGCAATGGCGCCGCAAGCGGTGCCTCGGGTTGCGCCACGCCGCCAGCTCCAACTCCGGCTCCGGCTCCGGCTCCGACGCCGTTGCCATAACCGCCTCCCTGTCCAAACGGCAGGTCGCTGCTCCCGTGCCCGATCGGCTCGGCGAACGGGGGCAGAGCGGAGGCCAGGCCGGGCGAGCCGGGCATCCCGCAGTGCTGCGCGGCGCGCGGCTCGTCGCTGGCCTTCCACGCCAGCTCGCCGCCCTTGTCGAGGATGCGCATGTCGCCCTGGTCCACCAGCTGCAGCGTCTGCAGGAAGTTGTGGTCGTCGGACTGCGCGTCGTGGGTGTGCCACACCGAGGTGCTCCCGTCGAACACCTCCAGCCCGTTCCACGAGAACACGAGCGCGCACGTGTTCACGGTGCTCACCGCCATGCACTCCGACTCCCACACGCTCCGGCCCTCGGCGCCCGGCTCTGTCGTGTCGAGCACCTCGACGTAGCAGAAGTCGGCGCCGAGGCCCCCGGCGCCCGGCGTGGTCTGGGTGCGCATGAAGTACGCCGCGTACTTCCCCGACGGCGACGTGAGGAACAGCACGGGGTTCTCGTCCCAGTGCGGCGGGATGCTCGCCAGGATCTGCTGCTTGGTCTCACGCTGTACCGTGCCGGCCGGGGCCGTCGCCGTCGCCGCGGCGTGGGACGGGAGCAGAAAGGCTAACGCGAGACACACGACGACAATGTGCGGCGGAACGCTGAGCTGCATGGCTGCTGGGTTGGGTTTTCGCCACTCGTGCGCTGCTCTCTGCAGGTGGAAGGGGGGGGGCTTGTGTGTTTATGCCTGTGCATGGACTGGCGACCTGGCGTGTCTTTTATAGTTAGAGATGCAGATGGAGTGGTAGAGGGTGATGATGGTGTAAAGGCAACGTTGAGTGGTTGACGATACCGGCTCCAATGTTTCAGTGGGAGATTAGGAAAGAAAACGAGCACAGAACTTCGCTAGGAGATTTGTTATGCTTGGGGTTGACTGGCTTGCATTTGTGACCTGCATCAGCCGATAGCTGAGGATTGTTAGTCATATTGATTGGAATCGATTGAGAATGGAGCGCACTTAGGAAGGGCATGACTGACAGATCTGAATCCAAATTGACGAAGAGGTCCATTTCAATTTCAACACAGGATCAGGTTTTATGTAGATTCTATAATATAAATAACACTATTGTTTTTCGGTATTTCCTCTTGATGCAACGCGGACTATATCGGGATGGTCAACTTCACTTGAAATTGTTTATGCTTCAACTTAACTAATCCACCAATAGTTCGAATTCGATTTATCATGTCGAAAAGCGCACGTTAAAGTCTGAACAGCCTGCGCAATTTTTTATTTCTGTTCGAGGGAAGAAACGAGAACCGTGAGCAGTACTGGGCAGGGCTGATAAACAAAAACCATCGAGCAACTTTGTTTCTGCCAAGCCCATGTAACATTTAGGTCTTTGGTTTAGTATAGTCGCCAACCGTGATGGGCTGGAGGAATATTGAAACCCTTCCGGTTCTTTGCGATGACAGTTTCGGCCATTTAAAGAAAGTATAATGGTCGTGGCTGGGCGATGAGCACAGGACCTAGAAAATCTTGTGCCAAATCCTACCTTTCCAAAAAAAAAAAAAAAGCAGAAGAGACTATTAACACCAACATGGGAATAAAAGCGCACTTCCTCTATATTTCACATGCCTGATTTTGTTGACTACAGAAAGAAATTGTGAATTATCTCTTGTGAGTTATTTTTTTAATTATACTAGTTGGTTGTATAATTGTTGTTTAAAATTATCTAAAAATTAAGAATAGAGCAATAACTCCCGTAAAAGCGAGTTTACACGGCGCGCCATGCTGAGCATGTGCAGTGAGGTATAGTATGCGATATACCACTAAAACAACCTTAAGAGCGTCTCTCCAACGGTTTCCAGAACCCACTCCCAATCTTAATTTGGTGGTAAGATTAAAAAAAACTCTCTCCAATAACTCCTTATCTCAACTCTCAATTTTTCAGCGCGTGAGAACATCGATCCAATCACACTAAATATACGGAGAGGCTAGCGCCAGGACGTCCGGACATAGGCGTCCGTCCGAACGCTGCTCGCGCAAATGACCACGTCGCACGTGTGTCGTCCGTTTTTTTCGCCCCCCCCCCCCTACGCGTGGACCCCATCCCTACTTCCTGCGCTGACCACCCGCACCTTCTCATTTCACCGTGTGCACGAGGGGAACCCGTGGGTCACCTATCCGCCTGAAATACATGCAACATCCATATCTACTTTTACAACATCCGAATGAAACACTTGCAATATACGTCTAAAACAGATGAAACATTTAGAACATAGACTTGAAACATGCGTGTATAGCCATTGCAACATATGAAACATCCCGATCTACTTTTGCAACATCGATATAAAACACTTGCAACATACCTCTGAAACACTATAAACATACTTTTGCAACATGCGCTTTCAGCGCAACATCTCCTTGCACACAGAGGGCGGGGTGGGGGCGGCACAGGCGGCAGTGACGACGTAGAGGGCGGGTGGGCACGACAACAGTGGCGCAGAGGGTGGGTGTGGGCACGGAGGCAACGACAACAACGTAGAGGGCGGGTGAGGATGGCAGCGGTGGTGCAGTGGGTATGGTGGGGCGGCGGGGTGGCGACAACGACGAGGTAAACCTCGGGTGGAGGTAGAGGCGACAGCACACAAAGAAGCGGAGCGTGCGCATCTTGGGACGGGGCATCCGTCTGGACGCCCGCGTCTAAGCATTAGCTAATTATACTTGTTGGTTGTATAATTGTTGTCTAAAATCATCTAAAAATTAGGGCTGCTGAAATAGACTAATAACTCCCATAAAGCGAGTTTACACGGCGCCATGCTGAGCATGTGCAGTACGTGAGGTATAACATACGATATACCACTGAAAGAACATAAGAGCATCTCCGAGTGTTTTCAAAACCCACTCCCAATCTTGATTTGGAGGTAAGTAGGGCTGGATTAACGGGTCAGCGCGGCTCAGCTCGTTCTTGCTTGTTAAAATAACAAGCTAGCTTGGCTCAGCTCATTCACCCTGTTCGCTTGAACTATTTTTCAGCCAACAAAAAGTGTTTCACTCTCACAATAAATCAGCATAAGCATCAGCATAAGTCCAATTTCAGCATAAGCGAACAGGGTGATTATCTTAGCAAGCCACAAGGCCAGCTCACCACGTTTGTAAGCTTGCTCGTTTAGCTCGCGAGCCAGGTCTAAAAAGACATAAAAAATATAATATATGCATTTATTTATAGCTTTAGAATATTAATAATATAGAAGTAACACATTCATAAGCATTAAATTAACAAAAATTTAATATGTGCTAACATATATACAAGTATAATATAACAATATAATATAATATTACACCATATATCTATATTCCATACTCCATACCATACATAATGCATAATGTATCCATAATCCATTACTAATTATCCATACATCCATTAAAAGTAAAGTAATAGAGTCATACAAATCTCATTTTGTAGGGTCTAGGCAGTCACCAACCAACTGTAAAGTGCAAGACAAAAAGTAATACAAAACTAATATAAGTTGAAGACCAACATCTTTGGCTCGTTAGGTTCGCGAGTCGTTAATTATATGAGCTCAAATGCTGGCTTAGCTCGTTAAAAAATATAAACGAGTCGCGCTGCGCTGAGCCATTGTCGAGCCGAGTCAAGTGAGCTACCGAGCTATGAGCTTTTCTTTCAGCCCTGGTGGTAACATTGAAAAAGAAAACTCTCTCCAATAACTCCTTATCTTAACTCTCAATTTTTCAGCACTTAGAACATCGATCCATTCACACATAAATATACGGGCGCATCCAATCGACTAATTTGGAAGTGGAAAGACGTGGGGAAGAAAAGAAGAAACGACATGGTCTTCAATGTAAATGTACAAAAGAGAAAGAAAGTATAAAATAGCTGAGGATGATTCAAATGTAGTTTGGGATTCCTGATGTAAAATTATCTTCTAGTTTTTAGAAGTGAGATGTTAAAAATAGTTGGAGAAAGCTATGTTCTCTACTTTTTTAGTGACTTGAAAACTCACTAATTTATAATTGTATTTTTAGGAACTATTGGCTCTAAGCCAGCGGGCAGTAGCAAGGTGAGTATCCCGCTGAATCCATTGATCTGCTTCGTGCTTGATTCACTGCAGCGCAAGCTGAAAAAAAAGTTCGTAGACAATTCTTGGAGAACTCAAGGATCACCAAGCATGGAGGCAGGGCAGACGTTGACGCCGAGAGCAGCCGCCGGCCAGTGGCTGCGAGCCGTCGCGCTCAGCGCTCTCCATGAGCAAGCAATCAGCCAACGTTGAGTGGTTGACGATACTGGCTCCAATGTTTCAGTGGGAGATTAGGAAAGAAAACGAGCACAGGACTTCGCTAGGAGATTTGTTATGCTTGGGGTTGACTAGCTTGCGTTGTAACGTGCATCAGACCATCAGCCATAGCTGAGGATTATTAGTCATATATGGCCCTGTTTGCTTCTCTTATAATCCGTACTTTTTAGTTTGTTTTTTTAGTTGGAACAGTATTTTTCTCTCACAACAAATCAGCTAGAACAATATTTTGACTCGTTTTTTCAGCGAAGCGAACGGGGCCATATTGATTGAAATTGATTGAGAATGGAGCGCACTTAGGAAGGGCATAACTGACACTTCTGAATCCAAACTGACAAAGGGGTCCATTTCAACACAAGATCAGTCTGTTCGCTTGATCGTATCAGCCATGATATAATATTTTTCTCTTACAACAAAATAGTATCAGTCGGTTTATAAGCTACAGAAACGATTGATCAGGGTAGGCTGAGTATTTCAGTATTTCCTCTTGATGCAACGCGGACTATATCAGGCTGGTCAACTTCACTTGAAATTGTTTATGCTTCAACTTAACTAATCCAACGATAGTTCGAGTTCGGTTTATCATGTCGAAAAGCCACAGGCCCTGTTCGCTTGTTTTATGAGCCATATAATTTCAGCAAAGGAACTGTGTTTTTTTTCTTACAACAAATCAACGAACAGTACTTTCAACCAGCCTGTGCATTTTTTTATTTCTGATTGATGGAAGAAAATAAGAACCGTCAGCAGTACTGGGCTGGGCCGATAAACAAAAACCATCGAGCAACTTTGTTTTCGCCAGGTCCATGTAACATTGATACTTTTGTTGGTTTTTGGTGGAGGAATATTGAAACCCTTTCCGGTTCTTTGAGACGACAGTATAATGGTTGCGGCTCGGTCATGAGCCCAGGACCTAGTAGAAAATCTTATGTGTCAAATCCTTTCTTCCCTCAAATACGCAGAAGAGACTATCTTTTAATACACAAGATATAGTAGGAATAAAAGCGCACTTCCTCTATATTTTAGATGCATGTTTTTTTTCAGGCATAGGTAATTTTGTCATTGTTTGACTATAGAAAGAAATTATGAATTCTTTTTGGTGATTTATTTTTTAATTATACTAGTTGGTTGTGTAAAATTATTGTCTGAAAGCATCTAAAAATTAAGGCACCCGAAATATAGTAATAACTCCCATAAAAGCGAGTTTACACGGCGTATCATGCTGAGCTTGTGCAGCAAGCCAATCTGTTATATAAATAAATAAGTACTTATATATATACTACCTAAAAAACACGTAGAGCTTTTGTCAAAAAAAAAATGGTGCGCGTGCCTCCGAGTATATCGCCGTACGTATCCGTATCGATGGAAACTGCAGGCCCAGCCGTATCTGTATCTGGATCGGTGGAAACATGGTGCGCGTATCCGTATTTCCACCGGCAACTGCAGGCCCAACCTTCCTCGGCTCCCTGGCGCAAAACTCCGACTACTACGGGTGCCCAAAAAACGAGTACAAAACTGGTCCACTACCGAGTCAGATACGAGGACTGCGATCACAAAAGCACGCCGCCGCTGCCGCGGACTGCCCTGCCATCGTCTTCTGCTCCAAATGGGGGCTCTCCGGGCTGTTGCGCTTCGCCAGCACCACCAGCAGTAGGCTCCAGGCTACGGGACTTCTACTTTGACAGGAGCCTCATGCTGATCTGATCGAGCCCCAGGCACATGTATGGCTTCTGTTAGTACACCATGCACATGGCTACTTATCTTGCAAGACTGTAATGTACCCTCCAAATACTTTGCAAACGTTTAACAGTTGCCAACTGCTAGCGCTCGGACGTTCGATCTGGGCGCTAGCGTCCGGACGCCCCTCAGAGCTCGACCCCCCTCGTCCGTTTCCTAGTCCGCACTCCCCCAGCGCGTGCCCCTTCTCCAGTTCGGCACCGAACGCTACCAGCACGCCCCCCGCTGGCGATGGTACGATACCGGGGCAGCAGCATGGATCACCGCCACCGCCTCGAGATCGCGCGCCCGCGTGAACTGTCGCTACTGCGTCTTTGTCGAACGAAGAGCCCCACTAACATTGACGAACCGCGCGACCTGCGATGCCTACGAAGAGCCCCGCTAGCCTCTGTGTTTGCGAGTCCGCACGCCCTCAGATCGCCCCGCAGCCCGTCGCGTCCGCCCCACGCCCACGACAAGCATGCTGCATGCCCAGCGCCCCATGGCCACAACACCCCCAAACGCTAGGCTCCGGCGAACCACGCGCCCCCGTCCATCCCGGCTCACCCCTCCCCGACCGAACAACATAGAAAGCTAGAATAAAACACGTGCAACAACACGGAAACAACTACTGCAACGTTAGACTGAAGCAGCTGAAACACCATGAAACATATATATTGCAAAAACAAGGATCAACAGCTGCAACATTGGGATGAAACAGTTGAAACACCATGAACATATTATTGCAACAACAAGGAACAGCTGAAACATTAGGATGAAGCAGCTGAAACACCATGAACATATTATTGCAACCACACCGAACTAACTGCTGCAACAATAGGCTGAAGGAGCTGAAATATTTAAAACATATTATTGCAACACTGGTGTGAAGCATATGAAACAACGCTCGAAATAAAAATACTTACAACAACATGGAACAACTACCGCAACATGAGATTGAAGCAACTGAAACATACTGCAACATCTCAAGCGGTATTACTGCAACATCGTAAAAACATTTGTTGCAACAACAAAAAAAATCCCATTGCAACATTCGAAATCATATGTTGCAACATCCAAAAAAACCATTGCAACATGGCGAGATTTGACCCCGAGAGCTCGCCGGAACCCTAGCCCCTGCCACATCCCTTAGATCTAGAGGAGGAGGAGGAGGGCTCAGATAGAGGAGGAGGTGGAGGAGGAGGGCTCAGATCCAGTGAAGGACCCGCCTACCTCGCTGGAAGCTGCTGTCGTCGCCCTCTTCTCTGGTGGCATGGAGGTCACGGAGGGAGGGAGGGAGGGAGGGAGGGAGGGGCGGCTCGCGCGGAAGCCACTGCCATCACCCTCCTCTCCTGGGACATGGAGGTCGAGGAGGGAAGGAGGGAGGGGGAGGGAGAGAGGGGCGGCTCGCCGAAAGCCGCCGCCGTCGCTCTCTCTCTCCGGTGGCATGGGGTCGCGGAGGAAAGGAGGGAAGGGGGGAGGGAGAGAGGGGCAGCTCACCGGAAGCCGCCGTCGTCGCCCTCCTCTCCGGTGGCATGGGGGCGCGGAGGGAGGAAGGGGCGACGGGCGGGGGACACATGGCTCGGGCGGGGCGGCGCCGCGAGCGGCTCGAGAGGGAGCGGCGGCGAGCGTCTCCGTATGGAGCGGGCTGAGCGACGTGAGGCAGGCGGATGATGATAAGGCGAGGGGAGCGAGTGGAGGAGCGCGAGCCACGTCCGGAGATGAAGAAGCGCGTCGGACGCTAGACATATAGCATTACCGTTAACAGTTGCAATATGCTGCGATTTGGTCTTCAACGAAAAGAGAGGAAAGGCGTGCTGTACATGTTCTGACATTGTTCATATTACATGCAGCATCAGTAATTCAGTATGAGCGAATTAACTATCTATTCCTTTCTATTGTCGTTTTAATAAATAGACACGGACAGAGACCAAATTTAAGTCTGAGTTGGAAGCACAGTTGACACACAGCATGTCAACATGCCTGCCTGATAGGCCGATAGTGATAGACAGAATCAGCTAAGGGCATCGAGCAATATGCATGTCTGAACTCTGACCTCGAAGCAACAATCTAGATGTACTTGATATAACTGATAATATCATGGGCAAAAAAATTATAACCCCATGCAACACACGGACATGAATGTACACTAGTAGAGAAACGACCTTTGATCCGCTTCGAAATTTGGCTTTAGTTCCGGTATTTTTCGCGCCCGGAACTAGAGAAACCTTTAGTCCCGGTTGGTAGCTCCAACCGGGACTAAAGGTCCCTGCCCAACGGCTACTGCGTCAGGCTTTTGCTGCAGGGGACCTTTAGTTCCGATTGGAGCTACCAACCGAGACTAAAGGTTAACTTTTACTCTCGGTTGGTCCCTCCAACCGGGAGTAAAAGTCTACTCCCGGTTGGAGGCTCCGTCCGAGACTGGAAATCGACCTTTAGTCCTGGTTTTTGTCTTCAACGGAGACTAAAGGTGGGCTGCATTTTTTGTGGCCCGCTAAAATACACCTTTAGTCCCGGCTCGTAATACCAGCCAGGACTAAAGGTAATCTTTAGTCCCGGCTGATATAACGAGCCGGGACTAAAGGTAATAGTCCCGGCTGTTTTCTTGAGGCCACATGGTCAGCAAATAGTTACCATTTAATAGTCACAACAATCTTCTTTAATCTGTTGCTCTACTCGGCCACTTCGCACTAGAAACTGTCCGCACCTGATTCAGAACGTGTGTCTTAAGCCTCACGCAGCACTCAACATTTGTTTCTCTCTAGTTTCCACTAATCAATGCCATCCCAGAGACAACAGAGGACAGGAAAGTAGAATCGAATTAAGAACTGACATCCACCGACACGCTCAGACGCCTCCGCTCTTTTAGTCCCGACTCGTAATACCCGCCAGGACTAAAGGTATTACCCGGCTGGTATTACCAGACGGGACTAAAGGTCTTTTAGTCCCGGACGTTTACAGGAGCCGGGACTAAAGGTCCCTCCCCTATATAAGACGGTCGTTTCTTTTTCCTCCTCACTCTTCGTCTTCGTCGCCCATCGCCACTGCCGCCGCCGCCCTCGTCACCGTCGCCCGGGGGCGGCTCCATGCGCCTCTTCGACGCCGCGCTGGTGCTCTTCGGTGGTCCGCCTCCTCCTCCCGAAACACCTCGCCAGCCTCCTCCGCTTCGTCTTCCTCACGTGCGCGTGTCGCCTAGCCCCGTCCGGCTGCCAAGAACCTTCGTCGCCGACCCCATTCGCCGCCTCCGTCGCCGACACCGACGCCGTCGCCTCCCCCCCCCCCCCCCCCCCCCCCCCGACCGGCCGCGCCTCAGACAACGTCGTTCCGGCTGGTAATACCAAACGATGTGAAGTTATACTAAAACATGACGCTTTTAATCTTGCCTATTTCCGGTTGGCGGTTGGAGATTTAGTTTTTCTCTCTTGTTTTTTTCCTGTGCTGCAGGTTGAACGAGTTTCTCACCAAGACACGTTACAGAGTTTTGCTGTCAAGTCTGAGAACCTTGAGAAGCAGTGCCTAGCAGAGGCTATCAAGTCATACTGCGAGCTCCGTGTCCTACCATATGAAGTGAAGAAGACTGTCGTATTCTGAGCTCCCTTTATTTTCTGTCTTGTACTCTTGTGGATTGGTGTGTTTGTGTTTTTTTTCCTCGCAGAACAAGTGATAGATGATTCACTTTTTAATATATCTCGACAATCGCTTCCTAGCTTTGTATGATCATGCATAACTTACTCTTGGTTGATATCACGAGCATACTTGAGCTGTGGCAGCAGTTATTCATCGAATACTTGCTTGTTCGCGGCAGTTCACGGCAAG
Source organism: Miscanthus floridulus (assembly GCF_019320115.1). Classification (NCBI taxonomy): domain Eukaryota; kingdom Viridiplantae; phylum Streptophyta; class Magnoliopsida; order Poales; family Poaceae; genus Miscanthus; species Miscanthus floridulus. The sequence continues at coordinate 157,434,236 of NC_089581.1, forward strand.
TACTTCTGCATCGTTTGAGATAAAATTAACTAATCAACAATTGAAAATAGAAACACAAAATAAAAGAAAAAAAATCTTTAGTCCCGGTTGGTAATACCAACCGGGACTAAAGGGCCGGCCCACGTGGCTAGGCCGGGAGGCCTCTTTAGCCCCGGTTGGTATTATCAATCGGGACTAAAGGAGGGGCCCTTTAGTCCCGAATTCGTGCTCCCGGTTGAAAAAACAGGACTAAAGGGGTTTTCCAACCGGGAGTACAGCTCGTTTCTCTACTAGTGCTAGTACTATACTATATATGGCCACTAAATCGACCTAAGAGCATCTCAAGGGTTTCCAAATCCACTCCCAATCTTGATTTCTTTACTAAGAGAAAAAGAGCTCTCTCCAACAACTCTTTATCTCAACTCCCAATAATCTTCCAGAACTTGGCAAAATGGATCCAATCGCATATAAATATATGTGCTTATCCAATTGGTCAATTCGGAGGTGGAAGGACATAGGGAAGAAAAGAAGAAAAGATAAGATTTACAATACAAATATGGGAACTGCTTCGGTACTCCCTCTTCTAAAAAATGGCACAAATCCCAAAGAAGCTAAATTAAAGAAATTAATTATTTATATTATTTTGTAACTGGGTCCCGCCTAGGCCCAGCCCGTCCAAGCCCAGCCCTGAGTCCTGCCCGTCCGCTCTGCTGCGTTAATCCGTCGGACTTGAAACGCATGGTGCCGACCCAGTCGGACCTGAAGCACTCGCCCTAGGTAGCAAACCCCCCGGAATTTAATTGGCCGGTCGTATCCCCGGGAGGCGTTACTCCTGCCCTGTCCACTTCCCTGTCGCCGTTTGGAAGCAAGGCCAAGGTACCCAGGATGTACGTACAAACTTGCATGTCATGACTATATTGATTATGAGCTTCCTCATTGTAAGCTGTAAACAATATTCTGAAACTCCAAATAAACACTCAAACTGACATCGTACTCTGAAATATAAACTGAAAGCTAAAACAAGTGACCTGCCTTAGCAAATATAAACTGAAAGCTAAAATCTGCACCAATATTTAAATTATAGTCCTCTAGCTCACACACCAATATATTACATAGACGCCAGTAGCATAAAAAATGGACAAATAGTAGGTGTATGTATATAAAAATTGACAAACAGGAGGAGCAAAATCTAGCTATGATCTTGAACATTTCTCAGATGCTAATGATGAAGGCCACTTCACTTTTCTCTGATCATGTGTTGTGCCAAGTCCTCTACAAGTAACACAAAAGAAATGGTGGTGAGTTACAAGAATATGCAACAGAACAGTATGAAGTGTCATGCTTGATACACATTTCATACATGAACTGATGAGTTGCATGCACATCTCCCTTATCTTTCTACAAATAAAATGGTCAAAACAAGTGGCTCACTCACCTCTCTATCACAAGATAAAGAAGGCTGAGACATAGTGCACATATATCATTCTGTTCTAGAGAGAGCTATTAGCAAAACCTGATTATAGCCATTCTAGAGTGAGCTATTAGCAAATGTAGTATACTTATTAATTAAGCATTAAAACTGATCTAAACTGAACTCTGCTGCAGCAAAATACCTCTACAGAGGCAAGAGCTGACCTAAATGGTTCAAACTCTGCTGCAGTAAAATTCTAGAGAGGGAGAGCAGCAAATTATCTCACATACTAAAATAGACAGCAGGATTTCAGACGAGCGCTATCTCAAATGGATTGTGCATTGGCTCAAACTGTGTGTGTCTACTAAAATGACATGAAGCACTGAAATAGACTGCAGACCAGTGAAGTGCTTCTGTTACCTATGGCTATAGGCTAGAATCAACACAAAAAGTAGCATCACATTATAGTGTACTTCTCTTGCATTGGAACTTGAACCTCTGAGTTTTTTAACAAAATATTTTGGAGACCTATATTGGTATAAACAGTATAGTTCTCATCACATCCAGAATTCTGATAGACACTACAATTTATACTTGTTAAAAGTTGTCATTTTGAAGTTTTGTATTCTCTCCATGGATCACTTGTACTAAAAAGTTTAGCCAGCTATGACCTTATTAGTTGGAGAGATTTAGCAAGCACTTGTCTGAACTTCTTGTGCTAGATGATATGTGAGACATATATTCAGTGCATCTCGATATACAAGAATTTATACTTTGTTCAAATGTTAAGACTACACACACCAAACATGTAGATGCATATATGACATAATTTGGCCAAACTGCCTATACATGTGTGTTTGCAGGTTTGCAAAAGCAAACTAAGTCTTATAATTTGGCCAAGCAACCTATAACTCAATCGAATAGGAATCGGCTGCTACTGGGAAGACAAACAACCTAATAAGTCATAAATGTACATGCACCAGAATTAGGCCGGCTGCTTACTTGCTAAAAACTATTGGACAAAAAATAACTTTTCCTCGGACAATGGTCCTTTTGTTCCCAAAAAACTTTGAACCATGGATTATGATATATCCACGTCTCCATATAAACCATGCATACTAATTCAAGTAAGCAGCAACAGCTCTACTGATTCACAGCTTTTCTATGGAAAACACAGGTCGTGATTCACAGTTTTTCAATGAAAACCTCAGGTCAGGGCTCAGGAACATCTATTCAAGTAACTTTGAGTCAGGAGTGAATGCATTTAACTATAGGCAAAACTGCATAGAGAAGCTTGACTGAGACAACAAGATTAGGGTGGGATACTAATACTCTATAGTTCAGTAATCATTATAATGGAACAGGGTAAAAAATGAAAACCAAGGAAAAGAAAAGCCCGAGTAAGCGGGCTGTCAAAGTAGGCCTAAGGGTATTGTGCCTAATGGCCTGGAGAGGTGGTACCCTTTCTGAAGAATTGACCATTTGCACTTTTACTTGCTCAGAAAGGCCTTCAAAGAAAATGGTGGGTAAGAATCCTGCTCGAAGAGTTCCAAATGTCATGTATGCAAAAAGATGTAGAATACCAAAACTAAAATTTGAATTCAAGTGGACTGGTGAGCAGGAAGAACTCCTGAGAACAAAAGATACGTAAGCAGTCCTCTCATTGAACATCATATAGCATCACCACAGGACATTTTTTTGGAACCAAGGGCATATGCCCCATTTCCATTAGATGATAACGGAAATACAAAGAAGTTTAGAGTTCAGACAAGATAATAGAACAAGAGACTTCAGATTACACCATCAGTACCAAACAAATAAGCAAGACAAACATGGCATCTGAGACCCAGACAACAGCTAGATAACATCACCAGTGGACATTATTACACAATAATTATTACAAACTAGTACAACTGAAATCAACAATATATTATTGACGTGGAACATTAACATCACTAAATCTCTTCCTCTAACTCGCGTCCCGCCTAGGGTTTAGAGCCTGTTAGCCGCCCAGTCCAGAACAGACGATGCCCTGTCAACCGAGACGACGATGAAAATCATTCCCTAGGCTCAGAAGTTCCTTGTCTTTTATCTGTTCATCATCATCGGAGGCCCATTATAACACTACTACTATGAAAGCAAGATGCTAACAGCTTCCCGTGTCCACGGCATTGTTGTAGCCGTTAGCTATGACTCCGGGCCAGGAGATCACGTTCGTGAGGTGCAATCACAAAGTATCCACGTACGTGTCAATGTGTTCAGTTGAAACCTTTTACTTTCCCATGAAGATATAGATTCAGACCATTTTCACTCGTTGAAAGCTATAATTTTTGACTTGGTATTAACACCAGATATGTAATTGAGTTAAACTAAACTTTACCATTATATGCAGTCTGAAACATCCTCAATTTTCCACGAAGGTAAAATCCACAGAATGAATTATAATATGATGAAACCAATAGTTGATTCCATCATATTATCATATATCAGTCGATATCACAATCATACATCGTAAGATTACAAGATTACAAGATATTACATCACTGGGGAACACACCTATTACATAGTTAATCTAGCGGAAGACTATCGAGTGAAGGCTCCTCCTTCACGGGTCATCATCAGAGTTGGCGTAGTGCAGCGTAGATTCCATCTTCGAACCAAACTTGAGCGTAGGCACGAGACCTCCTAATCCTTCTAAAGTCAGCATCTCTGAGAAGCAGGAAAATCTGCACACCGCCAGAAGTGTGCAGGCCATGGTCAGCACCGATGAGCTTTTGTGGAAAAGATAAAACAAGAGGATCTGGCGATCCTAACATTTGGCTGTGGTTTGCATCCTTAGCGCACGAGAAGTAAGTAACATTAGTAATATAATAATAATATCCAGTTTTTAACACATTCTCAGCCACACACATCCACATCCATCCATATCCATCCACCATCCCCTCCCAACCATAACCACACCACCATCACCACATCTCATCTCACACACTCAAGTCGACAGGCCGACTCCCTCTCGGCCATGTCTCAACGGCCCGCAGCCCCTAGCTCACGGCCAGAAAATACCACAACCCTGGAGGGAGAAAAGAAGGACTCATCTCCTATCTAGTTTAAGCGAAACCCAGGAAAGGTCCATAGCCGACAAATCAGCATATGTATCGATCGATCAACCAAACACTCTGCAGAGGTTTTACATACCCACAAGATAGCCATCCTCGATGGTGCCCTATCTAGGTAGATTCCGGCCGCTTGCTAGCCTAGAACGATGCCACCCTACCTCTCAGCCCTGGAACATCCCAAGTCTAGTCTGGGATGGTTGATACTGTGAGTCGTAGACAGAGCCGGGGCCCTCCGGATGTCAAGAGCCATGTCCATAAGGCCTCCTAAAGTCTCAGAAGGGTGTGGGGGAAACCGCGCACCTCGTACCTCCTTGCACACGTTCGCCTAGCAGTAGTGGCATTGTTCTACCAAGTAGTCCGACCGTCCCGCACCATATAGGGCGAGTGGGATGTAAGAGATTCCCGATGAATCTGAGTACTAGTAAGTCCTTAGGGATTGACTAAGCCAGAACGTCTTCATCAGGGTTTCCATTTTACGTGCCACCACAGCACCTCTACCCCAGGCTCCACCTCTCCGAGGTTCACACCCAAGGACACCTCCAATTACCATTTACCCGCCATAGGTATTCCACATCCAAGTGCCCAGGTAGCACCACATGGCAAGACTCGCCCCAGGCTCGTCATTATTCTAGCTCGGTCGACACAACCCTCACTCTCCACGCACCCAAGGCACACACGCAGTACGCTCTCACACCACCTAGTCCGGCACCCATAGCCAAACCATTCCCAAGGAGTTCACCACCAGCATCATATCCCCGATATAATGCGAAGTGGAAATAATAAGTGTAGTGGTGTAATATGCAAGCAAGCAGGCAAGTAAGCATATATAAGCGAGCGAATGCGCAAAGCAGGGTGACGTGGTAGAGTGGGTTGCATCAGGGTAATAATGGCTTAGGTAGTAGCATGCATCAAGGTACTAGCAAAGGAATAATTATAAAGCGCTAGCAGTTCTAGATATTATGCAATGTCTAATAGGATTCTCTAAAAGAGGGTGCTGCCATGACACCTGCGATGTAGAGGTAGTAGTGGTTCAATTCCCCATTCGTTGGTGTTCCATTAGCGGAGTCACCTCCTCCTATGTTGACTCCATTCCATAGTCCTTGTCATCATCCTCGTTCTCTTGGTCCGCTCGTCAGCCACTCCACGAAGCGACACGCAAGGCAAGAGAACACTCAACATTTGAAAAGATGACAAGATGCAGGAAAATCCAATAACGCTATTGAGACAATAAGAGATACACGGCTTAGCCCTCTCGGCGGTTGTTTGATTTCCTCGGGCCAAGAATCACAGATGGTAGTTTGCTAAGCACAAGCTTAAGTCATGGCCAAGCCGGTATGGCTTTAGGATAGATGGTTTAAGCCAAAGCTTATCCATAGCACACCATGGCTCATGATCTTTCGATCCGGTGTCATTGAATCGATGGGGATTGGAAGTCGGGCCCCAAGAAGAGGAACGACGGGGTCCAGCTCTTATAGCCTTATCCCTCAAGTCACAATTGGACATGAGAAGCAAACAAGAATGAATAACACTATTGTGACTTGGCTCCAATGTACTTTGGCTCACCCGCTATGGTAGAATGCGGTAGCGCAAAGAGATTGGACATCAACGGTTCCCCTTGATCCACACGACACAATAACATCAGGAACCGACAAGAGAGTTGCTCAGCAAAACAAAAGAAGCGGGGGTTAGCTAGGCACATCCATGTCATGTTCTCAGACTCATCTCTGGGAAAGATGGTTTTAGACAGCTGATTGGGTCGACACGCATGGGTCTGAGGTACAACATAGACTATAGCTTCGCTAGCTAAAAAGAGATAGTCCGGTCTTTGATCCAATCGCCATGGACAAGGCAGGATCGAATAGAGCGGCTATCAGGGCAATAAGAGCAAGAATATCCAAGAGCAAGGTCCACTTCTTCCAACACTCACGCCACGACGAAAGATAGGGCATCGGAAGGAGCGACACTCAAGAACACCAAGTGCGTAAGCCACTCGTAGGGTACCCAACCTAGGTGCACTGGCACTAAGATATCTCTAGGATTCGAAACGGTGTGGTTGTCACCGCGAGAATCGGAGAAACATGATGGTCAAATGGGGTACAAGCATACAAGGTTTTGAGCACGGAGAAGCAACTAAAAGCAAATGAGTGGTGTAGCTCCATGGTCATGGCGGGGTGAACTCGCGGCCACAAGCTATACCAACATGTGTTGGCATCCATCGTTCCACGATTGTTACCTCCTAGGTCATCTCCCACTGGCTAAGTCGCGAAAGGCTCGATGTGAGCGGGTGATATCCGCATCGATATCGAATCTATCGTGACCATGTTCAAGGGCCAAAGGCAGGAGCTAACACTCGTGGTACTATGAAGCCAACTAAAAAGCGACGGGTCAAGTTACACTCGGCATCATGGTCATGGCGAGACGGATCCCATGATCGTAACGTCTGAACGAGGTACGATCCCTCAGTCGGCTCGAAGGCTCAGCACACAGGCAACAACACCAACAATCAGCGATAAGAACCGAACATGACCGAAGACGCAACAACTCGACACGACTGAGGAGTAGCACATTCTATAGTTGGGGATAGGTAGACCTGCACAAGGGCATGGTGTAGATAAATATAGATAGATCAAGATCATGTATTGTAAGTGGATGAACAAGTATAAGAATGAGCGGGAAAGGGCTTTCATCGGTGGTCGGAGATATCACCGAGGTGGTCGGTGAGATCACCGTCGTGGTCGGAAGGCTAGCCGAGGTGGTTAGAGAGCTTTGCCGACGTGGTCGGAGAGCTTTGCCGATGTGGTCGGTGAGATCACGGAGGTGGTCGGAGTGATTATCAACGTGGTCGGTAAGATTGCCGAAGTGGTCGGAAAGGTTGCCAACGTGGTCGGAAAGGTTACCAACGTGATAGAAAAGGCTGTTGAGGTAGTCGGAAAGGTTGCCAACGTGGTCGAAAAGGTTACCAATGTGATCAGAAAGGTTGCCGAGGTAGTCGGAAAGGTTGCCAACGTGGTCGGAAAGGTTGCCAACGTGGTTGGAAAGGTTACCAACGTGATCGGAAAGGTTGCTGAGGTAGTCGGAAAGGTTGCCAACGTGGTCGGAAAGGTTGCCAACGTGATCGGAAAGGTTGCCGAGGTAGTCGGAAAGGTTGCCAACATGGTCAGAAAGGTTGCCGAGGTGGTCGGAGAGTACTTAAGGGTTGGTCCACATTGTGGTGCTCGTCAACGGTGGTCTCGGCAACGGTGGTCTCGATATCTCCTCAACGGCATGCACTTGCAAGGCAAGGCGACCGGAACGTCGGAAAGACTCCTCTTGTCATCGGTGCGATGCTAGGGATCATGCAGTTTCTCAACGGCTCACCCTCATTTAACGAGGCAGTCGGAATGTCGGGGACAGACTCCATACAACGATGGCAGAAGATGTGGAGTCCCAAAGGCTATTATAACTTGTCCCGGAGGGTTGTGGCTTCTTCTGGCCAGCTACGGCCTGCTGTGGCTAGCTACAAGTGGCTATGGTGTTGGCTCGCACATGTGGCTCAGCGTAGGACTACGCATGGGCATGTGAATGGCCGTGGCGGTGTGGTCCCGAGGCTCACGCGATGTCATGCAGAGGCACAGCCGTGTGTCACCACATGCAAGTGAGTGTGCATAAGCCCACGGCTCGTGGCGTGCGTCCGAGCGGTGGCCATGGTCGTGAGTGTGGTGGCAGGGTCCGAGGTCATAGAGGTGTAGGGGTCGGCTGAGCTCACCATGGTGAGGCCATGTTGGCGGTGCCATGCCATGGACGCGAGGGCGAGGTGGTATGTGTGCGGGCATGGTCATGGCCACGACGAGGTTCACCGATGGCGTGGCGTCGAGGCAAGGCAGGGTCTTGTCAAGCGATGACAGTGGCTAGTGTGGGTGTCAACGCGGTGCTCCTGGCAGTGTGATGGCCATGGGCGGCAAGGTCTGTGCAGTAAGTCAGCCGAGCATGCCGACATGCCATCGAGGGGCCAAGAGGGTGGAGCTTGGCCAAGGATGAGCTCACCGGTGCATGGTCATACCTTGGTCGTGCAGCACTGCGTGTAGGAAGGGCTTGGTGCACGGAATCAAGGCAGATCTCGATGGCCAGATCTTGTGTCATAGGGTGGCCGGAGACGGGGGAAAAGGTCCGCAGCACGGAGGTGGCTTGGTCTCGACGTAGGGCTGGAAAGCGGCGCTAAGGCTCTAGGTGGCCGGCTGCGTTCTCAGGCGCCATTGGCCCGGCAAGGCAAGGCCGTGGCCGTGTTCATGAGTGCGCATGTGTGTCCTAGAGCGGGGTAGCTCCGGGGTCAAGCCAGCGTTGAAGGCCAGGACAGGGTCGGGGCTTAGCGTGGTCGCGGCCGTGGACGAGGTGGTGCTTCGGCGGTGCACGGGTAGGCATGGTCAGCGGCTCGAAGGCCGGTCAGGCAGGCGACTAGGCATCAGACAAGGGCGGGGTTTGGAGAAGGCTCACCATCCGCTTGTGAAGGCCATGATGGAGTTGAGGCGGATGGCGGCTCGACGTGGTGTCGACGCCGGGGCTTGACGCGGATCCGTGGCTGCGAGGTCATGGAGTTCCCGTGGCCACACAGCTCGAGGACGCGCCCGGCATTGCAGGCTTGATGGTGAGGTCACGTGGTGCAGGTTGGTGGCGTGGTCATAGCACGATGAGGGGGCTCAGGACGACGCGACAGGGATGACGCGGCCTCCGAGCAACGCGGCTTGGCGACAAGGCCGCCATGGCAGAGAACGCTGACGGCGTCGGGTGGTGAGGTCATCGTCGTGGCGAGGTCGGTGTGGTGAGGCTGTGACGGGGTCGCTGCTATGGCTGTGACTTCCCCGAGCACGTTGGGCTGTTGTCGCCGTGCAATTGCGGCAGGGGGTGAAGCAGAGGAGGTCTGGCTTCCATGGGAACACAAATCACGGCACGAGGGCCGATCTCAGTCAAGGAAGACGATAGGGAAAGGGGGAAAATGGGAGCTTTGGCAATGACGCTGCTCACTGGTGAGCATGGAGCGGCATCGAGGAGATGTCGCGGTTGACGCCGAGCCGGAGTGGGGTCGCGACGTGCGGGCTCTGAACGGCGTGGCTCGGCGATGGGGCTTCAGCAGGGGCACTCGGCGTGGAGAGTAAGGTCAGCGGCCGTGGCTGCTAGCAGGCCGATGGCTTGATGCTCGGTGACGGGGCATCTGGGAAGGTGAGGCTCGGAGAGCACGGCGTGCAAGGGTAGAGGCACGCGGCTCCGGTGGAGAGTGGCGGCTACAGGGAGAAGAAAGGGGCAGCGCTGTGGTGACCCTTTTATAGCGCTGCGCGCTAGGGCTTCTAGGAGGCTCCAGCCATCCTCGGCGTCCATGCCCGGAGAGGTACACGCGGCACGAATCAAGGAGCGGAGCAGGGGGCGCTGGTGTGCGAGCGGCGGTGGCGCCTAGGAGCGTCTTGCTCCTAGGGTTGGAGTGGGGCGTCGGCTTCTTTAGTGGGCGCGGCCACGCGCAAACTGGGCCTCGGCCTGCTGGGCTATGCACGCGCGCATGCGGACTGCGAGCGAGCGCGAGCGCAAGCTAGGCCACGTTGCTAGCTAGGCCAGGCTAGGCGAGGAGGGGGTGAGAAGGGCGGCTGCAAGGGGGAAAGCAGCTAGGCCGATCTTACTGGCCGCTTGGCCGTGCGCGCGCAAGCGGGCTGAAGGGAGGAGTGGCGAGCTGGGCCTGCTGGCGCTGGTTGGGCCAAGGGGAGGGGATGGTGGGCTTGGAGGTATAAAAGGAAAAGGATTTTTCCTTTTATTGTTTCAAGGAATTTGAATGAGTTTTTAATAGAGGTTACGTGGAATATAAAGAGAAGTTGAAGTACAATACAATGAATTTCAAGAGGAGTTCAAAAATAATTGGAGAGGTGTGATTTTTATGATTTCGGATCAAATGAGTTCAAAAGAAATGTGACGGGGATTTATGAGATGTTCCAAAGGAAATTAAGAGGGGTTGCTACGGATCGTGCACTCCGACTCGAAACGCTAACCAACAAAAGAACTCCGGCGAACTCCTATAAGTAATTCTATATGTATGCAACAATTTATTTATAAATTGTTCTTTGTTTGACCTAGCATCTACATGCTCCACACATTGCAGGAAAAATTCTAAAAAGTTCATATTTTTGGCTTCTCAAAAACCCGGGTTGTTACACAGTCCCTCCCATTCAATAGTAGAAATAACCCAACAGATTACTTTTAAGAGAAAGAATCCAGACTGTATCTTTACTAAGGAAATAAGTCATGAGGCCTGCAGACTTACTTGGCAAAAGCCAGTGGTCAGCAACAATAATACAAACCACACTTGGTAATCCATGTGTTTAAATATTGCTTCAATTCATAATTTCCAGAGGTATAGATATTGTCATTCTTGCTTTGCCATAGGTATACTCAACCAATTTGAACTGATTTGAACGGTCATCCATGTGTTTAAATATTGCTTCAGTTCATAATTTCCAGAGTTATATATATTGTCATTCTTGCTTTGCCATAGTAGGTATACTTAACCTATTTGAACTCATATGTGTTTAAATATTGCTTCAGTTCATAATTTCCAGAGTTATATATATTGTCATTCTTGCTTTCCCATAGGTATACTTAACCAATTTGAACTGATTTGAATGGTCATCCATGTGTTTAAATATTGCTTCGGTTCATAATTTCCAGAGTTATATATAGTCATTCTTGCTTTGCTATAGGTATACTAAACCAATTTGAACTGATTTGAACGGTCATCCATGCGTTTAAATATTGCTCCTGTTTATAATTTCCAGAGATCAAGGTTGTACACAAGGCCCATAGTCAAAAAAAACCAAATCATTATTAAAAATAATATGATTAGAAAAAGATTAATAATATGAAACATAAAAAAATCATCTAGTGTACTAACTGATAGACGTGTGTTGCTTTGTATGGCAGTTTCCTAGTGGCATTGGCGGCTGTCCAATCCGTGTGGTCATTCAGGCTCGCAATTATGGACATCGATACAATGTTGATAAGCAAAAATGCTTCCCAAAACCACCGGTTCTTCCAGATGGTTAAGTTTGAGATGCGGTAAGCAGTTATTTGAGCTATTTTTTTTTGTTTTCGGTTATATATCCATTTCAACCGATTTAATTATTAATCTAGAACTCTCTAGCCATGCACAGATCACTGGTGCGGCCATGTTCTGTGCTACAAGCGCATCTTCTGGAGTCTTTCTGTTCCTCCGCTACGACCGTATGTCATGCCCCACAGAGCACTACGCCTAGTTTGAAGCCACCATAACACGAGCGTTCATGAGCTTCGCTGCTCTTGTGCCATCCATGGTGGCAAACTGGCTAACCTGGAGTGCAGGGCCTACTGAAGCAATGTTTCGGATCGATTGTATTGTCCTCTTTTTAAACTTGTCCGACATCGTTTTTGTGGCCCACCGCAGTGCTGCCCTGCTTGCCGACAAAAGGGTGGAGCAAGCTGCCGAAGAGATGGGCGAAGAAGATACAATATTGTTCAAGGTAACTCGGTTTATTTTTTTGCCCATAGGGGCATGTGCCCCCACCCCATGCACCATTGGATGTGCATGGAGATGTGTGCTCAAAGAGAGACAATCTACTAGTGTCTCTCTCATGTTGGCATTAGAATTAGATTAGCTGCTGGATTCAACCTACGAGTCAATGGATGCACACAACACAAATTTTCGTATTTTTTATATTTTGGCCCTTTTTTTGAAAGTTTCTCACAAATAGACCCCTAGCGAAAAGAATTCAGAAAATGGACCCTTAGCTCGGCGCCATTGGTGCTGGCGCCGAGCTAACACGTCTCGGCGCCAGCGTCTCTGGTGCTGAGCTCCTAAGCATGGTAGATGACATGGCAGTGAGCTCGGCGCCAGTCACTCTGGCGCCGAGCTCGGCGCCAAGATCTACGGCGCCAGAGTGACTGGCACCACACCTGTGACGGGGGAGGCCCCTTGTTCTTGTGGTTAGGGCAGGTGCGATATAGATCATTGCAGAGTGCCTCCTGTGAATCAGCATAATTGTTGTTGTCGTCCTGTTCGTCGTCCTTGTAACCGCTGCTAACTTCCCTTTCTAGATCGAAGATACGGTCCTGTAGGTAGTAGATGTACTCCGCATGCGGATAAATAGATTGAGGATCGACCCACCTACTGAACCCACAGTTGTCTTTAGCCAAGGAAGACTATAATAAGTATGTCGTGTAAGTTATATACAAGAGGAACATATTGAAGAAACTAATAGTAATAGCAATTACCCATGCTCGCGGGCATTTGAAGGAACGACGACCTCCATCTATTCCCTCGGTGAACCTCTACACTAGGCAGTCCTCACCATGTATGCATTTTGGCCACTCTTCTTTCTGTTCATCGTATCCTCTCAGTGGTGCCTCTTTGATGAAATCACTTTTGCTCTCAACTGATAACCTCTCATAAAGAGCTTTCTCAAAGAAATCAGGATCAAGAGGACCCTCCCACCTAATGGTAGTTCCCTTCCCCTTTCCTCTTCCTCTGGACGACCCTCCAGACATTGGTACTGCAACAAAAGAAAATGCTGAGAAGTGTTCTTCTTCCTTATTGTGTGTGTGAATGAGAGAGAGTGAGTGGTTATTTATAGGTTGAGAGGAGGAATGGAGGCCTCTCAATGTGCCATGTCAGCGATCTATGTGCCTGTTCACCTCGGCCCTTGGATCAAATAGTCATAAGATGGATGGTGGAGATAGAGTGGAGTTGTGCTTCCTTACATGCCAGTACTATGTCAGTGATGTGATAAATCACTGTTGTCCTTGTATCTAAAAAGTCTATTTTTATTGTCTGAAAAGCATAGATTCGTTCACTGTTGCTTGGTAATACTAGATTCATCTACAAAGCATATGTACGGTACGTTTAGATTATACATGTTCTAATAAATTTATAGTTAATCTGTGTACTACATTTGTGCCTTTGTAGCAGTGTAGTATGATTAATGTTTCATAGAAAAAATTCGCAAGAGTTTCCCTTGTTTTGTGAGCATCCACAGTTACAAACAGAGATATAATTATATATTCCAAACATTTCATCATCCAAGGAGCAAAATGCAACCACAATGAACATCACAACCAACATAATATGTCCTGCACAGTCCAAATAGTCTACAATGTCTATACAGTCCTAAATAGTTATACAAAAGTAAATATAAAATCCATAATAGTGCATACTAACAGGTACCAAATCCCTCACTGCCTCCTACTCTTGCCCTTACCCTTGTGACCCAGAGCGCTCGTACCTAGAGTGTACAGATCACACGGACAGCGTCGCCTAGTGCCTAGAGGCGGTGTAGGATGAGTCGAGGGAGCGTCATGGAGCTGAGAGGGGCCAAGCTCCTCATGCCTCTTGTCCACGTCGTCATCATTGTCGTCTTGCTCATCCTCATCCTCATCCCCTGTAGCTGCTTGGCTAGAGGAACCTAAGCCTCCTATGCGTGCGGAAGGAACATACACATCTTATGTCGTGTCTGTCCTACAACCACAATGACCAGCCACACGACGTAGACAACGGGACAACCTCTGTTGTACAAAACTATGTTAATTGAAAGAATCTAACGTATTAATGATATGTTTGAAAGAATGTTTTTAATCTTACGTCCAGGAAGCCAAGTATGTAGTCGTCACTGACTCTCGGCCGAATGAGCTCAATCTCTTCAACTGAGGATTTGAGTGTATTGCCCTACAACAAAGTTCTTAGTAATAATACTTCTAAACAGATAGCAATAGGTTTTGTTTTCTTTTGTACAAGAATCTAACATTATTATAAGGGTGATACGGCTCGAAGGTGGCACTAACTAAAATAGATAACTCTTAATGCCGGTCCAAGAACGCCTAATATACTGTTGTGCAACTTAACGTAAAAAATAAGGCAATTGCCTTACCACTCTGTCCAAGATCGGTCCTGCCTCCACCTGCCTTCCTGCACGAGTCGATTGGTCGTACGCCGTGTCTTCATTGTCAGAGGACTCGATGTCGACGTAGTCATCTTCTGTCCACTGTACCCTCAGCCTACAACGTGTCGCACGTTGGTACCAAGCTTGGTACCGCCTGAACTCATGGTTCGTGTGTGGCTTGTTGTTGTCATCCACATTGTCATGCATCTCCTCCCATTGCTCAATTAAGGACTGGTGGTGCCTCTCCTAGTCAAAAATCTTCTTGTTCTTCTGACAATCCAACCTGCACGTATGTCATCATTACTTGAATTCATGTACATGTAACCATATTAATAGAAATGGACCATCATGAGACATTTGAAATATCAAAACACTTACTTGTGTAAGTCAACGCTAGTCGAGAATAGAGCCATAGGCCAAAGCTGTCTCACTCCAAATTGGCATGCAACCCTATCTGGCAGATGAAACTTGACAGCATAGAAGCAGATTAGAGGGCACCTCATCCTATAGAAGTCATTGTCGAACCCACAAACATTGCTCAACTGAAAAGGAAGTGCGCCCTCTCCACCGTATGGCTCCCACTCCACCCGCAACATGTCCAAAAAGGATGTGAGATGGTATACTAATCATTTTCAAAGCAGCATAGAAAATAAAATTTACTTACGCTAGACACCGTTAGCGTGTCTAGCTCGTTCATGAACTTAATGTACGCCCGGTCTAACCTCGCGTATGGAACCTTGACCTGGTCCCAAAGGTACGCCCACATCGGCTGACGACTTGGAGGCTAACCTTAGAACCACTCACGATGAGCCAGAACCTCTGGACGGCCAATTGGAAGATGAGCCCACATTCATAGCTGTAACAGGTACATGCATCCTCCAAGTGACGGGTTGGACAAAGAACGATGACACCCCTCACACAGCTGCTGGTATAGAAAACACAAGACTACAGAGCCCCAGCTATAGTGACCCGCCTGGTCCTAGTCACTGAGGTAGTGGATCCACATCCAGGACACGCTATCACCCATGGCATCAGGGAAGAGAACATAGGCAAATAGGTGTAGGATCCATGCCCTGCAGTAGTACCCAACTGTCTCCTCATCTGCCTCCTCGAGGCACTGTGCAAACTCTTCTTGTAGCCAGGAGATGGGAACTCTAGAAGTGCGAACTCCTTGCTTGCCAAGCTCACGCCCAAGGAAGGCCTCCACTCGTGCTCTCCAGCCCTTTGACCTACACTGCCCGGTGACTGGGTTATCATGAATCCTTAGGCCTAGCATCTTCTGACAGTCCTAGAGTATGACTGTCATCTCCTTGAAAGGTATGTGGAAGCTATGAGTCTCTGGCCACCACCTATATTAAAGACAAAGCAAGATTACTTATCAAAAAGTCAATCGCATGAACAAATGGCCATGAATAGAGTCAATGATTCAATTTAATACCTGTCAACCAACGTAGTTATGGCCGCTGAGTTGAACTTGGGCAACCCACGATGGACCTAAAAAGAGATGACATCCAAGCCAGCTCTTTGCAGGAAAGGAGTGTACTTGTCGTCTACCACATGTCCAAGAACCTATTGTGGGTTCTAGGACGAAGGAGCGGAAGGTCCTGCATCGAATAAAACATAGTCTCCTGTTACTTCATGAACATATGTACGCTCACCAAATTTTGAACAAAACTTAAAGATTATTACCTGCCCCAGCACTGTGAGACGTCCTCGGTGGGTTGCCTTGTACATCGAGTCGAGTAGGTGGAATTGCTCCATCATAGAAAAAAGTGAATGAATTAGAATTTCAATATACAATGAAACATGAACTTAGAAATGTATAAGTAATTGACACAAATACAAGCATAAATTGAGACATGCATAATTAATTAAATGAATATGATAAATATAAAATAATAAAATCAACCAATAGTTCCACCTCACTAATCTGCCAATGGCAACTTCATGAATTGTGGCCAAGTCTACCGCACTTACCGCACTCATACTGCTCAAGGTCAATAACAAATGGAGTTCCTCTCCCACGCCCCATTCTTCTAGGTATCTGATCCATAACCATCCTATGCCTCGTCCTCTGCCTTGATCCATGCTTGTTCCAATGGTAAGCTGGGTCCACAATGTACTTCGGCCCATCATATGGAGGCCACTCTCCAGGGTCCCGAAAAGGCATGAAGCGGGGGCTCCATGTGTGCACAAACGTGTCGACACTAAACTCGTGAGGTATCCTCCTCTCGATATTATAGTTGTGATGCCTAGCTGCTGCCACCAAATGAGAACATAGAAAGTGGTACTGCCTTTGTTTACCACAAGTGCACTTGAAATCTTAGAGGACAACCACATGTATCCTCGACTCTCGGACCTCATCGTCAGACATTGTACCACCCCAATGCTCGACCTGATAAGTCCCTATGGCGTGGTCAAAGCATGTAACCTCATGTGTGCTAGCCCTTTCTCTTGCCTTCTCTAGGTGTGCCTTTGGTTTCGAAGCCCATATCTCTCCATCACTCCACAACTGCAATGCATGAGTGTGTCTATCGTTGAACCAGGTAACAAGCTTATAGAAGGTGAATTAAACGATTGCATTCATGGGCATACCATGTATCCCTAATAGCAACTTATTGAATGACTCCGCCATATTGCTGCACTGAAACTTGTACCTCCATCCATCGGCGTCGTGAGCTCTCGTCCATTTCTCCAAATCCCTCATCAAACCTATAATCTATTGTCTACCTTCTGCATTTGATGCGGTTCTAACCTGCTCTAATTTTTCTAGAAAGTACTTGTCCTCAAGCTATCGAGCAGCCTCCTGGAACAAATCAAAGTTACCCTTCACACCATCCTTCTGGAGTAGATTCTCGGCAAGGTGCCGAGTACACAACCGATGGTGCAAAGGTGCATACCCCTCTATCTGCTCACGAATGACATTAAGTATGCCCTGGTGCCTATCAGATATGATACCAACCTCCCTGCTAGGCCCAACCACGTGTATCCGGACTAGCCTCAAGAACCATCCTCAACTATCATTGTTCTCCTTCTCAACCAAAGCAAATGCCAAAGGAACCAACTTGTTGTTCACGTCATAGGATATGGCTATAAGAAGTGTGCCCTGGTATTTGCCAATCAAGAACGTACCATCAATGGAGAAGATGGGACGATAGTGCCTAAAGGCCTCGACACACTGAGGGAAGCACCACAAGGCATGGAAGAATATTTGTCTCCCATCCTTCCATGCATTAGGTTTTGGGATATACTCATAATGCATGCCTGGATTCACCGCTTTGATTGCATTGAAAAGAACTGGCAGCTGCTCATACCCATCCTCCTAGTCCCCATATATCATCTTCCACGCTCGCTACTTAGCCCTCCATGCTTTACCATAAGTTATCACATATCCTCCATACAATGCCTCAACGGTCCTGATAATTGTCCTCACCTTCATGTTGGGTTCTCTCTACAAAATTCCCATCAATCGCTTGGCAATGAGGGTAGATGTCAACTGTCGATGCCTCAGTGTTAGCTCATGGTCAGCACAATTGTGTGGCCCAAAAACTTTTGTGATCTTCCATTTTCTGGTTACCCGTTGCTTCCTTGCACAAACCCTCCATAGACAGCATTCCTTGTCACACACAACTGTGTAACGGCGCTCCGCATATGAATGCAATACCCTGTAAGGCCTCTTTTGTATCACTACAAAAGCCTGCAACCACCTTTTCAAAGCAGGAAGGTCATTGAACACCCTCCCATTCTTAACTACCATGTTAGGATCGGCCTCAGGAGCTTCTAGGAGCTTATCACCATGTCCTTCTACAAACGCCTGATCGGAATGAGCAAGATCGCTGAACTCGTGAACTTTAGGATCACGGCAGCCGGGAAAGATACGCCTCATCATCTCAATATCACTCTCCGTCAGCTCTCCAACAGGGCGATCATCATCAGAATTGAGAGCCCTAGCCATCTCATATGGCTCTAAATCATGCATAATTTCAACACTATTGGAGCCACGGAATCCATCTCCAAGTGCACTTGCGCAGCAATAGGGGGCACATCCACATTCTTAGGAATGTCTCCTGCAACATCAGTAGAGAAATAAGGAAAGAATGAAAGAAATAAATGTAAGGAATGGGGTAAGCTCCCAAAAACCATGCGGTTAAGACACTTACTCGGATGATTCTGTGTCAAAGGGATCTCATAAGGAGGATCTACCACGGAAACATAAGTCTGACAACCATCTCCAACTACCGCATTGGGGGCAGATTGAGCATCGAGAACCATAGGTGCAATCTCCACATGCAGATAAGGTTCTGGAATGGGAGGATCGATGTGTGCCTGATGATCCATTGCTGGGGTAAACCCATGAGGGATGGGATCGACTAACACCCAATGCACAACCACGTCCAAATATTATAGCTGGCTCTTCATAGCCGATCTCACATAGTTCTCCCACTAATCCGCACAACCAATTGAGATCATTCGCCTGAATATGTTGGGAGGAGAACCTTGGTGTAGTACACCATCAACTGCAATGCCATCATCTCCAAGGCAATGCAGCTCCTCCCGAGCCCTTGCAACCATCTCACTAAATGAAGGCCTATCATTAAATAGCACAGGCACGCTTTGCATATCAAAAAACTCAACATATCCATAGCGATTGCTTTCAACGGTGCCTCCATGATATATGGTAACTAGGTTGTCCATCTAGTTCAAACACGTAACGAAACACATGTCATTTAGTCCAAATTAGACAATAGATAGTACCTAACAAGTACTTTCTAACTACAAACTAAGTAAATAAGATAATAACTACATATATATATACAGTGTACTCACTAAATAGCTAGATCATATGGAGTTAACTAAATATGTAACTACATATCTAAGTAGCTATCTAATTATATCTATGTACCTATGTATCTATGTTTCTATCTATCGACATATATATCTCACTAGATCACTAACGAAATCAACTACCTGAGTCATCACAATAACTAGTAAATAACAAATGCCAACTAAGTAGGTACATTGCATATTCATAATTTTTACCTTTCCAACGACTAATCCACGGACGTCGACGAAGTCGCAGCGGATGAAGGGTGTGGGTTAGGTCGACGATCCGTGCTGGCGGTGGCACGGCCGGCCGCTGCAGGTGGCGGGGTCGGCGGTGGCACGGCCGACGACAGCGGTGGCGTGCGGTGGGCATGGGATGCCCGGGGCTCCGCACGGCGAGTCTGGCTCGACGGGCGCAGGAGGCACGGCGGCCGTGGCCAAGGGTGGTGGTGGAGGGCGGCAAGGCGGGGCGCGGGCCATCCGCTGGGGCGTGGCGCAGGGCGGCCTAGGGGTGGCCACGGGGCTCGGGGCGCACGAGCGGGCGCGGTAACGTGGGCGCGGGTGCGGCGCGTCGTGGCCGAGGGTGGCCGGTGGAGGAAGGGCGTGGGCGGCGTCGGCGGCGCGGAGCTCGGCTATCCTAGAGCAAGAGAGGGAGAGGAAGCGAGGAAGAGAGGTGCAGGCCATAGGTATTAAAGGCTCGGCACCATAGATCTTGGTGACGAGCTCGGCGCCGTAGATCTTGGCGATGAGCTCGGCGCCAGAGTGACTGGCGCCGAGCTCACTGCCATGTCATCTACCGTGCCCAGGCGCTCGGCGCCAGAGACGCTGGCGCCAAGACATGTTAGCTCGGCGCCAGCACCAATGGCGCCGAGCTAAAGGTCCATTTTCTGAATTCTTTTCGCCAGGAGTCTATTTGTGAGAAACTTTCAAAAAAATGCCAAAATGTAAAAAATACGGCACAAATTTGTGATTTACACGACATGGTATTGCAAGGTACCATAGCCTGGACATATATCGCACAAGAGGAAATAGCTTGTGGATGAAGATTCATGGTGGTCGTCAGCAACCCCATAGCTTGGTGACGCTATTTTCACACGGTGCACTTTGTGTCTAGAATGCCAAGAGCAAGTTCATGAGTTCAGCGTGCCCAAAGTTGCTAACTCGGATGGGATAGGCACCCTGAATGGTCTAGTATCATGAAAACTAGGCATCAAAAGATGAGAGGGTCGGCAGAATAGTTTGCTTCATTGTGAAGCTCCATGTTTTGCACTTGTTTGTGTGTGTATATATATACTTAGTTGTTTAATTTGTGAAGCTGATGCTGTCAGTGTTAAAATTTGTGAGGATTGATCAAAAGCTATGATGAAATCCTGTTATGATGTCACAAAATTAAAACGGGACTATCTACGTATGTCACTTTTTTTACACACAATTATTCCTCGATGACACATGTGTATTAACCTCGCTGATGTCTTCCCCATCAGATACCAGATATACTCAGTACGTATGAGGGTCGGAGAGTATGTGCTTACACGACGACGACGACACATGAGACGGAATACGGCATCTGACGTGACACAGAAAACGAGCACAGGACTTCGCTAGGAGATTTGTTATGCTTGGGGTTGACTAGCTTGCGTTGTGACGTGCATCAGGCCATCAGCCGATAGCTGAGGATTATTAGTCATATTGATTGGAATCGATTGAGAATGGAGCGCACTTAGGAAGGGCGTGACTGACACTTCTGAATCCAAACTGACGAAGGGGTCCATTTCAACACAGGATCAGGCTAAGTATTTCGGTATTTCCTCTCGATGCAACGCGGACTATATCGGGCTGGTCAACTTCACTTGAAATTGTTTATGCTTCAACTTAACTAATCCATCGATAGTTCGAATTCGATTTGTCATGTCGAAAAGCACACGTTAAAGTCTGAACAGCCTGCGCAATTTTTTATTTCTGTCCGAGAGAAGAAAATAAGAACCGTGAGTAGTACTGGGCTGGTCCGATAAACAAAAACCATCGAACAACTTTATTTCCGCCAAGCCCATGTAACATGATACTTTTATAGGTCTTTGGTTTAGTATAACCGCCCACCGTGATGGTTTTTGATGAAATTTTTATGGTGAGATAATTATTGTATGTTTGAACTGTAGTAAAAGTTTCATACTCATTGGATCAACTATAAATCTATAACTAAGTTATACATGATACAATGAGTATGAATTTTTTACTACAATTCAAGCATACAAGAATTAACCCACTATAAAAAATTTTACCACAATTAGACCATAGAAACTGCAGTTATGAATTAAATATAGAAAAGCATAGATCTAACTCATGTGGAGTCCAACAAAATTAGATTTTCCATTTTATGAGCTTTCTGTGATTTACTATGATTTTTCAAAGATTCAGCCAAAATAAATAAAAAAGAAAAAGACAAACCGCATTTGAAAACCGCTTATAACCGGTCAGGGAGGTAAAACGAACGGTTTTAAAAGTTCAGGGAGGTGGTTTACCCGGTTTTACAGTTTAGAGAGAAAAAACAGACTTTCATAAAAATTAAGGGAGGTAATGTGGACTTTTTTCCTATTGAAACCCTTCCGGTTGTTTGCGATGATAGTTTCAGACATTTAAAGAAAGTATAATGGTCGCCGCTCGGCGATGAGCCCAGGACCTAGAAAATCTTTGCCAAATCCTTCCTTTAATAAAATAGGCAGAAAAAGACTATCTTTCATTCTTTCCTAAAATAAGCAGAAGAAGACTATCTTTTACTACACGAAGACAGGAATAAAAGCGCACTTCCTCTATACTTCACATGCCTGATTTGTTGACTTCAGAAAGAAATTGTGAATTATCTCTTGTGCGTTATTCTTTTAATCATACTAGTTGTTTGTATAATTATTATCTAAAATCATCTAAAAATTAAGGCAACTAAAATAGAGTAATAACCCCCATAAAAGCTGAGTTTACACGGCGCGTCATGCCGAGCATGTGCAGTAAGTGAGGTATAATATACGATATACCACTAAAACAACCTAAGAGCATATCCCACTACAAGGTTTTACCCCTGATGCAACGGCCTAAAAGCGTTGCAATATACCAAAAATAGTTGCAATAGATAAAATTGCAACATTTTTTTTCGTTGGTAGACGTTGCCATAGTAACCATGGCAAAAGGTTTGCCCAACGACTCATTTTAGTGTTGCAATAGGTTTTCCCCTATTGCAACACCAAGGAGTGTTGTTGCAACGTCATGTAGTGTTGCAACCCATAGTATAGGCAACCATCGTGGGTGTTGCAATAGTTACTATTGCAACACACCCGGTGTTGCAAGAAATACCTATTGCCACGTACTCAAAGCGTGGCAATAGGTGCACTAGCAACGATATTGGGTGTTGCAATAGACTTTATTGCCACGCATCAATAGCATTGCAATAGATGGACCCTCTATTGCCACGCTATCTCGGTGATTGCTATAGGTGGAACCGTCTATTGCCACGATAAATATTTCATTGCTAGAGGTAGCCTCTCTATTGCAACGATCAATACTGGTTGCTATAGGTGGAACCGTCTATTGCCACGATAAATATTTGGTTGCTAGAGGTAGCCTCTCTATTGCAACACTAAACATTGTGGTTGCTATAGGTGCCTCCGTCTATTGCCACGGTAAATGTTTGGTTGCTAGAGGTTGCATCTCTATTGCAACGATCAATACTGGTTGCTATTGTTGGACCCTCTATTGCCACGCTAGCTATTGTGTTGCTACAGATTGGAGACTCTATTGCAACGCCCACTATTCCATTGGTATGATGTTTTTTGCAACACCATTTGTTTGTTGCTATATCATATATTGCAACGCCAAATTATTTTATCGATAGTCCATATTGCAACGCTCTGTTTGCTTCAAACAATAATTGCATGCCGAACAATATATGATAAAAGAAGCATTTAGACATCTATTAATCCAAAATATGCTTTATTCATACAACTCATTAATGAAACCACATCCAATGTCAAACTTAGTTGATAACACACTCACAACAACTGAAACACATAAGGTATCTGATGCACAGTAGCTACTTTGAACAGTTCAAAATGTAATAAGCTATGTGTAGCACTGTAGCAAAGGTTGGCTTGACATTGACCGTCCATCAGTTGTGCGCTCCACACAAACTCTATCTTGCTCCTGAAACAATCATTAACATTGGTATATTCAGCAAACAGAAACTTAGTATTCAGCTAAGTATCATTTCATTTTACAGTAACAAGAACTAGCCAACTGAATCTGATTCAGAAATATTCATAGGTATTGGAGTCAAAAATCACCTATGCTTTGCCAGCTTGTTGATTCCTTTTGGATAATGCTCGTTTCTTAGCCGCAGCATCCCTCAATGCTTTAGTAGTAGTAAAACTAACTGTCATATCCCCTCATTTGTTTTGACCAGTTTGAGTGTTATTCGTAGCACTATTTCTAGTTGTGCGACCATTACTTATACCTGCCGCTGTTGTAGCTTCGAGTTGTGTTTGTGGTGGGATGCTATCTTGGTTGACCTACAAATCAATAGATGGAGGGAAAATTATGCCTCATACTAAGGACTATCACATGACAACATTAAAGACTCTTCAGTTCTCAAACTACATGTTGATGTGATATTTCTTCACTTTTTGTATTTACATTTTCTTCATCCATGTTTATTGTAGCAGCAACCTCTACATTTTGTCCCCCATCTTTGTTAGCCTGCATTTCAATTTTGGTCAGAAAAATCATGAGTGGAGTTTGAAACTACGAAAATAATGCATGGTTTGTAGCCGACTATTATCTGTTGTATTGATGCTTGTACAGGTGTTGCTTGCATCATTGCCATAAACTCTTGCTTAAGAGCTTCTCTATCGACCTCCCTTGCCTTCATCATTTGTTCCATCTGACGCCTATGTTCTTCCCTTTTGGCTTCCTTTTCAGCCTCTTGAGATTCTAATATCTCTTGTAGCTTTGAAAATGCTTCGGCTAGTGCCGATTCCTGACGCACTTGGTACTGGTAATCCTTAGACAGTAGTTGCCTTCTAGTTGGGTATTTTGCCAAGTATCCATTAGCATAGATCTTGGTTGATTTGCAGTTTCTTGTTTCCTGGTAGACTGACTGGAAAATATGATTTTGCTCCATGTCTGAGATGATGAGTGCTTCTCCATCTGTTTCCCTCTCTAAAATTTTGTTGCATGCATTATCCTAACAAAGGAGGAAAGTTGAAGTAGTTAATTGAAAATGATTTTGTAGACGCTCACTTTGCATCAGTTAATAAGGTTTGTACAAACTGTTATATACTCACATAGACATCCCTAGATTCTTGGCTTGTCCATTGCCCATTCTTACTGTGCGTGATCATAAAAAGCTCCAGATCATTTGGCTCATCACCAGTTATTGGGTCCCTCTAATTAGGCAAGAATGTAACAAATTAGCGATATTTCAAAAGGTAAGGAAGCATGGTCAAGTGCTTCTCAAGTTATTACCTTCTCAAAGACACACTGAGAAAAAGTCTTTGACCTGCCCGATGGTGTACCTTTACATTCTGTCGATTCCGAGAATTCTTGCAACTAACCCTCTGCACAAGGAGTTGATTATAAAAAAATATTGCAATGTACCAAAACATAGCCTTTATTTCATCAAGTGCAAATGGCAAGAATAAAGTAAAGGTCATCAAACCTGAAAACTTGTCTTGCCAAAATACAAAACTAGATAGTGCCATTCAACAATGTCCAACTCTTCTAGCTTATGTCTCATTCTCTCCTCATAGGTGGTGTACGCCCTGTATGTAGCACTTAATGTTGCTCGCCATCCTTTGTAACGCTCATTAGCGATGGTCCATATTTTTTTCTTGTTTTCTTCATTATTCTCAATGTCCCACTTATGTTGTTCAACATATAAAACATAAATTCTAGGCACTTCTTAACTAATTTGGTAACAAAACTGTGTATGCTAGCAAAAACAAATCAGAAACTTACCATCATATTAGATACTATTGAATATTTGACATCTTGGTGGATATCCTTCCATGTTCTCACCCCAATGAGTGGTGCTTTTTCCTTATGTACACTACTATTTCATCAGTAAATGTGTGTGCGTTCTCACCTACACCTCCTCCACGTGTAGAGAATTGGACTTTAAGCTTCTGACTGCCCTGCTTGGATCTCTTATGGCTGGCTGCCAATCCTTTCATAGTACCTCGTGCCTTCCTCTTTTGGGAGTCTTGTCCATCTAAACAATATACAATGCAAGAGATTAAACAAAATAATTTACATAGGGAAAACTAAACTGAACGTCAAAATAAAATCACAATAATCATCACGTACTATCTCCCTGTGTTTTCTCATGCCGAGCATGTGAAAGGATCCCAAGTCTCTGGTGAAAGGAATGAATGGGTGCTAAGAGCTCGATTGTCGCTCAGTCGTGTGCTTGTGTCGTGCTCTTGTGTTTTTATCTTGTGGTTCGGTCTTGTGCGGATCTAGATCTCCCTCACAGGGTGCCCTGCTTTCACTTTTATAGGCCAAGGGAAAGCACGGGTTACAGCGGAGAAAAATGAGAAGAACGAGAGAGAGGAAGGCATCTAGGATCGTCGGGTCCTTCTTCTCCTTCATGCGGGTCCCGCCAATCCTATAGATGTTAACAAGGATGGCTCCACATCACGTCCCTATCTATCACTAGCGCCATGCGTAGGCGCCATCTGTCGGTCATGGCATTCCATCCCGTCCCGACGGACATCGTGGTGAACTGACACGCATGTTAGCATTCATATGAGGGTTAGGCAGAACAGCACTGGTACGCCCAACGCTGTTCTTGATGTGAATCCTCAGGAATGGCCCATCATGGCCTCAGGTTACATCGAGCCATGTCCATCTCTTCCCTAGTGTCAGAGTTTTGACCTAGGCCCATACACCTAGACCTGGAGTGGTTGGCGCCGATATGGGTCCCCGTCGGGTGAGACAGAGCCCGCGACCCTTCGAGGTCGAGCGAGATGGAGCCCGCAACCATTGGGGTCAGACGAGATGGAGCACGCTCCCAAGGGTCAGGCGAGATAGAATCCGCGGCCTCGAGGTCGGGCGAGATGGAGCCCACGGCCTTGGGCGAGACCCCCGCAGCCTCGGGGTCAGGCGAGACAGAAACTGCATCCTTGGGGTCAGACGAGATGGAGCCCATACCCAAGGGGTTGGGCGAGACATGTTAATATGTCTTGCTCTATCCAGAGAAGTCAGCGTGGGCGCTAACTCCCTTGTTTTGGGTATCCCTAATATCGATACCCGACAGAATTATATAGTATAAAAGTATTATGACCTAGCAAATAAATGATATGAATTCCCTCTTAAATCTCCTCTTCCACTCCACTGACCAAACAAGAGATTATGACAAAAAAAGCAATGCTATAAATTTTTACTACTAATTCTTATACCACTTCCAACATAAGGAGTAGTTGTTAAGACATCGTATGTTCTAGCAATTCTTCTCATAATGGATGGGAACATACCACATCGAGAGTCCATGAGGATCTACCATGGATTCACGACATGTGTCCATGTGCCACTATCCAGCATGTGCAGCTAGAAACAAAAATAATTCCATAAATTTAAAAGAACCATAGCTCTTTTAGTCAATGTTTACTTACATGTACTGCGAGCCTATTAGATTCTCATGGCGCAGAGATTACTCCAATTTCTTTGGTACTTCTCTTGTCGCGATCAGGTTGCTTTCAAGGTTTTTAACTTGACTTGAATTGGACTTAAGTAACTATGATATTCTAGGTATTGGTCGACTTTTGCTGTCAAGGTTGCACTTATTTTTCATGGAACCTGACATATATTGTACATTAGGCTATAGTAATTTTTGTGTAATAGGCTCTTTCGGTCTTGCAACAGCAGTCATCGCACTTAGGTGCTCTTTGGTTTAGCGATAGGTGCCGGCACCATAACATAATCAGCTATCGGCGCTAGAGCATCTCTAGCGGCCCCTCAATACAACTCCCCCAATAAGATGGTATTAGGGTAGCCCAATACCACTTTTCTAGATTTATTGTGGGAGATGTTGCATCAGTACCCCAATATATCTCCTCCAATACCCATATAAAAGGTGGGTCCCACAGGAGTGTAAGAGAAAATATGGCTAAAAAGTGGTAGCTGGGATGGTCCCCATGGTATTGAGGGAGTTGTATTTTCCCCATTCTTTGAGGGGAGATGAGGAAAATATTGGTGGCCACCAAAAAAAGGGAGAGGTATTGGGGAACTGCTGGAGCAAGGAAAAACTAAAGTTGTCCTCAATATGACAGTTTTATGGAAATAGGGGAAGGTATTGGAAAACTGTTGGAGATGCTCTTAAAAGTTCCATGGGAACAAAAACCACTATTTGTTTGGTTCGCCTTGGGAGTGCGAGTGATTTCCATGTGCCCTTCTTCTTTCTTCTCATCCTTGGAAAGAAGACGACTTCTCCTTGGTCAAGCAATGGTGGGGGTCTCATCGTTGGGGCCAGCACTGCGTTGAGCACCTTAGGAACAAGCACAGGTTTGTGGCCATCGGGCTTCATCTCTAGAGGTCGGGCCATGGCAGGCACCTTAAAGGCTTGGACACGGTCGTTGGCACCTTGATAGTGGGAGATGTCACTTTAAGATTCTTAGGATCAACTAGGAGTAGATCTAGCAGGTGGAACCTTTTCTATTTGAGATAGAACACATAGATCCGTCCTAGAACATGAACTAGAGATAGAAACTAGAGAGAAAAAGAGAGGGGTGCAGAGGTAGCTGACCATCGGGCTTGGTGGAGGAACTGGCCATGGCGGTGAAGAGGACGCCGATGAGTCAACGGTCGACAGAGAGGGGTGAGCGCGATGCAGTAGCGGTGGCATCCTGGCGGTGGCGAGGCGGTGGCGTTTCTTGTCACTCACAACGCACCTTCTCTAGATCGGATTAGGGTTGTAGGTGGGGTATTGGCGGTGTTAATGAACCTCATGTCGCGAGCCCCATCCTCTACCTCCTTTATATAGCGCTGCACGACGGGAGCCCACCAGTCATATGTGCGGTTGGGCGCCCCCGATCAGGGCATGGGATCAAGGCCCGACTCGGTCGTTGGACCAAGTCGGAGGAGATCAACCTAACATTCTCCCCCTTAATCTCAACATATGACTTAAACTTAAAATACTTATCTCATCCTATTCCATCATAGATTAGTGTACTATTGGATTAACAGCTACAATACACCTCTTCATTTTGAAATAAATTCTCAACTAGGCCCTTATTGTCCAGGGATCATAGGCTTTTCCGTAAACCCATTCTGGCTAAGTGTACTATGAACACATTGGGTGGTAAGCCTTTTGTAAGCAGATTCGCAAGCATTTTTTGTACTTACATGCTCGAGACTAATAGAATGATCCCGGACTTTATCTTTCACAACATAAAACTTTATGTCAATGTGTTTGGCAGCACCATTTGACTTATTGTTGTGAGCATAACATACTGTTGACTCATTGTCGCAGTACAACTTGAGTGGCCTATGAATGTCGTCGACCACTTTCAACCCGAGCATAAATTTCTTTAGCTAGTTCACCTGTCCCATGGCCTCATAACATGCTACAATCTCGACATACATCGTGGACGATGCAATGATAATTTGCTTAGAGCTTTTCCATGATATAGCTCCTCCTATGAGAGTAAATATATAGCATGATGTGGACTTTCTATCATCTACATCTCCCACAAAATCTAAATCTGAATACCCCTCTATATGTAGGGAATTAGATCTTCTGTACGTTAGCATGATGCCTTTTGTGCCTTGCAAATAACACAAAGCCTTCTTTACCATTCTTCAGTGTTCTATTCCTGGATTACTCTAATATCTGCCAAGTATCTTAGTAACAAAAGCTAAGTCAGGGCATGTACATACTTGAGCATACTGCAAGCTTTCGACAGCTGAAGTATATGGAACCGCTTTCATTCGATCGATCTCATATTGGTTCCTAGGATATTGAAATTCCCCAAAACTATCACCCTTGACTATAGGAGTAGATGAAGGCTTACACACATGGATACTGTATTTCTTTAGAATCTTTTTTAAGTATGCCTTTTGCGATAATCCTAAAACCCCATTTCTCCTATCTCGGTGAATCTCTATTCCTAAAACTAATGAAGCTTCACCGAGATCTTTCATATCAAAATTTGAGGACAAGAACTTCTTCATCTCCAATAGTAGATTAACATCACTACTAGCGAGTAAGATGTCATCCACATACAAGATTAGGAAAATGTATTTCCTATTCTTGAACTTTGCATAAATGCAATTGTCCTCCATATTTTCTTTAAACCTAAACTTCCTTATTATTCCATCAAACTTTAAATACCACTGTCTAGAGGCTTATTTTAATTTGTAAATGGATTTCTTCAGGCGGCATCCTATATGTTCTTTTCCTTTCACGACAAAACCTTTTGGTTGTGCCATATAAACTTTTTCATCCAAATCCCCATTAAGGAATGCCGTCTTCACATCCATCTAATGTAATTCAAAATCATAAAGTGTCACTAACGCCATTATGATTCTCAAAGAATCCTTACATGAGACCGGAGAAAATATCATTGTAATCTATTCCTTCTCTTTACGTGAAGCCTTTCACCACAAATCGCACTTTAAACCTTTCCACATTCCCTTTTGAGTCATATCTAGTTTTGTAGACCCATTTATAGCCTACTGTCCTAGCTCTTTTAGGTATTTTTTCTAAGTTCCAAACATCATTGGTACTCATTGATCTCATTTCATCTTGCATGGCTTCAAGCCACTTTGACGAGTGAACGCTTCTCATGGATTCTTCAAAAAAGGTGGGATCACCCTCCATTTGAAATTCTTCACTAACATAGACTTTGTAGTCATCAGAAATGGCTGACTTTCTGGCTCTTTGAGACCTTCTAGGGGCCTCATTAGTTGGCGCTTGTTCCATATGGGGCTGTTGTTGCTCTTCCTCATGTGCGGCAATGGGCTCTATAGGATTCTAAAGGATAGGTTCCTCATGTTCATTTATTGTTACCACAGGAGAACTAACAACATGTGTTGTCACTACAGAGTCTTGCACTATTGGTGTAGCAGCAGCAGGTAGCGAGAAAAATAGCTCCTGAACCATCGGAGTGGGCACGCATACCTGCTTCTCCTCAAAGTTAATTTCTCGCGCTACCTTGCTCCCCCTGACCATCTCATCCTCTAAGAACACAATGCGTCTTATTTCTACAAACTTCGTATGTCTGTTAGGGTAATAGAAATGATAACTTTTTGACTTATCTAGATAGCCAATGAAATAGCAACTGAATGTCTTCGAGTCTAACTTTCCAATGTTTGGATTAAATACTTTAGCCTCACCTGGATAGCCCCCACACATGTAAATAGTTAAGTGAGGGTTCCCTTCCTGTTCACAACTCATATGGTGTTTTGGGCACCAACTTGCTTGGTACTCGATTGAGAATGTGAATGGCGGTTTTTAATACCTCCATCCATAAACTTATCAGTAAAGTATAGTAACTTATCATATTTCTCACCATATCTATTAAGGTATGGTTGCGTCTTTCAGCTACTCCATTCTGCTAAGGCTCGCCCGGTGTAGAGTACTGGGCAACTATGCCATTTTTCTATAAAAACTTTGTAAAAGGTCTAGGAACTTGGCCATATGGGGTATGTTGACCATAGTACTCCCTCCCATGGTCGGATCTTACTATCTTGATCTTTAAATTGTGTTGATTTTCTACTTTAGCCTTAAATATCTTAAATTTATTCAATGCTTCTGATCTTTCTTTATTTGGATAAATTTAGCTATAATGAGAATAATCATCTATAAATGTTATAAATGAATCATAACCATCCACACTTTTCACAGAAAAAAGGACCACAGATATTTGTGTGAAATATTTTTAAAATTCTTGCGCTTTGTTTGACGTCTTTCTTTATTTTCTTAGCATACTTTCCTTTGATGCAATCAATGCATTGTTCTAAATCTAAAAATTCTAATGGTGGAAGAATTGATTCCTTAATCAATCGTTCTATTCTCCTCCTTAAAATATGGCCTAAACAACAGTGCTATAATTTCGATAATACATCATGAATTCTTCTCCGCTTATTACTTGCATTCATTTTTAGTGCTCACAACATTCACATTCTCATAAAGTGATAACAAATAAAGCTCATCTTATCGGAAGGCAAGAACAACACAACTTATGATTAAACATAATCATACATTGGTCTTTACCAAAATGGCAATCAAATCCATCATCATCTAAACATGAAACACTTATTAAGTTTCTACACAAAGAGAGTACATAAAGGACATCTATAAGCTTAAGTACAAAGCCATCATTTAATTCTAATGGGAGCTTTCCAATGGCTTTAACTTCAGCTTTGACTCCATTTGCTACTTTAATGTGTCTTTCTCCTCTTTGCAGGGTCCTCGTATGGAATCCCTATAATGAATTTGCAACATAAATAGTTGCACCTAAATCAATCCACCAAGTAGATTTTGGATAGCTTAAATATAAGGACTCGTCTATAAATGTAATAATGTCCTCACCTTTTCTCATCAGGTGCTTCAGGAACTCTAGACAATCCTTCTCGTAGTGTCCCTTCTTCTTGCAAGATTTGTAGGTATCCTTGTCTACTTGAACATTGTTGAATTTCTAATGGTGAACATGGCAATGAGCTTCTCAATGTCCCCACTTATCTGGCTGTAAGTTGTAATTAACAACAAATGTCTCATACTCTTTGGACAAAGATGCAAAAATCAAATGAACTAGGAAACTCATCTTTGAGCCCCATGTCCATTGGTTTGAGCTTGGATGCCATGTTGCTCATCTTCCATATGTGCTCTCTAATCCCGCCACCAGTGTATTTCTCATTGACTAACTTCTTAATAAGAGTGCTTGCATAAGCCTTTGAAGAGCCAGTAAACCGACTCTCCATCTTCTTGAGATACTCAAGTGACGGTGGTATATTCTAGGGATTGATCCCCTTATTGGATCCTCAATGGAGCCCTTAATCACCATCAAACACTTGCGGTTTGAACTATCCCACTTCGCACTGATCAAGGTCGTACTTCATTCTTACTGTTGCATGGTCACGCTCCCTAAGTAGCGAAAGCTGCATCCGTCTCATTTTCTGTCCTCACCGGGTCCTTAGGACTGAGTGGGACAGGGAGAGGTTAGCGCTAGATCATTGTCAGAACAGCACAAGTGCTATCTCAAGCTTCTCTCGCCATACGTTATAATTGTTTCCATTGAGAGCCAGAATGGACTGAGATAAACATCATTAGGGTTGTATCCTGAAAACAACATCAGAGAAAGTGAGAAACATTTGGCATAATAATTGCACTGTCGTAATTTAACGTTGGTCAAAATTAAAACATACAATGTGCTTCTACTATTAACTCTACATCACCGTTGGGTAGAAATAGAACTAATGCATAAAACTCATAAATAAAAATTATAATATTACTATCATCAACTTTGTCAGAAAATAGCAATATCATAAATACAACATTCTTCTACATTAATTCTACATCACCGTTGGGCAAAAATAGAACTAATGCATAAAACTCATAAATAAACTTATACTATTGTTATCATCAACGTTGGTCAGAAAAATGGCTAATACCATAATTTAACTTAAACAAATATGTCTACTCCTCTAATTAATTTTTTTTCTTGTTGCTTCCAATTTAATTAAAGGATAAACATATTCATTGCAGCGGAAACGTTAAATGAATTTATTCTACTTATTCAAAAGCATTTCATGGTCCTTATATACTCTCTGAAAAAATCTAACACGTTGATGCAAATTTTATCAGAGATTTAAACTCATACATTTGACTGAAATTCATCAAATAGATCAAAAGGTGCTTCTGAAAAATAAAACTTAAAACTCAAAAGTTACCTGTGCATTTGGCCCAGCAGCGAAACAGCCTGTGGCCTAGCCGCGCTCCCCCGCGCCCAGGCCGCAGCCTGGACCTGGGCCAGGAAACTCCCTTCCCGCCTGGGCCTCATTCGGCCCGGCCGTCCCTGGCCGTTAGATGCTATCGGACGGTTGTCCTTGATCTTCGTGTGAATAAAAACCCAGCAGGAAAAACTCTAGGGTCATTTCTTCTCTTCTTCCTCCGCTTTTCTCGTGCCACCAGCAGCCAGCCACCGCAAGGGAGAGCCGACGGACTGACGCCGGAGAAGAACGCGTGGGGAAAGAGGATGACGCCGCCGTGGGGCCCTTTGTCGGAGCACGCATACCGCTGCGCGCGACGGGGGCCCACCAGCCATATGTGCGGCTGGGCGCTCTCGATCAGGCGAGATCAAGACCCGATTCGGTCATTGGACCGAGTCAGAGGAGATCAACCTAACCGTCACCGCTCAGGGAGTGGCGATGGGAGCAGCGATGGCCAGGCTGGGGTGGCGTCCTCGGGAGCGCGCAGACGCGGAGGCTTTGGAGGGTGCTGCTGCGGGAGCCGAGGTTGTCGTTGGCGGCGCTCTAATTTCGTGGATGAATCGGTAGTTCGGAACGGGAGCGGATAGCGCTGGGAAGGTAGCGGTAACAGAATATTACTAGTCCGGATCCGTTAACAGCGCAATCTGTTACGGGCTTCTCTATCCAAACAAAAAACAACGTAATCCTTTTGCGCTGTGAACCGATGACGGGTTTGGAACGTCGAACCAAAGAGCACCTTAATTCAAACACCAAGCGCATCGAGATACATGTGAGATGTCCTTATCATAAAAGCAACCATCGAAGCTAGCCACTTCAGTAAATATCACGGCTTAACCGTGGTGCACATATATACTGCTTGTTGGAAAAGGTAACTTAATTAGTTTAACTCAATCATACCATCACATGGTTCTTTTGATGCATAGTAATTGTAAAAGCTGTGTAAGTAAGGTAAGTATTAATCAGGGACGTACGCCGCGATGGTTCTCCTTTTGGAGACTGAAAGCAATGGCTGATGACCAAAACGTTAGCTGGATTCTGCTAACCAGATCGCATCAGTTGCGCCTGAGTAGGTCAAAACAGTACTGCACCTACTAATAACTGGCACTGCTTCGTCGTCGTTTGGGCAGCCGCGATCATGCAGAAAGTCCGATGAGCGTTGGACGATACACGATAGTCATGAATCATCAATGATACCGCAATTAGTTTGAGAAAATGACGCAGAACCACATGAGGATCTAGCAAGTCAAATCCGAAGGCCGAGCTACCATACCTAATATACGGAGTAAGTAATAATATACTCCTCACACCGGATTTGCTACTTTACATGCAGCGTGGATAATTTGACGTACTGAACGCAAATTTTGGCCGGTGATCTTTTGTCGCACCAATCATTGGTTCGTTCTGTATATGTGTACTCCTAGCTCGAAGGCAGCGACAGAGCAAAACCTATGAAACCTCACAAAAAACATGTGATTTGAAACTTGAGGACAGAGTATGTACTATACTTGAATCAGTAATTCACACTTGGTCCATGATTCTCTAGTCATGTGAACTGCACACTGGTGTTCGTCTGTCCATTCCAACTTCCAGGGCGTCTAGAACGCCAGAGAAGACAAAGGGACTAGACAACAAATATGGTAGGCTGAGAGGAGATAGAATGGCACTGCTAGCTTTTGGAATTCATTTTACACCACATACTACATCTCTGAATGAATTCCAAAAGCCAGCACTGTCTACTCACGGCAACCTACTACTTACTTGGGGGGGGGGGGGGGGGGGGGGGGGGGGGGGGGGGGGGAAGAAAGGAAAACGAAACAAAAAAAAAAACTGGAAATGAAAAAAGAAACATATGTAAGTATATAGTTTTCTCCCTCGCACGCCCTTGTTGTTCCTTCGTCGTGAGGAAACTCGAATCGGATCATACAATTGTCGTGTCATGCAGCCACGTGACGTGGCCCATCAGACGTACGCCTTGGGAGGGTACCTGTCCACGTCGTCCACCCAGGGGTTGCAGCAGCTCTTGCTCTGCGCGCCCTTCCTGTCCGGCCCCGCCGCGGCGCCGGTCGACGACGACGACAGCGCCGGCACGTCGCGGAGCGCGCGCCACACGGCGCTGTTGCACTTGAACCCGGAGCCGAAGCCGATCTGCCACACGCGGTGGCCGCGCCGCACCCGGCCCTTGGCCTCGGCGTACGCCAGCTCGTACCACAGCGAGCTGCTGCTCGTGTTGCCGAACCGGTGGAGGGCGCACTTGCTGGGCTCCATGTCCGTGTCCTGCAGGCTCAGGCTGCGCTGCACCTCCTCCAGCACCGCGCGGCCGCCGGCATGCACGCAGAAGTGCTCGAACGCGCGGCGGAAGTCCGGGATGTAGGGGCGCACGCCCTTGACGCGGAACACGCGGCGCATCATCAGGGACTTGAGGAACTTGAGCTGCTCGCTCAGGGGCAGCACCAGGGGCCCCAGCGTGGTGATGTTGGTCTTGAGCGCGTCGCCGGCCACCGCCATGAGCTCCCGCGCCAGGGAGACGCCCACCTTGCCCGACCTCGTCCTCGCGCTGGTACACGCAGTTGAAGCACTCGTCGGTGGCGCCCTTGTGGGTGCGCACCGTGTGGAGCAGCCGATACTTGGCGCGCCCGGTGTCCGAACGCTTGTTGGACAGCAGCGCCGCCGCGCCGCCCATGCGGAAGATGCAATTGGAGAGGAGCATGGAGCGGTCGTTGCCGAAGTACCAGTTGAGGGTGATGTTCTCGGTGCTGAGTACGACGGCGTACGAGCTCGGGTTCGCCTGGAGCATGTCCTTGGCGAGGTCGATGGCGATGAGGCCGGCGCTGCACCCCATGCCACCGAGGTTGAACGACTTGACGTCCTCGCGCATCCTGTAGTGGTTGATGATCATGGATGCCAGCGACGGCGTCGGGTTGAAGAGGCTGCAGTTGACGATGAGGATGCGCACGTCGCGGCGCGGGTCGATCCCCGTGGACTCGAACAGCGCGTCCAGGCACCCGAACATGACCGCCTCGGCCTCCATCCGCGCCTCCGCCATGTTGAGCCTGGGCGGCCGCGCCTGGACGCCCGGGGGCAGGTACGTCTCGTCTCCCAGCGCGGAGCGGTTGGTGATCTTGGTCTGGAAATCCAGAGCCGCCTCATTGAAGGACCCCGTGCTCTCGGTCATCTCGAGGAAGGCCGACTTGGAGATCTTGAGCTGCTCCTCGGGCTTGTAGCACGCGAACTCGACGAGGTACACGGGCGGGGCCGCTTGAAGTAGTAGACGGTGAGCAGCAGCAGCGCGGTGCCGAGCCAGGCGACGCAGGTGAGCAGGTCGATGGAGTAGTAGATGACGTCGAGGCGGACGAACGAGTAGGCGGCGGCGGCGACCGCCGGCACGCAGAGCATCGGCAGCACCGACGTGGGGCTGCCGCCGTGGCGGATCCCGAGCTTGACGTACTTGAGCTTGATGTTGCGCGCGAAGTCCGGGAGCCGGCGGCGGATCTTGATGACGATGCTGGGCGCCGGCTCGCCGCCGCCGTCCCGCCGAGCTTCGTCCGCGCCGCGGAAGGCCATCTCGGCCGTGAGGCGCTCCCGCTCCATGACCGCCGCGGGCGCCTCCATGGTGATCGGAGGCTTGCTGGCTGGGCTAATACTATCCTCCAAGCGTGTCAGGCGGCGGAACGCGATGTCGCCGGCCTCTTTGGTGTGAGTTGGATGGAAGCGTACGCCGGAGCCGGATGCGTGGTTTGGTCACGCGGGCAACTCCAAATATATATAGTGGTTGGGGGTCGCACACGCGCGCGATCGGAATCGACCCACCTGCCGCGAAACTTGTGGCGTATCCAGCTGCCGGAGCAGTCAAATTTATAGGCACGCGACGAAACAACTACCCTTCTCCGAGCCGTATGCCATACGCGTACGAGTGACTGGTACCACTGCTCCGAAACACTAGCCTATTCCTACCGTGTTACGGCGGCTACTCTTGTTACCGTTTCCCGGCCGGGGGAGGGAGCTAGATAGCCAGCCTACGCGACACGACATGATTGACTCGGAGGTCCATCGTCAGAAATTCACCAGAATTCAGAAGACGAAGACATGTCAGCAGGTGGACCCCTCCGGGTGTAGAATTAAGGTAAGCCACTGGGAAGGGCGAGAGGAATAGGTGGGGAGGGTGGCCTATTAATGATGGTGGTTACTGGGGGACGCTCAACCACTTGGAATTAAGAGGAGGCACAGGATCCGCGCGCTGCATGGCCGCGGCCCGCGCAGCGCGCGCGAGAGAGCCGACGGGCGCGCTGGCCTGCCTGCCGCCGGTACCGGTGGTGTAGCAGGGAAGCGAAGAGAGTCAGGCAGGCAACGGCGGGGCGACTAGCGTGTTGCGTTTTTGCTTCTGTTCTCGCCAGCAGACCTTTTGATTGACCTGCCTGTTTCTTTGATTTCAATTTTCAAACGACGATAAGAACCCGGCGCTAGCGTTGGTTGGCAGGCGAGCGGCGTTGACAGGTTTCTTCCCGCGCTCCTGTAGCCCCCCTTTTCGCCACGACCACGAGTACTGTGTCATTAAAAAAAAATTTCGCGTCAGTTCTGATTTAATTGCTTCGGTGTCGCAACGTTTTCTTGGCAGTTGGATCGGCCGATCGATCAGGCACAGGGGGACAGGGACTCAAAGGAAACGAACTCGCTGCTGCAAGGCCTGAATGAATGATTTTTCTATGCCCCCATAACATAGTAGAGAGTTCCTCTCGTATTTCTACACTGCTACCATCTCTTTCCGCAACCAAAAAAAATTTAGTCGGCCACCAATTCTTTTCGTCCTATTACTCAACGGTTTTTCTTCGTGCCGTCGGACCTTTTCATGCGTAATTCTGTTGGTTGGGAGGTGTGACAGCCTGACAGGTTTCTTCCCGCGCTTGCAGGCCACATGAATGCGTTCTAACTGAAAATCATATCCTGACACTAGTTGCAGCGTATACGTACGGAAAGTCCCTGTTTCTGGAAAAAATAATATAGTAAAACGATAAGAATTAAGAAAAAAACAAACATTTTTGGCTTCTTGGAAGTTTCTTTCCGTGGTTGGGCAACTAGACCACGCCCAGACAAGACGGACGTACGAGCAATGAAACGAGCTACTGTAGCTCTGTGCTCAAAAGAATGCACGCGGCACGCAAATCACGTGACAACATCCGGCTGAGATACACACACACAGCTATAGACAGCTAGCGGCCAGCGCCCACCGATATGCAAGCGTCATGTCGATGTGGCAAAAGAAAGAACCCCCCAGTCCTGCCTGAAACGACGAGGCACGTCCACATGGTCCATCGAGTTCGAAAAATTATGAGATTCTAGCTGATAAGCTGACTGATAAGTTCAAGCGAACAGGACCCGAGCACACGAGTATAGTACAACTGCAGCTCGCAACAGGAAATCTTGCTTCCAAACGCGGCATTTCGTTGAGGAACACATGCCGAGTTCGTACGCCCGTTTGGCTGCAACGATCGGCCACAACCCACAAGGGAAAAACGGCATTGGCCGTGCACCTAACGATATGTTGTTCTGTTGCTTCTTCTCAAAAGCTTTGAGCCATTTAAGTGCACAACCGCGACCAGACCCATATATATAGCAAATCGTAGGAACTTGAACAGTCCAAATAATTGCGACCAGACCCATGCATCTAGCTGTTCGATCAATCGTCCAGGCTCTGGGCCGCTGCAATGCCGGGCACCCGGGCTGGCTACCACCTGTCAAAACGAAACGGGATAAAACGGGACCGTCAGCGCGCTGTCGCCTGTCGGGGCGAGGCGCCGCCAACCGAAGCTCGCGGAAGCCGGCCCGACGGGCGACGGTGCACGACAGCACGAGGGCGGCTGCCGGGATGCCGATAAAATTTGGCAATGGCTGGGTGGGGAGGAGAGCAAACGACTGCTGCTGCGCCCGCCGATGCAGTATGCACCGCCTGGCGAATTGAAGGGGGTACAGCTACTGCGGCATGATACGCGTTGTCACTACAGCTGGCAAGGACGCGGTCAGTAATGGCCACTGCGCTTCAGCTGTCCCTTAGGTCTGTTCGCTTGCTTATAAGTCGTATTTTTTCAGCTAATAAATAAAATTTTTCTCTCACAATAAATTAGTATACTTTTAATCATAGCTTATCAGCCTAATGAATCACCGGCAACTCGATGAAACCTACAGAGAGTAGAGTAATATAATGCGCTGCAGGTACGGTCGTCCATACGGCCCGGTACGGTGCGGCTGTGCCACTCTCCTAGTAGGACTCCGTTAGTTCCTACGGTGACGTGACACGGTATATCAAGCTCAGCTGAGTTAGTTTAGTCCATATCACTTCGGATGTTTGACATATGCATGAAATATTAAATACTTCCTTCATATCATAATTAGAAGTCGTTTAGAACATGAGTGTAATTACCAAGGAGTCATTAGTTAGAGGGTATTTTTCCCTATCTGCCCCTATTAAATACGCTTGTGGGTGCATTGTATACGAGAACGAATCAGAGTTGGAGTGGCTAGCGCAGTGTTGTTAGTGCCCCAAGGTCCCAGGTTCGATTTCTGGTGGGCGCACATATTTTTGGATTTCGCTATTTTGCATGGCGATTTTGCATGCTACTGTGCGGAACGAACGAGTCCGCCGTGCGCGCTCGCACTTGGGCACGCGTTTGCTTCCAATTTTGGCGCAGTACCATCGAGTTTGGGTGCTCGTGCCATTCAATTTTTCATTTTTTCGGCCTGGTGCAAGCGACGTTTGGGATACCTGCAGATAGCTTAATAAAGCGCCACGGTCCTTCAATTCATCACGACACATCTATTCTTCATGCCACTTCATTTGAGTAGTACTGAGCCATATCTTTAGCTTAGCATGGCTGATTTGTGGACTGGGTTCGATCTGAACGAGCCCGGCGTTGAAGATGACGACGACGCCGCTGCGTTCGACCTCGACGAGCATGAAGATGGCGACGACAACGCTGCGTTTCATCTCGATGAGCCTCAAGACGACGACGACAACGCTGCGTTCGACCTCGACGAGCACGACGCCGCTGCGTTCGATCTCAACATGCCTCCGATGGAGGATCAGAATAACAATGGTAATGGTCTTTCCTTTTATGATATTCACAGCAGCCATGCAAAAGTACTCCGTGCCTATTAGACAGGGTTTAATTTGAACTACAATTGGAGTTGTTGAATTGGATCAGAATATGGAGCTGTTGATTTTGATTATTTACAGAACCATGCTAGTATGTACTACAAGTGCTTGTTAGCACAATCTTTTGAATAGAATATGTCGTCTGTAAGTTGCATGATTGTGCTTGTTTTAACATATTATGCTGCCGGAACTAATGAACGTGCTTGTTTTAACAGAACATGCTGCTGTGGAGAACCCCACCGTGGAAGAACAAGTTCAATGACCTCACCGAAGGAAAGAAATGTCTGAACACCTCCGAAAACAAGTTTATCAAGCTTTGTTGGCTAGGAGCAACAATGGAAACTAGGCAAGAATGACACTGCAGCTGTTGTCGAGCAATTTGGGCTTAATATTCGGTCAGTTCAGAGGGTATGGCGGAGAGATAAAATACAACTTGCAAACTTAGTTCCGGTTGTGGTTTCTAGTCTAAAGAAGGGTAGAGTAGGCCGTAAGCACATCCCTGTTGATTTAGAAGCATTGAGAAATATTCCTCTAAAGCAAAGAATGACTATAGACGATGTGTGCACCGCACTAAATATGAGCAAATGGTAGATTCAAAGGTATTTGAAAAAAGGTTACCTTAGGCGCCACTCTAGTAGCATCAAGCCATATCTCACTGAAGCTAACAAGAGGTCTAGGTTACAATGGTGTGTTGACATGGTTAATAGGGAGTTGCTTGATGATCCAAGGTTTAAGGAGTTGTATGACTTTGTGTTCATTGATGAGAAATGGTTCTGCCTATGTCAAAAATCTGAAAGATATTATTTGCTAACCGAAGAAGATGAACCCCATCGGACTTGTAAGAACAAGAACTACATCCCTAGGCTCATGTTCCTATGTGTTTGCGCTCGGCCAAGGTTTAGGGATGGGAATTGTATTTTTGATGGTAGGATTGGATGTTTTCCTCTTGTTCGTTATGAACCGGCTCTGAGAGGCAATGAGAGAACCGGCCATGTCCGTGGAGACTTGGTTATGAAGCCCATTACATCGATCACAAGAGACGTGATTAGAGATTTCATGATCAACCAAGTGTTGCCGGCCATTAGAGCGAAATGGCCAAGAGAATATGTGGGTAAACCAATATTCATCCAATAGGATAATGCACCCTCTCATTTGAAATTGGATGATCCGGATTTTTGTGAGGCCGCTAAGCTAGGAGGATTCGATATTCGCCTAATTTGTCAACCACCAAACTTTCCGGATTTCAACATTCTTGACTTGGGTTTTTTTGAGCTATACAAGCAATTCAATATAAGAAGAATGCAAAAACAATTGAAGCACTTGTTCCAGCCATGCAACGGGTAATTTGATCAAATTGTTCACACATATTTCAATGTCTTTTTCAACAACAAATTTGCTCATTCATTCATTTCTTGCACAATTGTTTTGTAGGCATTTTTGGAGTACTTGATGTGTACAGGCCCGATCTTCCGAGAGGTAGCCGGTAAGTTCGATTTGTGGAGATCTCGACGTTGGCGATCCGGCTTCAAATCAGACACGATTCGAACCCTGCAACCGTTACACCACTGCTCCGTTGGTTATCAACCAAGCACAACTTGATTGACCTCGCCAAGAAGGCTTTTCCTGCAAGCGAATCGAAGAGCACAAGCAAGAAGGTAAAACACGCAATCTGAAATTGCAAATATGAATGACGCGAATATCAATAAAGGATTCAAGAACTCGGTTCCAAAGGACTAATCGACACAGTGGAGGAGATCAAGAACAGGGGGCCCTGGATCACTGTAAAAGGATTTGTCACCACAGTTACAATGAACGATTCAGTTTCTCGAATGGAAAACTAAACTCTAAACAAAACCCAATTGTGTAGCAGCGGCGGCGGCTGTGTTTATAGTCTAAGACTCGACCTAGGGTTGGGGACGGCCAGGGGTTGGGCGCCCACAACTTGGGCTTAAGGCCCGACACGATACATGGCCAAGTTGGCCCAAATAGGTGACGCAGCACCTTGCCGTGGTCACACAGAATGATCCACGGATCCTTCTGGAGCTAGGGACCAGATCCAAAACGACGGCGTCGTCGTCCCCTTTCCAACGCATCCAAGAACGGCCCGTTTCGATGTCGTATGAGGAAGTTATGACCGAAACAGTGACGACGTGTCTGCTGAATCCGAGGGCGACGTGGCAGCTGAGTTGGGAACGAATTGAAACTTGGGGAAGACCATGGCGTCGGTGTGTCCAGCATGGCGATGTCCTCATCATCCTCCCCTTCTCGAATTGGAGTCGTCCTTGACTCCATCTTGGCGATGTCCTCATCATCCCCTCCTTGTAGAATTGGAGTCGTCCTCGACTCCATCCCATCATCAGCGAACTCCTGCAAAAGGTTAGTGACAGCAGGCAATGCACCAGACATAAAAGGTTGACAAAACATAGTATAACATGGTGCATCAGGATTATCACATAACTCAGCAGTAGCAGGAGTTGTAGCAAGAAAAGCACCTCCTTTTAACTTAATCCCATTATTTTTAGCAATGTCTGTTGGAGGTTTATTTTTTATCTCATTAGCATGTTTAATAATATCCGTAGGAGACAAAGGCAGCAATGTAATTTTCTTGTCCTTATGTATGATAGTGTATGTATTAGTTCTACCATGGTGTAAAGCATCATTATCAAATTCCCATGGGCGACCTAACAAAATGGAACAAGCTTGCATAGGGACAACATCAAAATCAGCAGTATCATGATAAGAGCCTATGAAAAAGCTAATGCGTGCTGATTTAGTTACCTTAGTCTTACCACTATTATTGAACCATTGAAGTTTATATGGATACGAATGTTGTCGTGTGGTCAAGCCAAGCTTGTCAACCAAATCTGAACTCACCAAGTTGTTGCAACTCCCGCTATCAATGATAGTGAGAACACGACAACCCTGCACAATGAGATACATGTGGAACAAATTGTGGCAGTTGGATCTTCATCTCTTCTTCATGACCCACACGTGTACTCAACACACGCTGCACAAGAAGGCTAGGGTAGTCCGCGGCAGCAGCCACAGAGTCAATGGTGATGGCCTCCTTGTCTTGATCGCCCTCGGTGGGATCTGCATCAATGTTAGCAGCAAGGGCTAAATCATCTTCAACATCACTAGCACTTACATATCCATCCTCGGTAGCAATGAAAGCGCGACGACTGGGGCATTCCTTCATGACATGTCCCATGCCTTTGCATCGGTGGCAAATGATTTTAGAGCTGGACGAGGAGGAGCTAGTAGAAGCACCCGGAGTGCCACCTTT
Source organism: Miscanthus floridulus (assembly GCF_019320115.1). Classification (NCBI taxonomy): domain Eukaryota; kingdom Viridiplantae; phylum Streptophyta; class Magnoliopsida; order Poales; family Poaceae; genus Miscanthus; species Miscanthus floridulus. Next base: position 157,477,887 of record NC_089581.1, read on the forward strand.
CTTCAGCTATGGAAACTGCACATTAGACAATTTACTTACCCTAGAAGAAAATGGAGGTGTAGATGGCTGTGGTGCAACAGGAAGCTTGGGCGTCTCCGGCTCGGAACGCTGCTGAAAATTCCTCCCATTGTTAGACCTGAAAGGCTGGTGTTGTTTGCGTCCCTGTACTTCTCGTTCGGCCTTAATAGCAAGATGATACAATTGGGAAAAATTGCGCCATTCTTTGTAATCAAGTATGTTCTGTATATCATGGTTTAAACCACCAAAAAATCTAGCACTAGCATCATCATCATCTTCATTTATACCACAACGTGCTAAACCAATAAGCAATTCTTGATAGTATGCTTCTACTCCTTTATCACCTTGTTTTAAAGTTTGTAGTTTCAAACGTAAATCACGTTGGTAATAAGGAGGAACAAAACGAGATTTCATACGTTGCTTTAAAACATTCCAAGTTTGAGGCACAGCAGCAGCATTATTGGCATTGCAAAGATCACTCCACCAGAACAAAGCAAAATTAGTAAACTCACTAGTAGCAAGTCTAACTCTATGCTCAGCAGGAACATTATGAGAATCAAATTTTTGTTGAACAGCAAGCTCCCAATCTAAATATGCCTCTGGATCAACATTACCAGCAAAAGGTGGTAGACTAAATTTAATTTTAGCAAAAGGATCATTATTACCATGATTATTACCTGCCATACCGCGACGATTGAAGTTGAGGCGGCGACGGGCACCACCGTCAGCATACGCATCTTCATCACCAAAAGCATCCACATCTTCATCATCAGCACGATAAGGTGGAGGGCGTTGCTCAAGCTGTTCAATGCGGGTGACCAGATTGTTCACGTTGCGCGTCAGCTCGGTCATAAGATTGCGTTGTTCAGTCATGAACGTTGCAAGCTCGCCCTTGGACACGCACTCATTGAAGTCCGTCGGAGTTCCTGCCATGGTTAGAAGATAGAAAAAGACAACACCAAAGTATTATCCCTATCAACTAAAAGGAAACAAGTGGTGGTGATGGTGGTGAAAGTGGAATGCAAAATCACAAGCGGCTTACCACCGTCTTGCCTGTATTCTTACCAACGCCAAACAGGAGCAAAACCAAAGTGGCGAAGCAATCTGTTGTTGAGCGTGGGTAACAGTTGCAAGATGAACCTGTGCTGACAGAAGAATATGTGGAGCTATGGGTAGGCACACAATATGACAGCAAGGATTAGCAATTAACGAGTGCAGAGTAGCGATTGTTCAATCTGGATCCAAAGTACAAATCACAGTTGCTGGCTAAGACGTGTCGAGACGTAGCGCAACAAGGTGAAAACAAAGGACGATCGAAAGAACTCACAGAACAAGCAAATAGCCCGGATTTCTCCTTTTTCCTGAATTTTTCCCGGATTTTTCCAAAAGGCACTAGTAGGAAACAAACTTTTTTTTACTATTTTTTTTATACTTTTCTCTGAACAAGGATCACAAAAGATGCAACCACAAAAATTGGCACCTACAACTGAGGTGGGATGTGGTCTACAGAAATTCAGCACGTTCTCTGAAAAGCGTGCAAAAACTTTGACAATTTTTTTTCTATATTTTCCTGAATTTTTTTGGCAATTCTGATGAAACCAAACAGGGTGAAGCTGAGTTTGGGTCGGGTCCAAATGGTGTCAAGAAGCTGCACAAAAAATTTCAGATTTTTCTGATAAACGAGCGAAAAGTTATGCCTGTTTTACCGAAGGTATCTCAAGGTATGTTTTCCGGGAGGCACAACACGGCGGCGGCAGTTAGGGCAAAGCGTCCCTAAACTCTAACACCGATCACAACAGTAGGTATTCGCCTGATGATGTAAGGAGGGCTACGATGCAGGCAAAATAAGAGCGGCTGGCAACCTATCTAGGGTTTGCGCGGCGGCGAGAAGTTACACAAGGCGGCTAGCGGGGCAAGTCGAGTAATGTGGTGGCTTCGACTTGTTGTTTGGGAACGGTGGATGGGATAGCGGCGGAAAACAAAATCACAGCAACGGGCGATTGAACTACGACCACGAACACAATCCTAAACCAGCAACAAGACTCGACCATGGACACAAACTCAACAACACGAATCTGAAACGAAATTGCAAAGGCACAAAGGGCGATAGGACAGCGGAAATTGAAATATTTTTGGGCTTTTTGTGGACTCTAGGTAATGAACAAATATGAATCTAAGGCAAACGAGATTATACCTCGCGATAAACCTGAAATCTCTGATACCAATTGATGTGTACAGGCCCGATCTTTCGAGAGGTAGCCGGTAAGTTCGATTTGTGGAGATCTCGACGTTGGCGATCTGGCTTCAAATCAGACACGATTCGAACCCTGCAACCATTACACCACTGCTCCGTTGGTTATCAACCAAGCACAACTTGATTGACCTCACCAAGAAGGCTTTTCCTGCAAGCGAATTGAAGAGCACAAGCAAGAAGGTAAAACACGCAATCTGAAATTGCAAATATGAATGACGCGAATATCAATAAAGGATTCAAGAACTCGGTTCCAAAGGACTAATCGACACAGTGGAGGAGATCAAGAACGGGGGCCCTGGATCACTGTAAAAGGATTTGTCACCACAGTTACAATGAACGATTCAGTTTCTCGATGGAAAACTAAACTCTAAACAAAACCCAATTGTATAGCAGCGGCGGCTGGCTATGTTTATAGTCTAAGACTCGACCTAGGGTTGGGGACGGCCAGGGGTTGGGCGCCCACAACTTGGGCTTAAGGCCCGACACGATACATGGCCAAGTTGGCCCAAATAGGTGACGCAGCACCTTGCCGTGGTCACACAGAATGATCCACGGACCTTCTAGAGCTGGGACTAGATCCAAAACGACGGCGTCGTCAGTCCCCTTTCCAACGCATCCAAGAACGGCCCGTTTCGATGTCGTATGAGGAAGTTATGACCGAAACAGTGACGACGTGTCTGCTGAATCCGAGGGCGACGTGGCAGCTGAGTTGGGAACGAATTGGAACTTGGGGAAGACCATGGCGTCGGTGTGTCCAGCGTGGCGATGTCCTCATCAGTACTCGCCAGCCTTGCAAACCAGATGTTTCTAACACTACAAAGTGTCTTGATGGAAGCTATGAAAGTGAAAGGTTGCAACAAATTCAAGATACCTCACATGAAAAAAGAGACACTAGAAAGAGAAGATCGGCTGCCATCTTGTATCCCTTGTGATCCATCATTGCTACATGAAGCCGAGGCTACTCTTGCTGCATGAAACAATTTGATTGATGCTATAATTAGTAGTAGAGACATTCTTGTAACAGTTTAGCATTATTTATCTAGAACATGCTTCTTACCGATGCTTTGGCATCGTCCTTTGTCGGCAGCAAGCCCTTGTAATGCTCCATGAAAAGCTCGCAGTCCACCTTGATGCAGCCGAGCATGGTGTCGATGGAGGAGTCCGCGTGGACGAGACCATAGCTAGGGCATGGATAGAACCGCGAGTGCGCACAGTTCCATGCTTCGCGATCCTCATGGACGAGACCACAGCGACCGCATACAAATGCCCCCGGCGGCAAGGAATCCAGCACCACCTCCATGGAGTCCAGCAACTCCGGCATGATGGAGTTCGGCGGCATCTGCGACTCCGGCACCACCTTGTCCGGCTCCTACGAGTCTAGCGCCACGCCGTCCGTGGCGACCTCTGTCGTAGAACCGACCAATTTATAAGAATACAAGTACAATGGCAATCCGCAAGCGGTCGCACTGTCATACTTGAACCCATATAAACCCGGTAGTCCGTCGAGTACCACGACGGGTCTCGATAAATGATTTACAACAACCAAGATCATACATGATTCAACATACATGCCACATATCACATAAAGTTCACAGATACTTTTCATCATCAGAGTACGAATAAAAGTTATTACAAACCGAGTTTGATAAATAAAGTGGAAGCAAATAAGTTCAAAGATAAAGTTTCCAACATAGTTTGATACAGTGCCAAGCCAGACCACGGTCCACAAAAGCAAAGATATGAATTACTAAAGAAGCCTGCCCAAGGCTTACTCCTCATCCACAGCGGGATAGAAGCAACTCTTGCAATAACCATGATACACAGTGCCATCTGCAATAATGGGAAAATAAACCCTGAGTACGAGAAGGTACTCAGCTAGACTTACCCGTCATGAACCAGAAATAAAATGACTCCAAGGATTATGCAAGGCTGTATAAGTGGGCGTAACTTGACAATATTTTGCGTAAAAGCAATTACCCGTTGTACAATTATGATTCCTTTATCAAGTTAATTATAACTATCCATTTCTAGATTAGCAACTGTCCTATGCCAAACATGTGGTATATCATTTAGAAGCATACAATAGTAACCATAGCAGGTATTGTAGTTCCATATTCATCTGAACCATCATGTTTCATAATATAGATGCTACGATGTTGGGACTAGCCAAGTTTCTCACTATCCGGGAGAGACGGCTGATTCGAATCGATTTCAACCAGCTGGGAATTTATTCCTAACACAAACCCAGATCTACCAGCCACGATAGTCTTAGGTCACCTTTGGTACAACTCAGGTACACATTTCAGCGGGTCCATACCGCACCGCACAATCTGGAACACCAGATGCCAGGATGCTCAGGCCAAGCCTGCCCTTGGCTCAGTCTGATCGTTCCCCAGAAGGAGCGCACAACAGAACGGTTCCCTGGCCTGAGTTGAATTACTCGGCTTCGCGGTCGGAACAAGTTATCCGGCCAGCTAAGTGAGAGGCATGCGTTTCAATCTTGTCAGAAGCGCCAACAATGGTACGGTCCTTAATCGACACAGACGGGGATAAGTCCACACCCAAGACCTCCATGTCTTGTTGCTTCTCTATCGAACTTCCCGTCCGATCTCGATTTACTTTTACCATATGGTTCTGTTCCACGATAGCAGATATAGCCAACCGTGCTCCGGTATCCACCTATATCTCGCAGGTGACAAGACATCACCCGACTTCTACCGGTCTAAGCATGGCTAAGCATATATTCGATCCTGAACCTATACCGGTTAAAGGGTTAATATCTGGACAAGGAATGTACATGCATCAAGTGGTTTCATTCAACTCTTATAACCTAATGCATCAATCATAAATACGTAAGTAAACATTTGTAAATTACTGGGAGACTTATAATGCTCCGGGGCTTGCCTCGCAGAAAGGAAGTAGGGCGGTGGTCAGGACACTCCGGAAGCTCTTCAGGGTTCTGCTCCACGCCTTCGGGAGCTGCGGCTTGCGGATCCTCCTGCGGGTTCCCTTCCTCTGCTTCTTCGAATTCCAGCAACGTGATCTCTTCCTCCGATCCTAGATGTATGAGTATGGTATAAGTATTACGAATGCATATATGTTAACAAGTGCATCACGTTGTTTGAGTAGGTGCATATCTCTTCTCGATTATTACTTAACTACTTCTACAATGCATCGATTATGCCACAAACAGTAGCTACTTGATTCACTCATAACTAGAGTTCTACAAATCCAAAATCAGTGATCCAGGACTTTCTGGAAAGCTTATCAAATTCTCTACAACTTTGTTATTAATCATTTTACAGTACACATCAGTTTCAACATGCAACTCATCACACTCTAGAATCAGTCCGGAAACTATCTAACATGCAATGTAAAGTAATAATACTTCTACTTCATGTAATCATTCAAAATTTGACAACATAGACTCTACCACCAGTTTAAGCATACCAAATACAGTTAAGATAATATAATGGTGAAGTCCAAACTATTTATCTAAATGCCTTTATTATTTTATTTAGATATCTAGGTTAAATAATAAACATATATCAGATGTACTTCATAAATTCTCAAAAATTTACAGTGCCTTACTGATGCTATAAAAGGACTACTATAAAAATTTCATGTCATTTTACTAAGTAGAACATCCTATACAAAAATGATAAGGAAGCAAGGCTTGAAATAGCATAAATGGAAAATCCTATTGAAAAGTGTCAAGCAACAGATTTCTTATTTTTCTTAACATCCATATGGTACTAGTATTACCTCCAATAAATTTCATGAATTTTGGACTCATAATTAATTTATAAAAATTCATGCAATGATTAACTATTTATAAAAGAAAAATCTATAACTATAGATCTACACATGCACTGGTCCTCAAATTTTTACCAGAGTTCACATATGCTAAGACTAGCTTACCACAAAAATTTCATAATTTTTGGAGCACAGGAACTCTAGGTATAAAATAAACAAATTTGAATGCATTCAAAAGCACATTTGAAATCCCTATTTAAATCTCCAGAAATTTCTACTGTACATGTTAAAAACATATTTTTCCTAAATACTACACTTCCTAAGGAACACTAGAAAATTTATTTCACAAATTTAGGAGCTACCAAACTAAAGATACAAAAATAACAAAACACATGAAATTAGGGTTTAAATCTGAAAAGAATGAACTAGCTTTCTAATACCAGTCACTGGCAACCAGGGGCCCATCGGTCAGCCGAGCCCGCTTGTCAGCGATTGAAAATAGGGGAGGCGGTGCCGTTCGACGTGGCACGGCCCTAGCTCGTCGTCGGTGAACTTGCCGGTGGTATCGACTACGCCTACATGGTCTACTCATCCACCCGCACCCGATGGTGGCCTTCGTACGGCTAGAAGGAGCACCGAAGCTCATCACCGGCGACCATGGCGGGCGGCTACGATGGCACGGCGGGTGGAACGATGGCAAAATGCCGGAGTTGGCCGTGAAGGCTTGAAATGAGGTCCGGCCAAGTACATACGAGCTACGGCGAAACCATTTTACCCACTAACTCGGCGAATGGAGGTCGGAGTCGGTGCGGCTATGACGACGGTTGCAGCGGCGGAGCACCGGCGAGGACCGCACATGGCACGGTAGCTTACCGTGCTTCTTCGTCTAGCAATGTAGGCATGGGGGGGACTGAGGGGGCACTACGTGGCTTCTGTGGTGACAGAGGGGCGACGAGGGCGAGCTGGCGTCGGCGGCGCTCCTGAGCTACGGTGGCGGCTGCGGGTGAGCGAAGGAGGCCACCAAAGTGAAATGAAAGCGCGGGGACGGAGTAGGCGACTTCGGGGCGCTATGTAGGGCATTGCGGCTCGACGTGGCTGGGCTGATTAGAGCAATGGCGACGCGCGGCCTCCATCGGCTCCATGCGGCGGCCAGACTCTAGCGCGGTCGGCCACAGACGAACGGCGAGTTTAGACATGAGTCACGCGATGCTAAGCCTGACAGCGGGTTTTCAAATCGACTTATCTGCTAAACCGTGGCTCCAACTCGTAAACCGCCTTAACAAAAATCCTAGCCCTATGTACCAGCTTCAAATGTTGTTCAATGATCGTGTTCCAATTCTCAACGTAAACTGAGTAAAATCATGATCAAAGTCGGCTTGTCAGGCTGTCAGTGATCCCAGACTTAGCAAAATTCGTTAAGTGTTGAAAACAGTTATTTGTTGACTTTTGTGATCCCAATTCAAGCATGTTAGAAGCTAAATCAGTCCATGACCCAAAAATAAAAGTTGTTCCTTATGTCAAACACTACAACCTTGCTTTAGTGAACTCCTCCATGCAAGGTCTCTAACACCTAGTTCAACTTTAGTCAAACATGTCACTTTGAAAACATGATACATACTCAAACCATGGCTAAATGACCAAACTAGCCCTCGCCTTAAATACCAAAGTTGTTCATGATGATATCCCTAAGCATGTTTGAGCAACTTGTAAGGCCATCCAAACATTTTATGCAGTGGTCACTCATAGAGCTACCCAGGTCAACACATGAAATATTACTTAAGTGCTTGATCATGAAAGGTGGCCTTCATGAACAAGGTTCCTTTTGTTAACCTAAGTGTAGCTAAGGTGTTTTAGTGACTAGCATTACCCACTTGCATTCATTTGTACAAGATCATATGCATATGCTCCAAGAAACACGAGATAACAAGCAATGTTTCATATGTTTCGATCAAATGTTTCAATTGTAAATGATGATTTATGAATGCTTGATGCCCATGCTCATGTTATGCAAGTCAAGTTATGCAAGGCTAACACCCGAGGTGTTACAGCCCCTCCCCCTTATAAAAATCTCGTCCCGAGATTTGCAAGACCTACCATTCTTGGAAAAAGGCGGGATAAACTTTCTCGCAGATAATCCTCTCTTTCCCACGTAGCATCTTGTTCACTATGATTGTTCCACACCACCTTATAGAACTTAATAATCTTACTCCTTGTCACTCTCTCCATCTCTTCTAATACTCTAATTGGCTTTTCTTCATAGGTCAAATTCGATTGAAGCTGCACGTTGGTGGGTGCAATCGCTTCTTCAAGGTACTCGAAGACATTTCTTTAGCTGAGAAACTATGGAACACATCAAAGATTGCACTCATCTCTGGTGGTAGTTGTAGCTTATATGCAACATTTCCTTTTCGTTCCAAAATTTTGTATGGCCCTACATATCTTGGTGAAAGCTTCTTTTTCATCCCAAATCTTTTCACACCTTTCATGGGTGATACTCTCAAGTATACATAGTCACCCACTTCAAAAGTTAGTGGTCTTCTTCTTCTATCGGCATAACTCTTCTGTCTTGATTGAGCTGCCTTCATGTGCTGTTGGATGATACGTACTTGCTCTTCGACTTCATTGACAAAATCAATACCAAAGTATCTCCTTTCATCCGGGCTCAATCCAATTCAATGGAGTTCTGCACTTTCTGCCATACAAGGCTTCAAATGGAGCCATTTTGATACTCGCTTGATAACTGTTGTTATAGGAGAATTCAGCTAAAGGTAACCATTTCTCCCATGAACCTTTTGAAGATATGACACAAGCTCTAAGTAAATCTTCTAGGATTTGGTTCACTCGCTCTATTTGTCCTGAAGTTTGCGGATGATAAGCTGAACTTCTGATTAGCTTGGTTCCTAAAGCCTGGTGTAAGTGCTCCCAGAAACGAGCTATGAACTGTGGTCCTCTATCTGAGATTATGGTCCTGGGTACTCCATGCAATCTCACGATCTGGGACACATATATCTCAGCGTACTTCCCAACTATATACCGTGTATTCACGGGTATAAAGTGTGCTGACTTGGTAAGACGATCAACAATGACCCAGATTGAATCATGACCTAGTGGCATTGTTGGAAGGCCTGTGATAAAGTCCATACTGATTTCCTCCCATTTCCATCCTGGAATAGGTAATGGCTGAAGTAATCCAGCGGTTTTCATATGGACGGCTTTCACTCTACTACAGTTATCACACCTAGCAACATAGGCTGCGATCTCTTTCTTCATCTTAGTCCACCAAAAACGGGTTTTTAGATCTTGATACATTTTACTACTACCCGGGTGGATAGACAATTTGGACGAGTGAGCTTCTTCTAAAATTTGATTCCTTAGCTCACGGTCTTTTGGCACCACTAGCCGGTCCTCAAACCATAATACACCTCTTTCGTCCAATCTAAATTGTTTGGTTTCTTGCTCTTGCATTTTTCTCTTGATGTGACTTATTCCTACATCTGTCTGCTGTAGCTCTATGATTTTGCCCTCAAGCGAACAACTGATTGTGATATTGTGAAGTACGGCAGGATGTAGCAAGTTGAATCCATCTTCCAATAGTGCTTCCATAGTGTTGCAATGGGACTTCCTGACTAAGTGCATCGGCTACTACATTAGCTTTACCCGGATGGTAATGCACTTCCAAATTATAGTCCTTAATCAATTCTAGCCATCTACGTTGTCTCATGTTCAGTTCTGGCTGGGTAAAGATATACTTGAGGCTTTTATGATCAGTATAGATATGACATACATTGCCCAACAAGTAATGTCTCCATATCTTTAATGCATGGACAACGGCTGCCAGTTCCAAATCATGTGTAGGGTAGTTGACTTCATGTTTCCTCAATTGCCGAGAGGCATATGCAATTACTCTCCCTTCTTGCATAAGCACACATCCCAAACCTATTCCTGATGCATCACAAAATACATCAAAAGGCTTTTCAATGTCTGGTTGTGCTAGCACAGGTGCTGTAGTCAACAAAGTTCTAAGGGTGTGAAAAGCTGTTTCACATTCTGGTGTCCATTTGTATTTCTCATCTTTCTGAAGTAGTCTGGTCATAGGCTTAGCTATTTTTGAGAAATCTGGAATAAACCGACTGATAGTATCCTGCTAACCCGAGAAAACTCCGAACTTCATGAACCGAAGTTGGGGCTTTCCAATCCATGACCTCTTGTACTTTTGATGGGTCTACTGAGATTCCATCTCTTAATAAAATGTGACCTAAGAAAGGTACTTTGCTCATCCAAAATTCACATTTGCTAAACTTGGCATATAGCTTATGCTCCCTCAATCTGGATAGGACAATCCTCAGATGCTCTTCATGATCTGACTCATTTTCTGAATAAATCAATATGTCATCGATAAACACGACCACGAACTTATCCAGTTCAGGGCATGAATACCGAGTTCATTAGGTACATGAAATAGGCTGGGGCATTTGTTAGTCCGAAAGACATAACCAAATACTTGTATAAGCCATACCTAGTAGAGAAAGCGGTTTTAGGTATATCCTCCGGTCTGATCTTTATCTGATGGTAACCTGATCTCAAGTCAATTTTGGAGAATACCTTTGCCTTCGCTAGCTGATCGAACAAGATGTCAATGCGGGGCAATGGATATTTGTTCTTGATGGTCACAGCATTGAGTGGTCTGTAATCTACACACATTCTCAGTGACTTATCCTTCTTTTTCACAAACAATGCTGGGCATCCCCACGGAGATGAGCTAGGTTGGATAAGACCTTTGTCCAATAGATCTTGCAATTGAACTTTAAGTTCTGCTAACTCATTGGGTGGCATTCTATATGGCCTTCTGGATATGGGTGCGGTACCTGGCACTAATTCAATCTTAAATTCCACTGTCCCTATCCGGTGGTAGACCTGGTAATTCCTCTGGAAATACATCCGGAAACTCACAAACCACGGGGATATCACATATGGTGGTGGTTTGGATAGCACAGGCTAAATGTTGGGGTTCGAAATCGTGGGAGAGTGGGACTAGAAAAGCATTCCCTCCCGTGGGTTCTCTCAACATAATAGTGCGGGTGCTAGTGTCAATAAGAACACCATGATCCTTCATCCAATTCATGCCTAAGATTACACTTATCGACAACCCCGACAATATTATCAAATCTGTTGTGTACTCCCTCCCTTGTATCAAGATAAGTACATTTTTGACTATCTTTTTGGTAGTAACAGTTCCCCCTGCTGAACTTATGTTAAAACCCCCTTTACTTACTTCTATAATTTCTTGATCATGTCTAGATGCAAATGCTTGACTCATAAATGAATGAGAAGCTCCGAAGTCAAATAAAACAACAGCGGGATGCTTGTTGACAAGAAACATACCAGCCGTGACAACTTCTCCGGCGGGCACTTCCTCCACAGTGGTATAATGCACTTGTCCCTGACGTGCCCTGGCATTCACCTACCTCTGATTGTTCTAATTTGGGTTGCTATTCCTCTTGGGGTGGGGGCACTCCTTGGACCAATGACCCAGTTGGTTGCAGTTGAAACAAGGCTGATTACTTCTAAATCCGGTGGAGCTATCCTGATTGCCATTTCCTTTTGGTAAGGCAATAGTGAACGCCTTACGGAATGGTTTCTATGGCCTATTATTCTGAGCTTTCGGTGGTGGAGGCCTAAACTTGGGTGCAGGTGGATGGAATTGTGGCCTAGCTATGATAGGTGCTTTCGACTAGAAAGATCCGGATGCACCGGCCTCATATGCCCTCTTGCGACCTTTAGCAACTGCATGCATGTTGTTGTGGTTTTCTTGGGTCAAGGCATCACTAATAAACTCATTATACATGGCACATCTAGAATTTGCCATAGTCTTCATTAATTTGGTACCCAACCCTCGCTTGAAACTCTCAATCTTTTTCTCTTAGTATCCATGAAACTTGGAGTATATCTTGACAAGTTGTTGAATGCGTGCATATATTCTGTGAGTGACTTTGTTCCCTGAGTGAGCCTCATAAATTCGGCTGCTTTCATACGCATCAGGCCTGGGGGAATATGGTGTCCCCTAAAAGCCAGCTTGAATTGATCCTAGGTCACTCTCGCATTAGCAGGCAGAGACAACAGGAAGTGCGTCCACCAGATTCCTGCTGGTCCTTGCAATTGATGAGAAGCATATTCTGCTTTCAGGTGCTCTGTGACCCTTAGCAGACGAAATTTCTGCTCGATGGTATTTAGCCACTCATCGGCCTGCAGTGGTTCCTTAGCCACCTTGAAGATCGGAGGCTTCATGTCCAGAAACTCCTTGAATAAACTATGCTGATTTGGCTCGGCCCCTGGTTACTATGGGTGGCCACGAGCAGTGTTTTGTGTGATGAGGCGCAAAGCTTCCTCCATTGTCCTTTGGCTCCCTAGGAACTGGGTAAAGAATTCCTGAGTAGACGGTGGCGGGGTGGCAAGTCATCCTGGTTGCCATCCTGGCTGCTACTAGCTCCTACACGGGTGCGCGTCATCTGCGAAGTTGCAACAATAAGCGATTATTGGTTGAGGTCAAGAGATTACAGAGGAATTTTGTACTCATGCCAAACTGAAATTACTGGAGAAAATTCTCAAAATCATAATAAAAACAGAGGCATAACAATTCATTCTCGCAACATGACATCGCCAAATTGACCACTTATCGTGCTCATAACGCATGCAAATTTAAAGCGTGATTACCGACAAAGAACTAGAATTGCATTGACGTTCATCCATCATGCGATTAACATTACATGATAGTCTGGTTACTAATGCCAACTTGGAACTACAGGTCCATTACATGAATAAAGGTGATACATTAGTCTTCCCACTACATGCTAAGCGATCTAATCCTCATCATGATCACTATCGAGGTCAGACACAGAATCATCTCCTTCCTCAGGTTCTACTTCTTCTTCAGGCTCCACTTCTTCTTCTTCCTCGTACCCTTCTAGATCCATTTCTACGGCTCCAGGTGGGACATAAGGGTGGAGCTGATTGTTCAGTAGATGAACCTCTTCATGCAGATTATCGTTGTATTCTTCCGCATTGGCCAGCTGCTGTCCCAGCTCAAACTATCGAGCTCTCAGGACATCTTCCCTGGACCAAGCTGCGTTTTGCTGGTGAGTTAACCGAGTCATCTCTTCGGTGAGCCTCTCAATCTCAGCATCGTGCTCCCTCTGAAGCTGACGTCGGTCTTTGCAGGGCATGACCAAGAGCACCAGACACATGTCTGAGGCTACCTTCAACTCCATCTAACACTCTCATCATTGCGAACATGGCGCTCATGGCAGGGTTATCGCTGTTCTGCCCTTCCGCGGCACCAATCTCCAAAGATCTTCCCCTTGCCTGCTGCTATGAGTTAGTGGAGGGATTACCTCTTGGAAAGACTCCAACCAAAGCGGCTGCCAGCTCCTGAGGAAAACTGATCCATGATATCCCTCAGGATCCCAAAGGCTGCCCTACCAGCTGCTTCTTCAGCAGTTCCTACCAGTCGACTCATAACACCAACCTGTCCACTCAGAATCGTCACCTCGGGGATGAACAACGGCCTCCACAGTAACTAAGAGACCTTCTCCCAACCGCTCATTCAGCCCAGAAGTAGCGGGGTTCCATTCCATCAGGATAGCCTACATAGCTGAGCACTCTCCACAAGAGTGTAGGCATCCCAAACTCTCCAAGGAACATGTGACGTTGACTGGGTACGTGGAGCAAGCTGACGGCTAGGAGCTCTGCCTCCGGTGGACTTGCGAGCAGTCTGCTTGGTGCGTGCCATCTGCACCATCAACATGTACCCTTTTGTGAGACAATGCCATAATGGATAAGAGTTACATAACCGAGTAAGAATTTTATAAGGGGAGGAACCATGTAGTTATGTGAATGGTAATTTAACATGATGCATGCTCGTTCCGTACGTCCTTACAAACTTAGGAAAAATTTGTTTCTAACGGTAGACACGGTGGCATACATACGTTCTCTCATAAATAGCGTAACTAGTCGAGCTACACGTTTCGTTGTTAGTGTACCTGCATAAAATTTCATTTCAGCCCTAAACCCATAATGAATATGCAGAATGTAATTGTAAATACTTTCATATATGTATACCCATACATATACTTCCGTATCAATCTACCCGACAATAATTTAAACCCACAATTAAATACGTACCATATACACATGCAAGCATGCATACATAGCCGTATCCAAAGCTAACTCTTCCCTGACCGCACGCTCACATCTTGCGGTCATACACTCATCTTACCTTGGCGTAGAGGCATTTGATCCATACATTACCACTCAAGTGAATGGCATCCATACTATAGCACGCCGTATGGACGACGAAGTAAAAACCCCCATGTTAGTACTTAAATAGCCACCTAATAGTCCTTAATTTGGGCATAAGGAAAGTGATCATTGGCACACTTTAGATTTCAAATACCTATTAAATAACTATTAGTTAGCTAGAGAAGGGTTTTTGGAACACAAAAACTTTTGTTTTAAATACACTTGTGACAATTAACGTTGAATCTTGCTCTGATACCAGCTGTCGCAGAACCAACCAATTTATAAGAATACAAGTACAATGGCAATCCGCAAGCGGTCGCACTGTCATACTTGAACCCATATAAACCCGGTAGTCCGTCGAGTACCACGACGGGTCTCGATAAATGATTTACAACAACCAAGATCGTACAGGATTCAACATACATGCCACATATCACATAAAGTTCACAGATACTTTTCATCATCAGAGTACGAATAAAAGTTATTACAAACCGAGTTTGATAAATAAAGTGGAAGCAAATAAGTTCAAAGATAAAGTTTCCAACATAGTTTGATACAGTGCCAAGCCAGACCACGGTCCACAAAAGCAAAGATAGGAATTACTAAAGAAGCCTGCCTAAGGCTTACTCCTCATCCACAGCGGGATAGAAGCAACTCTTGCAATAACCATGATACACAGTGCCATCTGCAATAATGGGAAAATAAACCCTGAGTACGAGAAGGTACTCAGCTAGACTTACCCGTCATGAACCAGAAATAAAATGACTCCAAGGATTATGCAAGGCTATATAAGTGGGCGTAACTTGACAACATTTTGCGTAAAAGCAATTACCCATTGTACAATTATGATTCCTTTATCAAGTTAATTATAACTATCCATTTCTAGATTAGCAACTATCCTGTGCCAAACATGTGGTATATCATTTAGAAGCATACAATAGTAACCATAGCAGGTATTGTAGTTCCATATTCATCTGAACCATCATGTTTCATAATATAGTTGCTACGATGTTGGGACTAGCCAAGTTTCTCACTATCCGGGAGAGACGGCGATTCGAATCGATTTCAACCAGCTGGGAATTTATTCCTAACACAAACCCAGATCTACCAGTCCATGATAGTCTTAGGTCACCTTTGGTACAACTCAGGTACACATTTCGCGGGTCCATACCACGCCACACAATCTGGAACACCAGATGCCTAGGATGCTCAGGCCAAGCCTGCCCTTGGGCTTCAGTCTGATCGTTCCCCGGAAGGAGCGCACAACAGAACGGTTCCTGGCCTGAGTTGAATTACTCGGCTTCGCGGTCGGAACGAGTTATCCGGCCAGCTAAGTGAGAGGCATGCCGTTCAATCTTGTCAGAAGCGCCAACAACGGTACGGTCCTTAATCGACACAGACGGGGATAAGTCCACACCCAAGACCTCCATGTCTTGTTGCTTCTCTATCGACTTCCTGTCTGGTCTCGATTTACTTTTACCACATGGTTCTGTTCCACGATAGCAGATATAGCCAACCGTGCTCCGGTATCCACCTATATCTCGCAGGTGATAGGACATCACCCGACTTCTACCGGTCTAAGCATGGCTAAGCATATATTCGATCCTGGACCTATACCGATTAAAGGGTTAATATCTGGACAAGGAATGTACATGCATCAAGTGGTTTCATTCAACTCTTATAACCTAATGCATCAATCATAAATACGTAAGTAAACATTTGTAAATTACTGGGAGACTTATAATGCTCCGGGGCTTGCCTCGCAGAAAGGAAGTAGGGCGGTGGTCAGGACACTCTAGAAGCTCTTCAGGGTTCTGCTCCACGCCTTCGGGAGCTGCGGCTTGCGGATCCTCCTGCGGGTTCCCTTCCTCTGCTTCTTCGAATTCTAGCAACTGTGATCTCTTCCTCCGATCCTAGATGTATGAGTATGGTATAAGTATTACTGAATGCATATATATTAACAAGTGCATCACGTTGTTTGAGTAGGTGCATATCTCTTCTCGATTATTACTTAACTACTTCTACAATGCATCGATTATGCCACAAACAGTAGCTAATTGATTCACTCATAACTAGAGTTCTACAAATCCAAAATCAGTGATCTAGGACTTTCTGGAAAGCTTATCAAATTCTCTACAACTTTGTTATTAACCATTTTTACAGTACACATCAGTTTCAACATGCAACTCATCACACTCTAGAATCAGTCCGAAAACTATCTAACATGCAATGTAAAGTAATAATACTTCTACTTCATGTAATCATTCAAAATTTGACAACATAGACTCTACCACCAGTTTAAGCATACCAAATACAGTTAAGATAATATAATGGTGAAGTCCAAACTATTTATTTAAATGCCTTTATTATTTTATTTAGATATCTAGGTTAAATAATAAACATATATCAGATGTACTTCAGTAAATTCTCAAAACTTTACAGTGCCTTACTAATGCTATAAAAGGACTACTATAAAAATTTCATGTCATTTTACTAAGTAGAACATCCTATACAAAAATGATAAGGAAGCAAGGCTTGAAATAGCATAAATGGAAAATCCTATTCGAAAAGTGTCAAGCAACAGATTTCTTATTTTTATTAACATCCATATGGTACTAGTATTACCTCCAATAAATTTCATGAATTTTGGACTCATAATTAATTTATAAAAATTCATGCAAGGATTAACTATTTATAAAAGAAAAATCTATAACTATAGATCTACACATGCACTGGTCCTCAAATTTTTACCAGAGTTCACATATGCTAAGACTAGCTTACCACAAAAATTTGATAATTTTTGGAGCACAGGAACTCTAGGATATAAAATAAACAAATTTGAATGCATTCAAAAGCACATTTGAAATCCCTATTTAAATCTCCTAGAAATTTCTACTGTACATGTTAAAAACATATTTTTCCTAAATACTACACTTCATAAGGAACACTACAAAATTTATTTCACAAATTTAGGAGCTACCAAACTAAAGATACAAAAATAACAAAACACATGAAATTAGGGTTTAAATCTAAAAGAATGAACTAGCTTTCTAATACCAGTCACTGGCAACCGGGGCCCACCGGTTAGCCGGGCCCGCTTGTCAGCGACTGAAAACAGGGGAGGCGGTGCCGTTCGACGTGGCACGGCCCTAGCTCGTCGTTGGTGAACTTGCCGGTGGTATCGACTACGCCTACATGGTCTACTCATCCACCCGCACCCGATGGTGGCCTTCGTACGGCTAGAAGGAGCACCGAAGCTCATCACCGGCGACCATGGCGGGCGGCTACGATGGCACGGCAGGTGGAACGACGGCAAAATGCCGGAGTTGGCCGTGAAGGCTCGAAATGAGGTTTGGCCAAGTACATACGAGCTACGGCGAAACCATTTTACCCACTAACTCGGCGAATGGAGGTCGGAGTCGGTGCGGCTACGACGATGGTTGCGGCGGCGGAGCACCGGCGAGGACCGCACATGGCACGGGAGCTTACCATGCTTCTTCGGCTAGCAATGCAGGCACGGGGGGACTGAGGGGGCACTATGTGGCTTCTGTGGTGACAGGGGCGATGAGGGTGAGCTGGCGTCGGCGGCGCTCCTGAGCTACGGTGGCAGCTGCGGGTGAGCGAAGGAGGCCACCAAAGTGAAATGAAAGCGCGGGGACGGAGCAGGCGACTTCGGGGCGCTATGTAGGGCGTTGCGGCTCGATGTGGCTGGGCTGATCAGAGCAATGGCGACGCGTGGCCTCCATCGGCTCCACGCGGCGGCCAGACTCTGGCGCGGTCGGCCACAGACGAACGGCGAGTTCAGACATCAGTCACGCGATGCTAAGCCTGACAGCGGGTTTTCAAATTGACTTATCTGCTAAACCGTGGCTCCAACTCGTAAACCGCCTTAACAAAAATCCTAGCCCTATGTACCAGCTTCAAATGTTGTTCAATGATCATGTTCCAATTCTCAATGTAAACTGAGTAAAATCATGATCAAAGTCGGCTTGTCAGGCTGTCAGTGATCCCAGACTTAGCAAAATTCGTTAAGTGTTGAAAACAGTTATTTGTTGACTTTTGTGATCCCAATTCAAGCATGTTAGAAGCTAAATCAGTCCATGACCCAAAAATAAAAGTTGTTCCTTATGTCAAACACTACAACCTTGCTTTAGTGAACTCCTCCATGCAAGGTCTCTAACACCTAGTTCAACTTTAGTCAAACATGTCACTTTGAAAACATGATACATACTCAAACCATGGCTAAATGACCAAACTAGCCCTCGCCTTAAATACCAAAGTTGTTCATGATGATATCCTAAGCATGTTTGAGCAACTTGTAAGGCCATCCAAACATTTTATGCAGTGGTCGCTCATAGAGCTACCTAGGTCAACACATGAAATATTACTTAAGTGCTTGATCATGAAAGGTGGCCTTCATGAACAAGGTTCCTTTTGTTAACCTAAGTGTAGCTAAGGTGTTTTAGTGACTAGCATTACCCACTTGCATTCATTTGTACAAGATCATATGCATATGGTCCAAGAAACATGAGATAACAAGCAATGTTTCATATGTTTCGATCAAATGTTTCAATTATAAATGATGATTTATGAATGCTTGATGCCCATGCTCATGTTATGCAAGTCAAGTTATGCAAGGCTAACACCCGAGGTGTTACAACCTCCTGCGAATCCGGCACGATGCCGTCCGCGGCGAGCAGCACGATGACCTCGTCTGGCTCCTGCGAATCTAGCGCAACGGACAGCAGCGGGTCGGAGTCCACGGACAGCAGCGGGTCGACGACATCCTCCACGGCGACCTCCTTCGACTCCGTCCCGATATCCTCCGCGGCGAGCACCTCCGACTCTGGCCCAACGCCGTCTGCGGCGACCAGCACCCGCGCGCCGCCGGTCTCCATAGCGACAAAACAAACCGAACAGTACTAAACCCTAGCCGCCGGAATCCACAGGCGAGCGTGAGGGAGATGAAGTAGGCGTGCGGACAGGCGGCGAGCATGCTGTGGGTGGTCTGCGTGCTAAGGCGATCTCTTCAATCGAGGAGTCCGCGATTAATGATGAGGAGACCATGCGAACGGGCGGCCATGCGAACGGGCGGCGCGCATGCCTAGCCTAGGTAATCGCGTCCAAAATCACCCTCGTTATCGTGAACGACTTCTTTTGCCACAATCGGCCTGGCCTCCTGAACGACACCTGAATACGATATGGAGGGAGTATAGATTAAAAAATAACTAATTGCACAGATTATGACTACTTTGCGAGATGATTTTTTTAAGCCTAATTAGTTCATGATTTGACAATGTGGTGCTACATTAAATCTACAGTATATATGTGCTAATGATGGGTTAACTAGGCTTAATAAATTTGTCTTGCGGATTCCTGAGTATTTCTATAGTTTATTTTATTATTACTATCCGAACACTCTCATATGACACCCGATGTGACACCCCTCATCCTCGGCTGATTCGTGATGCGCATTGATGGA
Organism: Miscanthus floridulus; assembly: GCF_019320115.1. NCBI lineage: Eukaryota > Viridiplantae > Streptophyta > Magnoliopsida > Poales > Poaceae > Miscanthus > Miscanthus floridulus. The sequence continues at coordinate 157,497,692 of NC_089581.1, forward strand.
GGTAAAGTGCACATGTTGACCACATTGTTAAAATGAGTGCCACCACCATAGGGATACTCACTCTATTTGTTAATGCTGAAATATAGCTTATGCTGATTTGTTGTCAGAGAAAAATAATGTTCATTGACTGAAAAGTAATTCAAGCGAACAGGGTGATTGACACTTGGCCCTCATTGCCTATGGACATAAGGAGGAAATTAGGCATACAACTTGATGGATCAAGAGTTGGTGGTGTTGAATCTGCAGCCTGTATTGTATTTATGGACATTTTTCCTTTGATTCATACGCGTTCCAGTTTGATTCCGAAATGTTTGGTCTTGACATGTCCAATGTTTTGGAGTTAGGTTGCGAATTTGGTGCGAGGATTGCACTCTGGCTTCAGTTTTTTATGGAGCTCTATTCGTCTATAGCATCGACTGCACTGATAAAGGCCACTAGAAAGAAAGATGGCGAAACGAATTTGATAGACGGACAATTTCTAAGAAAGTTGTGTTTTATAGAGGAACAAATATCAACAAGACAAAGTTGAACACTACCTTGATTTGATCTTGAAAGAATTTGCACAATCACAAATTGGGTTACATATACTAAATCAACAAAAGACTAAATATAATATTGACTTACATATTTCTTATTCTAAAATCTAAGTATCTTTTGACATTGAACTCTAAATACATTTTCATCAAAGGTTAAAAAATTAGTCTTCTCACAAAAATTATAAGCATCTGTATTGAAAATATTTCTATGTAAGCTAATTCTTTCACTCATGAAAATCAACTTATGTACAAATACGCCATAAAATAAGAGATGAAAATATATGGACATTGCTCTGGTTTTTGACCCATAAGATTAGAATGGTGAGAATCGAATAAATAAAACAAACTTTTTAAAAATGTTGGAAAATAAACATAAATATTGTAATAAAAAAGCTAGCTACCAGCATCTTGCCGTTTAAATTACAACAACATGAAAAGATCCTGATATAACTGACCTGACCTTCCAAGGGCTTATTTGGCTATACTCCAATCCACCATGATCAATGAGTTAAGAGAGATCTGGGATGAAACAATTTCAACCAATATAACAAATATAAATTAGAGTAGATTGAAATGTGTAGCCAAGCAAACACCAAACCAAAGTGGATTCAGTGGGTAGTCAGCAATTAATTAAACGACTAGTAGTTGTTGGCAGTTTCCAGTTTTTTTAGACACCTATCAAATCTTTAATGTGCATGAGAGTTACTTGTGCTAACAAACGTCAAATCAGTTGACTTATATATTGGAAGTTGGAACATGCCTTATCTTTCAGACTTGATTTTATCTACTCGAAGTAATAAGTTAAGCTGGTGATATTGGAGTAGAGCAGTACAACACATATATAGTCACCGAGTGTAACAGAACTGACCAAATCAAAAGAACGTAAGTACAAAAACAATCACCGAAGCGATCAAATTCCTGTACTTAAGCTCCCATAATCCCGGTAGTCTGGAAATCACGAAGGATTTCAACAAACTCTCGACATACAAACCAAGATCGTAGTGATTCAACACAACACATCATCCGTTACAACATTTCATAAGTAGCATTCGACTTACATCCATCAGAGTTTAAATAGAATATTACAAACCAAGTTTGAGTGTGCGGAAGCAACATAGTTTAGTACAAAACATCATAGTTTTCAAATACATTGCCAAGTCTGAGTCATGTTCCCCAAAAGCATTATCAGGTACAAGAACTAGTAGAGACCGCGCCCAACGGTCTAGTCTTCATCCCTAGCTGGGAGAAGGCAGTACTTGCAGCAACCAAAGTAGAACTGGTCATCTACAACAGGTGTGAGATAAACCCTGAGTACGAGAAGTTACTCAGCTAGACTTATCTGTCAAAACCAGAAATAAAAGACACCAAGGATCATGCAAGGCTTATGAGGTGGGCTAGCTGGACACAGTTGCATAAAAAAGCTTATAAACATAGTAACCAATTTAAACTTAGCATCAAGTTATCATCATTTACCTTTCCACTAGATTTGCACCTATACTAGAGCACTCACTTATTAGGAGCAAACAATATTAACCATAGTAGGTATAATAAGGCTGTCATCATCATATCATCATTTCTGAACCATTATGTTAGTTAGTGTATCTACATTGGAGATAAGCCCATCAAGTTCTCACTAACCGGGAGAGACGACAACTCGAATTGAATTACAACTCAGCTGAGGGGGTATTCCTAACTCTCACCCTGGCATACTTAGCAAGGGTAGCCGTGGGTCACCTTTGGAACAACTCAGGAACCAAATTCGCGGGTTCGATCAGCGCCAGCACTCTCAGGGATTACCCTTCTGCCAGGACGATTAGGACTTTTAAATTACCTGCCCTTGGACTCACGCCTACGGCTCCCTTCCGAGGCGTACTTTATACTTATCGACTCCCGGCCTGAGGTGAGCTACTCGGCTTCGCGGTCGGTCTTCAGACACGGCCAACTAAGAGAGAGGCATGCATTCAACATGAACAGGAAAGGCTCCAAGAATTAGTCCTTAAGCGACACAGACGGAGTCACTGCAAACCGGCAAGCCTCCATCCGGTCTTCATTTCAAATTAAGACTGGTTCTTTTCCACGATAGCAAATATAGCCAACCGTGCCACATGTATCTTCCTATATCTCACAGGTGACAGGAAATCACCTGACTTCTACCGTGTTTAAGCAGAGCTAAGCACTACATGAGCCTGAGCTACATAGGATTTAGGGTGATAATATCTGGACAAGGATTGGGTAACCAATGCAGCAAGTGTTTGCATCCAACACCTAAATTTAATGCAACAATATATGTAATAATAATACTATAACTGCATTTCGGAAATTAGGAGGCTTAATATGCTCCAGGGCTTGCCTTTCACAAAGTTGCAAGGACGGTGATCCGGGCACTCAACGGCGACCTCGTCTGGCACTTCTCCTGAAGGCTGCTCCTCCTGAATCTCCGGTGTCGGCTGCTGCTGCTCAGTTCCTCAAATTCCAGCAGGGTCACTCCTTCCGGTACACCTATTGCATGCCGATACACAAGATAAATATCATGGATGCTTAAGGAATGACATGATGCTCAATGATGCATGAATCACAGTAAGTGTTTATCGAAAACATCACTGGACACTCGTTTACCGAGTAAGACTAGCCCTATTCGAATCACTTTAAAACAGGTATCTAACTTAACTTGAAGAACAAGATCAACTTACCTAACTTGCATAACCTAAGATAAAGATGCTCATCTTCAGTTAAAGGCCTAACACCTAGGAACATTACCACAAACTTAGAAATAGTAAAGGTATACATAAATCAACATTTAAAGTTTCATATGCACACAAGTAGTCCCTTAATTCAATCACAACAAGAGTTATACAAATCCAAATGACTTGCATGAGGACATTCTAGAAAGCTTATGAAATTCTCTAGAAATCATTTATAAACATCAAAGCATGATTCATACGTTAACCAAATCGAATTCCAGTAAACCTAGAATCTGTCCAGAAATGACAGGGTTACTAAATTAATTATTTAATGATGATGCAAAAGCATAATTGGACCAAACCAATTTACCAACTTGTTGCACATACCAGAGAAACACTAGAAAGTATAGTGCCAACTTCCAAATAAATTATTTAATATCCTTTTTAAATTTATTTAGTTAATTAAGTGATTAAAGCAATATATAGCAAAACTATTCATAAAAATCTACAAAAATTACAGTAGCTATCTCATGCTTCACATAGACTACCATAAAAATTTCAAAGCCATTGAGCAAGCAGAACTTGCTATATCCAAAATAACAAGTGGCATGTCCATTTTTAGCATAATTAGGAAACCCTAATGAAAAGTGTCAAGCAACATATTTCTCATTTTTCCTAGTATCATTCTAGCATAAGAACCTTACTCACCAAATTTTACCTATACTGGATCTATAGAAAAATTATGAAAATTCAGACAAGATCCATCCATTGATAAAAAGAAATTCTATAACTCAAAAAATATACATGCACTAGCTCCGAAATTTTAACCAGAGCTTCTACTAAGCAATAATAGATTACCCACAAAATTTCATAATTTTTGGACCACAGAAACTCAAGATAAAATTCAAACAAGTTTGCATGCATCTAAAAACACATTTCAAAGTCCTATTTTATTCATCCAAAATTTCTAAAACATGTGCTCATATAATATTTTTATTAAATACTAGACATTACTAGGAACTCAACAAAATTGGAACCATATCATTTGGATCTACCAAACTTGAGTTACACATTTTTGAATCTATACATAAATCTTGTGAAAAACAATTAAACAAAACAAAAAGGAAAACCTAACTCTACTGCTGGGCCAGTCCGAAGGTCACGGCGGCCCACAACTCACGCTGGCGTGGCCCAAACATGACGTGGCCCACGCCGGCTCCCGCCTCCACATCGGAGACTGACCGAGGGGACCCGCGCGATAGAGAGAGAAACAGGGGAGGCGGCGTTTGATGGCACGGCGGTGGTCTTGCTCGCCGATGGTGAGGACTCCGGCGACACAGAGGACACCTATGTGATCACCGTGATGAGGGGGTTCGATTGGTGCTACCAGCTAGAGCTACGACCTAGTGGAGGGAGCTTGTCGTCGGTGATGGCGGCACGGCAAAGCTCTGGCGCGAGCTGCCGGCGACGTTGAGCCACGGCTGGCCCCACTGAGCTCGGTATGAGCTTTAGAAGGACCCTACCATGCTACACAAGCCAAGAAAATGGGATGGGAAGATTCCTAGCTACCTCAACCACGGTGGTCTCAGCTCCGGCGAGGTCACGCCCATGGCGGTGATGGCGGAAGTGGCCAAAGCGCCCTTACCACGACTCAAACGGCTCGGAGAAGAGGTGGAGGACGTAGAGGCGAACACAGTAGAGCTATGGTGAAGACATCGCGCGCATTTTTGTGGTGGTGAGCAAGCGAGGCGACGACGGAGCAATGGCAGAGCGGTGGCTCCGCTGCTTCTATGCTTTGGTTGAGTGGAGTAGGCGAAGGAGGAGGGAATAAGAGTGAATGGAGAGGCAGGAGGATGCAGCTTCAAGTGGAGAACACCGGCAGCGGGTTTAGGCTAGCCATGGCGCATGGCCTGGGTGGTTAGTCGGCTGTCGACGCACGGCGCCACATGGCCGCTGAATTCTGAATCGGCAGAGCACTGTAGAGTCTGAATTTTTTGTTTCAGTAACCAATTGAATCGACTGATAGGCGATGTTTGACAGGGATTATCTCCTAAACCATGACGTATTAGTGAAAGAAATGAACATGAAAGTTGTAGCTTGTACTTCCATCTTCAATTTCTATTTAAATACCAAGGACTAATTCTCAACGAATATAGAGTAAAATCAAGCAAAAGTTGGCTCGATCAAACTGGAAATGTACTTAGGACTTAGAAAATTTTTCAAATGTTGAATCCACCATCAATTCTGACTTGTGGGTCCTTTTTGAACATGTTGTGCACATTTTCATGACTTAGTTTCTAAACAAAGTTTGTTCCTTATTAAATTTGCTACAACTTTGCTTTAGGTTGCACAAGCATGCATAGTCTCGAAGCTGTACTTTTAAAACAGTCAAACAAAAAGGGTTTAGGGGTCAAAATTGATCAAACCATGACTTGGGAACCTAATTAGTCAAAATGATCAACATGAACATTGTTCCTAATGACATTCTAGGTGTAACTAAGTTACTTAGGATGATTATTAGCCACACCACACATTGGTCACACAAGAATCAAGCATTGTATGTACTAAAACAATGAAAAACACATGAATTGTTACATTTGTTTCATAGTCATGTTTCACATGTTTCCTAATCATGTTGTATAGTACTACTAACCATGTTTCACTAAAGTGTGTTGCATATGTTGCACTTGAGTGTTGCACCCTATTCATTTCATAAACAACATCCATGATATAGGGCAATATAATATGTTACAATGTTTCAAGAGCATGTTTCATGCAATATGAACTCATAATTGGATGAATGATGCTCATGTTTATGAAATACAAGTGCAAATATGGAAGCCAAACACCTGGGGTGTTACAGCCCTCCCTCCTTAGAAAAATCTCGTCCTGAGATTTGGAAAGCGTACCATTTAATATAGAAAGCCGGATAATTTTCCTTTAGATAATCTTCCTGCTCCCAGGTTGCATCCCGTTCACTATGATTACTCCAAACTACCTTGTATAACTTAACTACTCGCGTATGAGTCACTCTTTCTTGAGTATCCAGAACTTGCATGGGCTTCTCTTCATAAGAAAGATCAGATTTCAAGTTGACTTTCCTTGTTGCTATTCTTTCCTTGGGAATACGAAGACACTTCTTCAGTTGGGACACATGGAATACCGGGAATATAGCTCCCATCTCACATGGTAGATCAAGCTTATATGCTACTCTTCCACTTTTCTCGATAATGCGGTAAGGTCCAACATATCGAGGCTCAAGCTTCCTTTTGATTCCAAAACGTTTTACTCCTTTCATAGGGGATACCTTCAGATAAACATGATCACCTACTTCAAACTCAATAGGTTTTCTTCTCTTGTCAGCATAGCTCTTTTGTCTAGCCTGTGTGGCAGTCATATTCTTCTATATAGTTCGGACTTGCTCTTCGGCTTATTTTACAAAGTCAATACCATAGAATCTTCTTTCCCCGGGTTCCACCTAGTTCAAAGGAGTTCTACACTTGCGGCCATAAAGAGCTTCAAAAGGAGCCATTTTGATACTCTCTTGATAACTATTGTTATAAGAGAATTTAGCGAGAGGTAACCAGTCCTCCCAAGAGCCTTTGCAAGAGATAAGACAAGCCCTAAGCATGTCTTTAAGAATTTGATTAACACACTCAGTCTGTCCTGATATTTGCAGATGATAGGCAGAACTGCGGATTAGATGAGTGCCAAGGTTCTGATGTAAACACTCCCAAAAGTGAGCCATGAATTGCGGTCCTCTATCTAAAACAATGGATTTGGGTACACCATGGAGACATACCACTTGTTGAAAATAAATCTTAGCATAATTGTGCGGGTGATAGGTAGACTTGATCTGAATAAAGTGAGTGGATTTAGTTAGACGATCTACAATAACCTAGATGGAATCACAACCCTTTTTGGTAGTGGGTAATCCAACAATAAAATCCATGCTAATTTCTTCCCACTTCTAGCCAGGAATAGAGAGTGGCTGCAATAATCCGGGCCTCATGTGAATAGCCTTGACTCTGCAACAGTTATCACACCTTGCCACGTAGGCTATGATTTCTTTCTTCATCTTGGTCCACCAATAATATAGCTTGAGATCTTGATATATTTTACTGCTACCAGGATGAATGGACAATTTAGAAGAATGGGCTTCAACCATAATTTGATTTCTAAGTTCTTTGTCTTTAGGTACCACAAGCCTATCATTAAACCAGAGAATTCCCTTGTCATCGACCCTAAAGTGCTTGGTTTCTTTCTCTTTCATCTTTTGCTTGATGTGAAACACACCCACATCAGTCTTCTGGAGTTCAATAATTCGACTTCTAAGAGAGCAATCCACAGTGATATTGTAGAGTACTACAGGATGAAGGAGGTGTGCCAGATGAAAGTCTTCACTAACCAAGGAATTGCAATGGGCCTTTCTGCTTAAGGCATTAGCAATCACATTTGCCTTACCAGGATGGTAGTGCACTTGAAGGTTGTAGTCTTTGATTAATTCTAACCATCGTCGTTGACGCATGTTCAACTCGGGTTGAGTAAAGATGTACTTGAGGCTTTTATGGTCAGTATAGATGTTGCACACATTACCCAACAAGTAATGTCTCCAAATCTTTAGGGCATGAACCATCGTGGCTAGCTCTAAGTCATGGGTAGGATAGTTGACTTCATGTTTTCGAAGCTGGCGCGAAGCATAAGCAATTACTCGGCCCTCGTACATAAGAACACACCCCAAATCGGTGCCACATGCGTCACAGTAGACATCAAAAGGCTTCTCGATGTTAGGTTGTGCCAATACAGGAGCAGAGGTTAGTAAGGTCCGCAAAGTGTGGAAAGCCTCTTCACACTTTGGAGTCCACACAAACTTCTCATCCTTTTGAAGCAGTTGAGTCATAGGCTTGGCGATTTTTGAGAAATCCGGGATAAAACGACGATAATAGCCAACCAAACCTAGGAAACTTTGGACTTTCGTGACCGTAGTAGGTGCCTTCCACTCTAGGACTTCTTGCACCTTAGTAGGGTCAACCAAAATTCCATCACCAAATAACACATGACCTAGAAAAGGTATCTTGTTCAACCAAAATTTGCACTTGCTGAACTTAGCACAAAGCTGGTTGTCACATAACCGAGTTAAAACAATTCTCAGATGTTCAACATGCTCTTCTTCATTCTAAGAATATACAAGGATATCATCAATGAACACAATGACAAACTTGTCCAATTCCAGCATGAATACAGAATTCATCAGGTACATAAAGTGTGCCGAAGCATTTGTCAACCCAAAGGACATGACGAGGTATTCGAACAAGTCATAACGAGTAGAGAAAGCTGTCTTTGGTATATCTTCAGGATGAATTTTGATCTGATGGTAGCCAGACCTCAAATTGATCTTGGAGAATACCTTAGCTTTGGAGAGCTAATCAAATAGAATATCGATGCGAGGAAGAGGGTATTTGTTCTTGATAGTAACAGCATTTAGGGGGCGATAATCCATGCACATGTGCAACGATTCGTCCTTCTTCTTCACAAAGATGGCCGGACAACCCCAAGGAGAAGAACTAGGTCGAATCAAACCTTTCTTCAATAGCTCATTCAACTAACTCTTTAGCTCAGCCAACTCATTGGGCAGCATTCTATAGGGCCTTCGAGAAATAGGAGCCGTACCCGGAATGAGTTCTATCTTGAATTCTACATCACGGTCCAGAGGTAATCCAGGCAAGTCATCAGGGAAGATATCTGGAAACTCATAGACAACCGGTAGATCCTCAATGGCTTTGGCTACGGTAGCATTGGCTGTATTGTGGATAGAGATATCATGAGGTAACTGCACTGGAAAACCCTTCTTATCCACAGGATCCCTCATCATTACCACACAGGTTGATGTATCGATCAACACTCCATTCCTGCTCATCCACTTCATTCCTAAGATTACATCGATTCCTACCCCCGGTAGAACTACAAGATCCATAAGGAACTCTCGATCCCCAATCTCAATCTTTACATCTTTAACTACTTGGTTAGTCAGGATATTATTTCTAGCAGCACTAATACAATAACCACCCTTGACAATTGTAATCACATTCATCTTATGCTTAGATGCAAAAGTAGAACTCATAAAGGAATGCGAAGCACCCGAATCAAAGAGCACAACTGCAGGGTGATCATTAACAAGGAACTTACCAGCGGTGACCACTTCACCAGCAAGAATTTCCTCCACAATCATGTAGTGAAGACGCCCCTGACGAGCATTCTTGGAAGGATAGGGACACTTATTTGCCTAGTGACCTGGCTGGTTATAGTTCCAGCATGGCCTGTTAGCTGGTGGGGCATTGCAGCTGCCCTACCCAGAGGTATTCTTTGGCAAGGAAATTGTGTACCCCTTGCGGAAACCAGTTTTAGCTTGATTCTTTTTCTGAGGTGGGCGGTACCGGACATTAGCATTGGGTGGATGGTACTGGGTCTTGGATACCATTGGAGCCTTAGACTGAGAAGCTCCGGCCTCAAAGTTTCTTTTATGGGTCTTGGAAGCAGCATATATCTTGTCATTGTTCTCCTGGGTTAGGGTGTCACTGATAAACTCATTGAAGGTGACACACTTGCAATTACCCATAGACTTCATCAGTTTAGGGGAAAGTCCCCTCTTGAAGCTAGCTATTCTCTTGGCATTAGTATCGACGAACTCAGGAGCATACCTTGCTAGGTTGTTGAATGCCTGGAGGTATTCATTAAGACTCTTGTTGCCTTGGGTTAGCTTCATAAACTCGGTATGCTTAATGGCCATGAGACCAGGAGGGATAAAGTGTCCCCAGAAAGCTATCTGGAATTGGTCCCAAACTATCTCAACATTAGCAGGGAAGGTGGTCCTATGATGGGTCCACCAGATGCCTGTAGGGCCTTGGAGCTGGTGTCCTGTATATGAAGCCTTCATTCCTTCAGTCAAACGGAGCAATCCAAACCTTTGCTCTATCGTGCTCAACCATTCATCAGCTTGTAATGGTTCTTCTACCTCATGAAAGATAGGAGGCTTTGTGTCCATGAAGTCCTTAAAGCTGCTATACTAGTTTGGCTCGGGTCCCTGGCGGACATGCCGATCCTCACGGTTAGCCATCTGGCGCATAGCCTCAGCTAGCATGCGCTGACTTTCCACGACTATCTGCATTAGCTCAGCTGGTGTGGGTGGTGGAGGAGGTGGTTGTTCCTCATCTCCCATGCTACGACCATGACGAAGGTTATAAGTAATCTGCAAAATGTATAGCCAATGAGCACTGACGATGTGGAAACTTTTGTAGATGAATTGTATAATTATGCCAAACTGAGTCTGTTGGAGAGAATACATTTATATAATCAACAGAGGCACAATCATTCATCACAATCACACAACTCATCAAGCGCGTCAATTAACACATAAATGCGATGAATTTAACCAACAATCGAGATCCATAGACCACAAAGACGAAATTCCTCAAAAGCTCACATACATGGGGCATAACACATTCGATAGGTTACATCGAAGCCATAGAGGTTCCAAACTTACATCAAGGGTAACATAGGGTTCGATATTACATCCCAATGATTAACTTGGTACAAAGCTACTTGTTCATGCATGAGGATCAATAGAAGACTAGCTCTAGCGTATTAGCTAAGTAGTAAGCTAAACTACGCATCATCCTCAGAGTCAGTGTCGAAGATCTCTCCTCCATCTTCATCACTAGCAGGCTCTAACTCCTCATCTTCCTCCTCATCATCAGGTGGCATGTCCTTAGGTCCATTGACCTCAATGCCATCATCACCTTCAGCCATGATGACACCAGAGCCCATCTCATCCTCATCATCAGGTGGCAGGAGAGGGTGAAGTTGATTGTGTAACAGGTGAACCTCCTCATGGAGATGGTCATTGTACTCTTCGGCAACTGCCACTTGCTGCTCTAGCTCCACCTGTCGTGCTCTCAACACATTCTCTTCGTGCCAGGCTTCATTCTGTTGGTTCATCACGTGAATCAACATACGTTCACAGTTGCGGTGAGCAATTGTCAACCTCTGAACCTCAAGGGTCTCTTGGTCCTGTTCCTGTGTTACTTGCTCTAAACGGTGCTGAGCCGCATTCCTCTCAGCAGTCACCCGGGCTAGCTCTGTCCTCAGCCTTTCTGCCTCAGTAGGCTCAGGACGGGGCTCACGAGGAGCTAAACGGTGATAAGGCGCCCTACCTCCAGCGGACTTGCGAGCAGTGAGCTTTGTGCGTGCCATCTGTAGCAAAAAGTTACAACGTAAGGGAAGAATCATTTAAGGGATACGAAATTTAATTAGTCGGGACAATCATATTTTAAAGGAGGGAGTAATGCAAGAAATGCCATGTATGCTTAAACATGATGCATGCACGATCCGTACGTCCTCACAAACCTAGAAAGATTTAAAGGCTAGCGAAATATACGATGGCATATATACGTTCTCTCGTATACGGTAGCTAGTCGATCTACAACGATACGTTGTTAGTGTACCTACAGAAAATTTCATTTCAGCCCAGTAATTTCCCAAAATGCATAAAAAGTAAGCAGTAAACTAAATACTTTCATATATGCATCCCCTGATGCATATACTCTAGTATCACAGCTACCCGTCAGAGATACCCGCATTTAAGTACCCTCATAGATACATGATTGAACATATAAGTATGCGAGCAGCCACAACTACTCTCCCCTAGACTGATGATTGCACAGTCATGCTCTCACAACTCCTACTTACCAGAGCGTAGAGGTATTTTGTTCCATACATTACCACCCAAGCGGATGGTATCTATATAATAGCACGCCGTATGGACGACGAAACAGAAACAAACAGGAACCTCCAAGTTAGTACTTTAATAAGCCACCTAAGAGTCCTTATTTAGGCATAAGGGATATGACCACTGGCAATACTTAGTATTTAATTTAGGATTTTCACAAATACTTTTATTTTAAATACATAAATGACATGTTTAGTGTCAAATCTTGCTCTGATGCTAGCTGTAACAGAACCGACCAAATCATAAGAACGTAAGTACAAAAACAATCACTGAAGCGATCAAATTCCTGTACTTAAGCTCCCATAATCCCGGTAGTCCGAAAATCATGAAGGATTTCAACCAACTCTCGACATACAAACTAAGATCATAGTGATTCAACACAACACATCATCCATTACAACATTTCATAAGTAGCATTCGACTTACATCCATCAGAGTTTAAATAGAATATTACAAACCAAGTTTGAGTGTGCGGAAGCAACATAGTTTAGTACAAAACATCATAGTTTTCAAATACATTGCCAAGTCTGAGTCATGTCCCCCAAAAGCATTATCAGATACAAGAACTAGTAGAGACCGCACCCAACGGTCTAGTCTTCATCCCTAGCTGGGAGAAGGCAGTACTTGCAGCAACCAAAGTAGAACTGGTCATCTACAACAGGTGTGAGATAAACCCTGAGTACGAGAAGGTACTCAGCTAGACTTATCCATCAAAACCAGAAATAAAAGACACCAAGGATCATGCAAGGCTTATGAGGTGGGCTAGCTAGACACAGTTGCATAAAAAAGCTTATAAACATAGTAACCAATTTAAACTTAGCATCAAGTTATCATCATTTACCTGTCCACTAGATTTGCACCTGTACTAGAGCACTCACTTATTAGGAGCAAACAATATTAACCATAGCAGGTATAATAAGGCTGTCATCATCATATCATCATTTCCGAACCATTATGTTAGTTAGTGTATCTACATTGGAGATAAGCCCATCAAGTTCTCACTAACCGAGAGAGACAGCGACTCGAATCGAATTACAACTTAGCTGAGGGGGTATTCCTAACTCTCACCCTGGCATACTTAGCAAGGGTAGCCATGGGTCACCTTTGGAACAACTCAAGAACTAAATTCGCGGGTTCGATCAGCGCCAGCACTCTCAGGGATTACCCTTCTACCAGGACAATCAGGACTTTTAAATCACCTGCCCTTGGACTCATGCCTACGGCTCCCTTCTAAGGCGTACTTTATACTTATCGACTCCCGGCCTGAGGTGAGCTACTCGGCTTCGCGGTCGGTCTTCAGACACGGCCAACTAAGAGAGAGGCATGCATTCAACATGAACAGGAAAGGCTCTAAGAATCAGTCCTTAAGCGACACAGACAGAGTCACTATAAACCAGCAAGCCTCCGTCCGGTCTTCATTTCAAATTAAGACTGGTTCTTTTCCACAATAGCAAATATAGCCAACCGTGCCACATGTATCTTCCTATATCTCGCAGGTGATAGAAAATCACCTAACTTCTACCATGTTTAAGTAGGGCTAAGCACTACATGAGCCTGAGCTACATAGGATTCAGGGTGACAATATCTAGACAAGGATTGGATAACCAATGCAGCAAGTGTTTGCATCCAACACCTAAACTTAATGCAACAATATATGTAATAATAATACTATAACTGCATTTCATAAATTAGGTGGCTTAATATGCTTCGGGGCTTGCCTTTCATAAAGTTGCAAGGACGGTGATCCAGGCACTCAACGGTGACCTCGTCTGGCACTTCTCCTGAAGGCTGCTCCTCCTAAATCTCCGGTGTCGGCTGCTGCTGCTCAGTTCCTCGAATTCCAGCAAGGTCACTCCTTCTGGTACACCTATTGCATGCCGATGCACAAGATAAATATCATGGATGCATAAGGAATGACATGATGCTCAATGATGCATGAATCACAGTAAGTATTTACCGAAAACATCACTGGACACTCGTTTACCGAGTAAGACTAGCCCTATTCAAATCACTTTAAAACAGGTATCTAACTTAACTTGAAGAACAAGATCAACTTACCTAACTTGCATAACCTAAGATAAAGATGCTCATCTTCAGTTAAAGGCCTAACACCTAGGAACATTACCACAAACTTAGAAATAGTAAAGGTATACATAAATCAACATTTAAAGTTTCATATGCACACAAGTAGTCCCTTAATTCAATCACAACAAGAGTTATACAAATCCAAATGACTTGCATGAGGACATTCTGGAAAGCTTATGAAATTCTCTACAAATCATTTGTAAACATCAAAGCATGATTCGTACGTTAACCAAATCGAATTCCAGTAAACCTAGAATCTGTCCAGAAATGACAGGGTTACTAAATTAATTATTTAATGATGATGCAAAAGCATAATTAGACCAAACCAATTTACCAACTTGTTGCACATACAAGAGAAACACTAGAAAGTATAGTGCCAACTTCCAAATAAATTATTTAATATCCTTTTTAAATTTATTTAGTTAATTAAGTGATTAAAGCAATATATAGCAAAACTATTCATAAAAATCTACAAAAATTATAGTAGCTATCTCATGCTTCACATAGACTACCATAAAATTTCAAAGCCATTGAGCAAGCAGAACTTGCTGTATCCAAAATAACAAGTGGCATGTCCATTTTTAGCATAATTAGGAAACCCTAATGAAAAGTGTCAAGCAATAGATTTCTCATTTTTCCTAGCATCATTCTAGCATAAGAACCTTACTCACCAAATTTTACCTATACTGGATCTATAGAAAAATTATGAAAATTCAGACAAGATCCATCCATTGATAAAAAGAAATTCTATAACTCAAAAACTATACATGAACTAGCTCTGAAATTTTAACCAGAGCTTCTACTAAGCAATAATAGATTACCCACCAAATTTCATAATTTTTGGACCACAGAAACTCAAGATAAAATTCAAACAAGTTTGCATGCATCTAAAAACACATTTCAAAGTCCTATTTTATTCATCCAAAATTTCTAAAACATGTGCTCATATAATATTTTTATTAAATACTAGACATTACTAGGAACTCAACAAAATTGGAACCATAGCATTTGGATCTACCAAACTTGAGTTACACATTTTTGAATCTATACATAAATCTTGTGAAAAACAATTAAACAAAACAAAAAGGAAAACCTAACTCTACTGCTGGGCCAGCCCGAAGGTCACAGCGGCCCACAACTCACGCTGGCGTGGCCCAAACGTGACATGGCCCACGCTGGCTCCCGCCTCCGCATCAGAGACTGACCGAGGGGACCCGCGCGACAGAGAGAGAAACAGGGGAGGCGGCGTTTGATGGCACGACGGTGGTCTTGCTCACCGACAGCGAGGACTCCGGCGACACCGAGGACACCTACGTGATCACCGTGATGAGGGGGTTCGATTGGTGCTACCAGCTAGAGCTATGACCTAGCGAAGTGAGCTTGTCGTCGGTGATAGCGGCACGGCCAAGCTTCGGCGCGAGCTGCCGGCGATGTTGAGCCACGACTCGCCCCACCGAGCTCGGTACAAGCTTCAGAAGGACCCTACCGTGCTACACAAGCCAAGAAAATGGGACAAGAAGATTCCTAGCTACCCTGGCCACGGCGGTCTCAGCTCCGGCGAGGTCACGCCCATGGCAGTGATGGCGGAAGTGGCCAAAGCGCCCTTACCATGACTCAAACAGCTCGGAGAAGAGGTGGAGGATGTAGAGGCGAACACGGTGGAGCAACGGTGAAGATGTCGCGCGCGTTTTTGCGGTGGTGAGCAAGCGAGGCGACAGCGGAGCAATGGCGGAGCTGTGGCTCCGCTGCTTCTGTGCTTCGGCTGAGTGGAGTAGGCGAAGGAGGAGGGAATAAGAGTGAATGGAGACGCAGGAGGATGCGGCTTCAAGTGGAGAACACCGGCAGCGAGTTCAGGCTAGCCATGGTGCGTGGCCTAGGCGGTCAGTCGGCCGTCGACGCGTGGCGCCACGCGGCCGTCGAATTCTGAATCGGCAGAGCACTATAGAGTCTAAATTTTTCGTTTCAGTAACTAATTGAACCGACTGACAGGCGATGTTTGATAGGGATTATCTCCTAAACCATGACGTATTAGTGAAAGAAATGAACATGAAAGTTGTAGCCCGTACTTCCATCTGCAATTTCTATTTAAATACCAAGGACTAATTCTCAACGGATACAGAGTAAAATCAAGCCAAAGTTGGCTCGATCAAACTGGAAATGTACTTAGGACTTAGAAAAATTTTCAATTGTTGAATCCACCATCAATGCTGACTTGTGGGTCCTTTTTGAACATGTTGTGCACATTTTCATGACTTGGTTTCTAAACAAAGTTTGTTCCTTATTAAATTTGCTACAACTTTGCTTTAGGTTGCGCAAGCATGCATAGACTCAAAGCTGTACTTTTAAAACAATCAAACAAAAAGGGTTTAGGGGTCAAAATTGATCAAACCATGACTTGGGAACCTAATTAGTCAAAATGATCGACATGAACATTGTTCCTAATGACATTCTAGGTGTAACTAAGTTACTTAGGATGATTATTAGCCACACCACATATTGGTCACACAAGAATCAAGCATTGTATGTACTGAAACAATGAAAAACACATGAATTGTTACATTTGTTTCATAGTCATGTTTCACATGTTTCCTGATCGTGTTGTATAGTACTACTAACCATGTTTCACTAAAGTGTGTTGCATATGTTGCACTTGAGTGTTGCACCCTATTCATTTCATAAACAACATCCATGATATAGGGCAATATAATATGTTACAATGTTTCAAGAGCATGTTTCATGCAATATGAACTCATAATTGGATGAATAATGCTCATGTTTATGAAATGCAAGTGCAAATGTGGAAGCCAAACACCTAGGGTGTTACACCGAGGGTGCTATTTCTCCAGTCCATAAGTAAACCAGTACTGAATTAAGTAATAAGTACATTAAGTAATAAGTACAAGCTAGTTAGATACTAAGGGCGTCCCCGACGGTGGTGCAGTCAGCTAGCTAGGAGAAACATCTATCCCAATACAGAAGAAAGAGAAGCGAAGAACTCATCTCGCTAGCGAGGAACCAAGAGCTTAGCTCGCACGTTTCTCAAAAAAAATTCACTCTCTGACATACTTTACCATTATCTGCTTTTTACTATTTAATTATTCCCAAGCTTTGTCTATTTATTTTACTACGTATCTAGACATATATTATACCTATATACGTAGTAAAATAGATATAGCAAAAAAATTAAAGCGACTAATAATTTGGAATGGAGGGAGTACTTCATTTGTCCTCGTATAAATAAAGGGATCGAATTTGTCCCACATATATATATATATCAAACTATACTCCCTCTGTCCTAAAATAGAAGTCGTTCTCGCTTTCTGAGAAGTCAGTTTTTTTAAATTGGACCAATTATATATAGAAGAATATTAATATTTATAATACATAATTAGTATCATTAGATAGATCGTTGAATATACTTACATAATAAACTTATTTAGAGATATAATGTTGCACGTGTTTTCTACCAACCTAGTCAAAGTTGAGAAAGTTTAACCTATACGCATCCCATAACGACTTCTATTGTGGAACAGAGGGAGTATAAGTTTGACTAAGTATATTAAAAAGAAAAAAATTACAACATCAAACTAATATTATTGAACACATTAGGAAATATATTTTATGTAGATTTGGGCAAAACTTAGCATAAATTGATATAGCTGGGATGAATAAATCCTTATATTTTGAGACTGAGTAAATCAAAACCCAAATTATCGAGCAATTTTCACATGGTGCATGCTCGTAGTATCTCTAGTACGCCTAGAGGGG
This sequence comes from Miscanthus floridulus, assembly GCF_019320115.1. Taxonomy (NCBI): domain Eukaryota; kingdom Viridiplantae; phylum Streptophyta; class Magnoliopsida; order Poales; family Poaceae; genus Miscanthus; species Miscanthus floridulus. The sequence continues at coordinate 157,515,547 of NC_089581.1, forward strand.
CTGAATAAGCTTATAAAAATTCAACTTAAACCAAAATCAAATCCACCCACGGGACTGTCGCTCTGTGAGCGTGGCACTGCCGCACCTACAGGAGAGATTAGTTCACAGTTCAAAATCTACCTAACGAAATTTAGATAGGGTAAATTTCTTAGCTTCCTGTAGGGTGGTAGATCACAGATTGACGGCCGAAAGTGGTGAAAACACCACACACAAGTAGATCGACCTCAATTCTAGAAATCACCTCAACAACAATAAGAACACAAGTGAAGCAACACAAGCACAAGATGACACAAGGATTTATCCTATAGTTTAGCTCGCCACCAAGGCTTGCCTATATCCACGTTGTTGAGCTATACCACTAAGGCTTGGGGATTTACAACCCTACCTCATTCTCAAGTCAAGAGAGTGAACTCTTTAGATGAGGGGTGATTTTACTCGCTGCAAGAGGTGGTTACAAATCTCCTAGGGCTTCCACATAAGTTGGTAAGCTCCACGGGCGATGCTCTAGCTAGTTAGGAGCCAAGCTCCAAGAGTAACAAACACAATCACTGGCTAAAACATGAATCAAGTGCTCTTTAGAGTTTAGAAATCAGTGGAGTTTGCTCTCTAATCAAGTTGTGGACCCTTTACCCTCAAGGATTGATGAGGAAATCAATGGATCTGCTTGGGGGCTTTAGGTCAACAATGGAGTAAGAGAGAGAGAGAGAGAGAGAGCTCCTGCTCTATTTTAGGTGTGCTAAAGTGAGGAAGAAGAGAGCAGGTTGGTTCGTTCAGCTTACCATTGGGGAGGAAGGAGAAAGGTATATATATACCCCTAGCCCCCAACGATCACTTTAATTCACAGATAGCCGTTGGCGAGGAAAGAAAAAGGTATATATACCCCCAGCCCTCAACAGACACTGCACCCAAGAGGTCAGGCAAGACGAGGCCACGACCAAAGGGTCGGATGAGCCAAAGCCTACGACCTTGGGGTCGGACGGGACGGAGCCTGCGACCAAAGGATCGGGTGAGACGGAGCCTGCGAACAAAGGGCCAGGCGAGTCGGAGCCCATGGCCTTGGGGTCAGGGCAAGACAAAGCCCTCGACCAAGGGGTTAGGCAAGTTGAAGCTCGTACCCAAGGGGTCGGGTGAGTCGGAGCTCACACCCATAAGACAACAAGAGTAATAGTGAAGTGTAGACTATCTTGGCTGTGAATCTAAGGATGCTTGTGGTTGTTTGAACACTTGGTAGCACATATTAGCTTAAGCATTATGTCCCCCTTTATAGCACGGCTTTTCCTATACTCAAATTCAAGATATAAAAGAATCTCAAACCTCTTTTAAGTTTCGAGCCATCTATATTTGTAGTTGGGGGCTCCTCTGTTTTGTGTAGCATCCTCGAAGATAAATTCTCTGCTTGTCATCCCGATAAATCTCATTAGTTCTCTAATTGCGTGGTATTATCACCAAAACCCACAATTAGGGCTTGATTGTACTTTTAATCTCCCCTATTTTGGTGATTAATAACAACCCAATTAGAGCTTACAAAAGATATGAAATAAATACTAAGATTTTTGAGCCATGGATGCAGAGCCTCCCCCTAAGTATGTGAATAGAGAATTGAATTCTCAAATTGACATAAGAAGCTAAGATTCATATTTTAGTGAAAGTGATGGGGCTCCCCCTACATCCATGCTCCTATAGGGTGCTGCATACTGTGTTAGGTATGTAAAACGTGATGCAAATGACAGTTTATACACACATGTGCTTTCTGCTGTGCGGCCATGCACAACTGACTGTACGAGCAAGATAGAGTCAAGCACCACACAGCTAGTTCAGATAAAAAATATGCAACCTAGCATAATAAGATGACTTCTAATCCACACAAACGATATATGTCCATACCCAATACACAAAGAGTCAAATAGTAGCATTATTTCACAATTTAGAGTTTTGAACGACTCTCAAACTTTTCACCTAGCGAGGATTAACACTCATCGAATAGGACAGGAAACACAGCTACTGACCATGGCATCAAAAAGATGTTGACCCCCTCTAATTCTTCTAATTTTCTGTCCCTTTGGCATAAAGCACCAAAAAGAGAGGAAGAGAAGAAAGATCAACACTTACTTGGCATCTCCCTGGATGTCCGTCCAATCAATATAATCACTTCCTACAGTGAGTGGAATGAGTGAAAAGCCTTGGCTCCTGTCTCTGATGGTATCCCTCTAGGGTCTCATCCCAATCTGCTGCTCATCCCTGCTCCTCCTCATCATCATCATCTGAATCTATGTCGGAGAGACTCGAAAGGTCATACTATGGAGGAGGTGGAATAGAAGGAAGTGATGGAAGGTCTTGTCCAAGCTGCTAACGTTGCTCAAGCTATGTCTCATACGCTCTGTCAGCTGCATAGGTGCATTTACCGAAGATTGCCTTTAACTACTTACCAAACTTCTTCATTTTGCCTTTTCAGTGAGACCTAGAGCGGGAAGACTTAGGGATATCTACATGAGCATAAGAGCTCCCCGCTCCCTAAGTAGCTGCAACTGGTTGGGTCTTCTCAATTTTGTAGATGGTATGCATCCCATCCTTCGGAAAATAAAATCTAGTGACCCTCTCAATCATGAACATGAGGTAAGGGGCATAGGGCAGACCCCTCCTTCCATCCTCCACTGCAAATCTCAACTCAGTCTACATGAATCTAGGGACATTGAACCTATCCCCATTAGGAGCAAATCTAGCCAACACATTTCTCACATAGCCATTAATATCTGAGGTTGCTCCATCCTTTGGGTTGATGATGTTCCTGATGAGGTTGTTGAGGATGTAATAGAAGCTATGTAGACCACTCCTCTTGCCATCTATAATCCTTCTATCTCTCCACATGTAACTGATCTCATGGATCTTAGCTCGAGGCTCATTGAATGTAAGTGTAACCTCTGTGCTCCTTCCCAAAGCCAAGAATCTGGCTAAAAGTGACAAAGTTGACTCAGTAGTGCTGACCATCAGTCATCCAGTGAATCTCATCAGAGGTCTGGTCATAGAAGTATGTGGCATGAAACTATGCAAGGACCTTCTCATTCCAGTTATACAGATACTAGAAACTCATGATGTCTAAAAGCTAGAACCTATCATAAATCTTGATTACCTTGTCAAACTCAGGCTCCTCCTTCTGCATCTCATCCCAATCAATGTACTACATTTTGATGATCTTGGTTTTCTTGGATGCAAGAATGGTAGTGGCATAAAATTTGGAATAAAACTCATTCTAGAATCTATAATCAATGCCCAAATCCTTGCACACTGCATAGGGATTGATCTCCCTTGCCTCTTCCACCAGCTTCCAACTCTTGGAATAGTTGACAATTGCATGCTGGTGGGAGTCATATGGAGGTCTCATGATGATCTCAGCCTCAAAATCTCTCATATATCTGCCATCAAACTTAGAAAAATATTGTGGGGTGTCAGGAATAGCATCAATGGTACAACCTATCATCTCTAGCCTCTCCTCATCTTTAATGTATTGCTCATGCCTCCCCTTGTCACCAAATCCCCTTAGAGCTGCACTACTGGCTGCTGCTATTGACCTCCCTCGACCATGGTGAGGTGGATCCTTATCTCTTTGCTCATTCATCTTCCTTTCCCCCTTTGGTCATTGTCTTCGTGCTCCATCTTCTCAAACGAGGAATGGAGAGGAGAGGAAAGAAACTGCTTGGGCCAAGGGTAGTAGCAACTGTTAGCGACATTGAGAGAGGGCTGACAGTTGCCACAGCACTACCAGAGATTAGCAACGCATGACCAACAGACGGTGATAGCACAGACACAAGAGGAGAGAGAGGCGCGGGCATTGGCGTCGGGGGGAAGAGAGAGGAGAAAGAGTTACTACGGACTAGAGGATAAGATAAAGAATAAATGGGCCCCACAGTAAAACGGTTTGGGATGAATCTCAACTAAGATTCAAAGTACGACATTGTCGTATGCCTAGCCCAGCACCACCGCAGAGCGGCATTGCCGTATGGCAGGCGCGACACTGCCGTACTCCCCAAAATAGTGGGAGTTAACTATAATCTATATGACTCTCTCTGTATAAGATATTGTAGGATCTTTGGTACGCCTAGAAGGGGGCTAAATAGGCCTATAAATTTTTAACTTAAACTAAAATCAAATTCACCCGTGGGACTGCCACTCTGTAAGCGCGGCACTACCGCACATGTAGGAGAGATTAGTTCATAGTTCAAAATCTACCTAACAAAATTTAGATATGGTAAATTTCTTAGCTTCCTGTAGGGTGGTAGATCATAGATTGACAGCCAAAAGTGGCGAAAACACCACACACAAGTAGATCGACCTCAATTCTAGAAATCACCTCAACAATAATAAGAACACAAGTGAAGCAACACAAGCACAAGATGACACAAGGATTTATCCCGTGGTTCAGCTCACCACCAAGGCTTGCCTATGTCCACGTTGTTGAGCTATACCACTAAGGCTTGGGGATTTGCAACCCTACCTCATTCTCAAGTCAAGAGAGTGAACTCTTTAGACGAGGGGTGATTTTACTCGCTGCAAGAGGTGGTTACAAATCTCCTAGGGCTTCCACATAAGTTGGCAAGCTCCACGGGCGATGCTCTAGCCAGCTAGGAGCCAAGCTCCAAGAGTAACAAACACAACCGCCGGCTAAGACATGAACCAAGTGCTCTTTAGAGTTTAGGAATTAGTGGAGTTTGCTCTCTAATCAAGTTATGTACCCTTTTTCCTCAAGCATTGATGGAGAAATCAATGGATCTGCTTGAGGGCTTTAGGTCAACAATGGAGTGAGAGAGAGAGCTCCTGCTCTGTTTTGAGTGTGCTAAACTGAGGAAGAAGAGAGTAGGTTAGTTCGTTTAGCTTGCCGTTGGGGAGGAAGGAGAAAGGTATATATACCCCCAGCCCCCAACAGTCACAATAATTCATAGATAGCCGTTGGCGAGGAAAGGGAAATGTATATATACCCCCTAGCCCTCAACGGACACCGCACCAAAGGGTCAGATGAGCTAGAGCCCGCGACCAAAGGGTCGAGCGAGACGAAGCCCGCAACCTTGGGGTCAGGCGAATCCGAAGCCCGTGACCAAGGGTCGGGCAAACCGAAGCCTGCGCCAAGGGGTCAAGTGAACCAGAGCTTGCACCCAAGGGGTCAGGCGAGTTGAAGCTCGCACCCAAGGGATTGAGCGAGTCGGAGCTCGAACCTAAGAGGTCGAGCGAGTTAGAGCTCGCACCACACAAGACAGCAAGGGTAAAAGTGAAGTGCAGACTGTCTTGACTGTGAATCTGAGGATGCTTGTGGTTGTTTGAGGACTTGGTAGCATAGATTAGCTTAAGCATTGTGTCCCCCTTTATAGTATGGCTTTTCCTATACTCAAATTCAAGATATAAAAGAATCTTAAACCTCTTTTGAGTTTGAAGCCATCTATATTTATAGTTCGGGGCTCCTCCATTTTGTGTAGCATCCTCGAATATAAATTCCCTACTTATCATCTTGATAAATCTCATTAGTTCTCTAATTGTGAGGCCATTATCACCAAAACCCACAATTAAGGCTTGATTGCACTTTTAGATATGGACGCATATCACTCATATACCATGACAAGAAACAAATAATCAATATAGACCATGATCATGATACATAAGTTACCTTTTATAAATCATTTTCATGCATAATATGAAAATTTTCAACTCTTTTGCCTAGATACTAGTTTATCAAATAAAGGCATGCTAAAATTCAAACCATGTTACTAGAATCAAGTATATTTAGCTCACTACGCAAAGCACAAAACCTTGACTCATCAAGGGGCTTTGTGAAGATATTGGCTAGTTGCTTTTCAGTGCTCACATGGTGAATTTTGATATCTTCTTTGGTTTCATGGTCTCTCAAGAAGTGATGATGGGTATCTATGTGCTTAGTTCTAGAGTGGCTTACGGTATTGTTTGCAAGCTTAATGGCACTCTCATTGTCACATAATAATGGGACTTTGGTAAAATGACATCTGAAATCACAAAGAGTTTGCCTCGTCCAAAGTAGTTGGGCACAACATACACCGGCCGCAACGTACTCAGCCTTGGCAGTGGAAAGGGCTACACAATTTTGCTTTTAGAACTCCAAGACACTAGGGATCGTCTAAGGAATTGACATGTCCCCAAAGTGCTTTTTCGATCTACTTTGCAACCAGCGTAATCGGAATCTGAATACCCAAGTAGATCAAACTTAGAGCCCTTAGGATACCATAAACCAATGTTAGGAGTATGTACTAAATATCTCAAGATTTCTCTTAACGGCCACCAAGTGACACTCTTTTGGGTTAGCTTGAAATCTAGCACATATGCACACACCAAGCATAATATCAGGCCTAGATGCGCACAAATAAAATAGAGAGCCAATCATAGAACGATATACCTTGGTATCCATGGCTTTCCCTTCATCATTAAGATCTAGATATCCATTGGTTGGCATAGGAGTTTTGATAGGCTTGGCATTCACCGTGTCAAACTTCTCAAGCATATCATGGATGTACTTTGTTTGACTAATAAAAGTTCCATCCTTCACTTGTTTGATTTGAAATCCAAGAAAGAACTTCAATTCACCCATCATGGACATCTCAAATCTCTTGGTCATGATCCTACTAAATTCCTCATAAAAAGAATGATTAGTACTACCAAATATTATGTCATCGACATATATTTAGCACACAAATATATCTTTCCCAACTTTGTGAGGAAAAATGGTAGGGTCGGCTTTGCCTATTTCAAAGCCTTATTTAAGCAAGAATTCCTTAAGGCATTCATATCATGCTCTTGGTGCTTGCTTAAGCCCATTGAGCGCATTTTGGAGTTTGTAGACGTGGTTAGGGAACTTGGGATCTTCAAAACCCGGTGGTTGCTCAACATAGACAAGTTCTTGAATGGGGCCATTGAGGAATGCACACTTCACATCCATTTGATATAGCTTGAAATTATGATGAGCGGCATAGGCTAGAAGCATTCAGATTGCTTCAAGTCTTGCCATCGGTGCATATGTTTCCTCAAAGTCTAAGCCCTCTACTTGAGTGAAACATTGAGCAACCAATCTTGCCTTGTTTCTTGTCACCACGCCATTCTCATCTTGCTTGTTGTGGAAGACCTACTTGGTGCCAATAATATTGGTGTTGGGTCTCTCCACCAAGGTCCACACTTGGTTTCTTTCAAAGTTATTGAGCTCTTCTTGTGTGGCCATCACCCAATCTAGATCTCTAAGTGCTTGCTCAACCTTAAGAGGTTCCAAAGAGGAAACAAATGAGTAATACTGGCAAAAGTTTGCTAAATGTGAACGAGTTGTTACCCCGTTTTGAAGTATCCTAAGGATGTTGTCAACGAAATGATCCTATTGTATTGTTTGCCTTAGCCTTGGATAATCAATGGCCTCTTGTCCATCTTCTAGATCTTCATTATCTTCTTGCTCGAATATAGATTATAGGTTCTGTCCTTGAATCGGAGTTGGACTTGCTGCTACTGTCAGAGGGAGTGCGACACTACCACTCTTATGTGTGGCACTACTTCTCTACTGATTTGCAGTAGGGGTTGGCTCCACCTCAGCATCAAGTATGTCAGTGGAACTTTATTCATTAGCAGCTTGAGGAACCTCCACTTCAGTGACTTCGTCTTCTTGTGGTCTTATGTTACCAACAACCAATTGCTTGATTGCTTCACATGGTGGATCCTCCTTTCCTAAAACACATGAATTAACTTGCTCCACTTGAGAGCCATTAGGTTTATCAAATGTCACATCTACTGCTATTTCAACTCTCCCGGAGGTTTTATTGAAAACACGATAGGCATGCTCATTTGATCTATAACTAAGAAAAAACATTCATCAACTTTAGGTGCAAACTTAGAGATTTTGGGTTTCTTGTTAAGTATGAAACACTTGCACCTAAACACTCTAAAGTAAGACACCTTAGGCTTGTTACCGGTTAGAAGCTCATATGAAGTTTTCTTCAACTTCTTGTGTAGGTAGAGACGGTTGATGGCATGGCAAGCGGTGTTGACGGCGTCACACCAAAAGATGTCCAGCGTCTTGTACTCATCTAGCATTATCCTTGCCATGTCAATGAGTGTACGGTTCTTTCTCTCTACTATACCATTTTATTGAGGGTGTATGGAGTTGAAAACTCATGCTTGATGCCCTCATCATCAAGAAACTCCTCAACTTAGGTGTTCTTGGATTCGGTCCCATTGTCGCTTCTCATTTTCTTGATGGAGAGATTGAACTCCTTTTGAGGTCTTCTAACAAAAGTCTTCACTTTGTCTCTAACTTGACACTTATCAAACAAGAAAAATACCCAAGTAAAACAGGAATAATCATCAATAATAACAAGACCATATTTATTACCCTCGATACTTAGGTAGGCGACCGGTCCAAAGAGATCCATGTGTATGAGCTCCAATGGTTGCGTCGTGGTCATGATGCTCTTTGGTGGGTGAGGTACGCCAACTTGATTTCTAGCTTGACAAGCACTACATATCCTATCTTTCTTAAAGTAAACATTTGTTAGCCCAAAGATGTGTTTGTCCTTTTGAAGTTTGGCCAAGTTCCTCATCCCAACATGTGCTAGTCGGTGATGCCAAAGCCACCCCATGCTAGAGTTTGCCACTAAACAAGTCTCAAGATTAGCTTTACTTTTATTGAAATCAACTAGGTAAAGCTTGTTCTTTAAATAACCTGTAAAGTAAATAGAGGAATCCTCCCTTCTAAGGACTTCCACACACTTATCCATAAAGAGACAATTAAAGCCCATCTCACACAATTGAGAAACGGACAACAAACTGTAACCTAACGAATCAACATGTAAAACATTTGTAATTGAATGCTCAAGGGTTATATCAACTTTACCGAGACCAATCACATCCCCTTTAAAGTTGTCTCCAAAGAGAATATTTTTATTTGAGTCCATCTTGGGGTATATGATGAGAACATAGTCCTTTCTCCGGTCATATGATTTGTACATCCACTATCAAGCACCCAACTTGATCCACCGAAGGAGTATGCCTGCAAAACAGATTTAGTTGCTTGATTTAGGTCCCTAGTTTGACTTGGGGCCTTGCATGTTAGTCACAAGAAATTTAGGAACCCAAATAGAAGTATTCCCATATGTGTTGGCTTCCTTTTCAACATGTTTGGCGACCACTTTTCGACTACTGTTGTTCCTTAAAACAAAATATGAAGTCAAGCTTTGTCGAGGTGGTTGAAACTTTGGTTGATAGGCATACTTGTTCATAGTGCCCCACATTGATTCCTTTGGCTTCTACTGAACCTATTTCTGCTGGAACACCTTCTTCTTGGGCTTAGTTTGATCAGGAGCAGAATTGGTAGCCTTCCCATTTTTGCGGGGAGCGGCACAGCCGACCTTCACTATGGCACTACCATTGTCTGTGTAGGCTGATCTGTACCAACTCTTTCCTTCCTCTCAAACTTAACACACTCATAGCTATTTATGATCTTTTTTCCATTTGTCTTGGCTCCTGTAGTGTGCCCAAGCCCATGTTTGATTGAGGGGTGTCTCTCTTACTTGAATTGAGGCACTTTTGGATTATTTGCCTTCTTGTCACTTACTTGAGCCTTACCACTCAAGAAGCCCTTGCCAATGATCTCATTGAGTCTAGCAATTTTTTTTCTCATTGCCTTCATGTTTGCAAGGTTAGTGGAATAAGCATTCAAATCAATATTGTAACATTTTTCACAACCTTGACTAGTGGAGGTACTAGAGGCATTCTTTGCCTTAGAGGGATGTGAGTTGCTGTCCCAAAGAATGTTATATTGCAGCTCAATTTCTTTGTGCTTTTCATCTAAGTCACAGTACCTTTTCTTGAGGGCAATATTTTTTTCTTTGTGATAGCATGGTCCCCTTATTCTTTGGCCAAGGCCTTGCGCAAGGATTCCATCTCACTTCTCTATAATGCAAGAGCTTCTTTGCTAGCAATGTAGAGATCCTCTTGTTGGATAAGAGTCTCTTCTCTAGATTCTAGCTCGGTTTGGACACTCTCTAAATCCTCCATTAGCTTAGTGATGAATAATTTGGTCTTTTTATCCAAATTTTTAGTTATCATGTTTATTTCTTCATCACTAGATTCATCATCACTAGAGCTATCACTAATGTCACTACTAGAGATATCACTAGGAGGTGGAGGTGGAGGAGCTTTGGCCTTGATTTAGATTTTACCTTCTCACCCTTTGCCATAAGACAAATGTGAGGGGAGCAGTAGTCATTATTGGACATATTGGTGAAGAGTCTTGGTGAAGGAGATGGCTCATGGATAGCAATAGTTGCAACTTTCTCATCTTCTTCACTTGAGCTTTCTTTAGTTGAGTCTCATTCATGCCCAATGTGAGCCTCTCCCATGTACTTCTTGCTCTTTCTACAGTCGGTCTTCTTCTCTTTCTTGTCCTTCTTATATTTGTTGTCCTTGATCTCATATGGACACTTGGCAATGAAGTGATCGGTGCTTCCACAATTGTAGCATGTCCTCTTTTTTGTTTGGGAAGCTTCTCTTCACTATCTTGTAGCCTTGCTTCTTTAGCCCCTTGTGATACCTCCTCATAAAGAGAGCAACATCATCTACTTTCTCGTATTGGTCATCATCATGTTCACTCTCACTAGAGAATGAGGTGGTCTCTACTCTTTCTTGAACTTGCTTGCTTACTTTGGGCTTGCTAGTAGAGCCTTGCATGCTTGATTTATTGGCCTTGAGAGCTACATCCTTGTTGATCTTGATGCCTTCTAGCTTTGCTTGCAATTCTCTAAGCTTCTTCTTCTCATTTGCTTCTTCTCTTTGCATATCAAAGGTCAAGATCCTCTCAAGTACATCATTTGGTGTGAAGTACCCAAACTTCTTCTTGTCTTTGATTAGAGTGACTACGATCTTATTTTTAGGTGAATAAGCTTCCAACATAATCTTGATAACTTTATGGTCATCTAGCTCATCATAACCATAGCCTCTAATCTTGCCCACCATTGTCATCAACCTATCAAACATCTCTTGTGGCCCATCTTCATCCAAGATAAAAACCGATTGAGTTTTGACATCAACAAGTCAATTCTTGTCTTTCTCACTTTGTCAACCACTTCATGCGCTAGGTGCAAAGTGTCCCATATTTGCTTGGCAACATTAAATCCAATCACTCTATTGTATCCATCACCATCCAAGGCACTAAGCAACACACTTGTGGCTTGATCATTTAGGTGAACGATTCTCATCTCTTCTAGTGTTGGATTCTTGGGATCAACCAGTGGCTCAAATCCATTGCAAATAACCTCCCAAATGCTGAGATGAAGACCTATAAGATAGGCTCTCATCAAGTGCTTTCACTTAGCAAAGTTAGTCCCATTGAAATGAGGTAACTTGCCCGCGGGCACATTGATGAAAGACTTGCGATCATGGTTAGTCATAGACATAGAAGAATAGTTAAAGGATATGGCGGCATATTTGTTGACATCATTCTTGCCCTTTCCTTTCTTGTTCTTCTTGCTATGCACTCGGTAGGACTCATCATCATCACCATCTTCGAAGCTACTAGATAGCCCACTTGAAGATGCATTGGAAGCTTTTGCTTCTTGTTCCTTCTTCTTTCTTACTTTTCTTCTTTTTTTCTTATAGCTTCTCTCTTGATTCTTCTTTCTTCTTTTCTTGCTTTTTTTTCTTCTAACCATTGCTGCTCCTTCTTTTTCTCTCTTCCTTCTCTTTTCTCTTTTCTAGCTGCTCTTTTTCTTCTTCTTTCTTCTTCATTTTTAGCTTTTTCAGCATCAGTTGCCTCCAGCTGCGGGAACGTGGAGTTGCTCGCTGTAGAGGCACTAAGCTCACTGTTGTCTGTGTCATGCAGCTCAACATCCTTTGGATCGATGTTGATGGGCTTCACGACACTGGATCCTCCCCCAGGCTCCATATCTCACGCGGTGAAGCGCACACGAGGTAACCGGGCTCTGATACCACTTGTAGAATCTCTAGTAGGCCTAGAGGGGGTGAATAGGCCTGTAAAAATTCAACTTAAATCAAAATCAAATTCACCCATGGGACTACTGCTCTATGAACGTGGCACTGCCACACTTATAAGAGATTAGTTCATAGTTCAAAATCTATCCAATAAAATTTAGATAGGGTAAATTTCTTAGCTTCCTAAAGGGTGGTAGATCATAGATTGACAGCTAAAAGTGGTGAAAACACCTGTTGACACAAAATGTGACGTACTGTGCCTCACACACAGCAAGCCGAAAAGCGTGGCTTCAATTGGGTTCCCGGGTGTTTCGTGATCCGGAAGCGTGCCAGTCAGTTTGACCTGAAAACTAACAAGGGATAAAACAATTAAATGTCAAACCAGAACATGTCGGGTAATACCGGACAGTTTCACATGTACGGCCCTGAAGCCACTTACAACGACATACGGCTATAGAGAGCTGTCTGCCAACAAATTCATAAACCATTCAGCTAATCGTAAGGTAAATGCACGTAAAAACCTAATTGCCGAATGCATGTGCATAGGAAGACACGTTTGAATAAGTGAAATTAATTATGAGTTAATGCATAACCAAGCTCGGCAATCCAACCGAATTGGGATCCATGAAGAAGGAACGTACAAATAAAAGCGATTAAACTAAACTAAAACCTGCATCTGCCGCACGATACCTAGTTTCGTTAAAGCTTAAACGTGATTAACATGCATGAACCCGCAACATGTGACAATCTAGATTAAGACAATTCGGCCACTATGAGCATGTTATTTATTTTGCAAGGGTAATATAAGAATAGACAATGATCGTTGAAGCACGAGTAAAACCACAAGAGAAAGAAGTCTGAACAATATCAATCTAGATTGGGCAGAAGTGTGTTACAAGTATATAAGAGGTTTAAAACATGCAACACTGGATAACTTAATGAATCTATTTAGATTTGCCATATCTAATATAGAGCCGATAACTATCTCGCCTTCACTAAGCATATGAGTAAACGCCTGCCGCACGGTATCTACTCATAAACGAAGCATAAGCAAAGACTTCTTGATTGTTAAGCAAAGATCCGCCGCACGACCATTGAAAACAAACAAGACTGCTTGCACCATGTCTAAATCCACCGCATGATACTAAACATGATAACAAGGTTGTCGGAACTTACGGAGGTCGACGGATCGATGATTCCTCTCGAAGAACTCGATGACACGACAAGAGGACTCGAAAGTTGGCACGGGGCCGGTTGTATTGATTTGGTTGTGAACCCTTCTTACAATGGTCGAGGGTCAACATTTATACCCTAGACAAAATGTGAGTCCTAAAGGACTATGATTTACAAAGGAACTTCTAAACAAACTTGGAAACTTACGATTCCTTACCCTAAACTTATAGATTCCTTTATTAATACAACTCTCATCTTTTCGATCGGTCTTGCTTGCCATCTTCTGTTTTCCCGAATGGAGTTACCGCCTTCCAGAATAACCGACCGCACAAGCATTTAGCCGACCGCTTGCGTTGTTTGCCGAACACCCTTCTTCCCGCATGTGGGTCTACCTGTCATCTTCCAGAATCGACCAAAATCCAGTGTTAACACATGCCCCCTCAATTTCGGGATAAAAGTTGTTTTATTCTGAAATTGACCACAAGCTCTTTCATCCTCCTAGGTCATCACCGTTCAAAACCGCAGCCGCTGCCCAAAAATTCAAGCTTTCAGCGCAACCTCGGACCTCCTTCCAATCTTCAATGGTGACCCAGGACGAAATTCCAGAGGTAAACTTCATTTATATTCGGCAACTTTCATCTCATCCTTCCGCTCCTCTTTTGATTTACTCCCCTCTGATTTCAATCATCTTCTAAAGGAGTACAAGAGCCAGATTTTGATCCCTTATGCTGCCAACCCCGACTCCTATTTCCTCGGCCCAATGGGAAATCCTGACCCTTCTGAAATCATTGAGAAGGAAACCCAAAGAATTCCTTTCAAGTCTGGGATTACCTCACCAAACCGATGGCCAAACACATTCAAGAATTGGCCATTTCCCCCAATCACCGGATGGCGTAACTGGTACAGGAGAATGTTGGAGAAGAGCAGCAGCCACTGGGAAAGTCAGGACATCAGTCATTGTCTGGAGTTATCTTTAGCAGAGACACCCAGGAATGATTCCCTTCTGATAGCAGCTTCTCACTTTTGGTCTGACGCCACCAATGCCTTTATCTTTGGTCATGGTATTATGACCATCACTCTAGCCGACGTATTCATGATGACTGATTTGAATGTGTCATTGCCAGTATATCCTTATAAATACAAGAGCAAGAGTAATCAAAGAGCCGTCAGTTCTGGATGTGGATGGATCAAACATATCCAGAACTATATGAATGCATCTGGCACCGTTTCTGACAAAGAGTTGAAAGCCTTCATGAATATGTGGCTATGCAGATTCATCTTCTATGGAAAATCCAATGAACTAACCCTGAATCACATGGTAATGGCTGAAGACTTAGCTGCAGGCACCCAGATCCCATTAGGCAAATATCTTTTAGGGTCTGCTTATCATATGATGCATTAGATCACCCTTCAGATGCGCCACGGTGGAGAAATTTCTTGTGTAAATGGTCCCTGGTGGCTAATTCAAATGTGGCTCCAACTATATATGCATCAGATAACCCCTGTGAGCCTCTTCAACCTAAGTTTCCCCTCAGTTAACTATGCTGAAGGCAGCACAACAAAGGTTAAGGCTTGTCAGACTTATGGGGAAGCAGCAGCATCTATAAGCATTGATATAGACATTGGTCATCTCTTCAAGCTATTTTTCAAAGGATTCGGCAATGTGCTCTGGTTTCCTTACAGAGAGAATGAAGATCTGACTTTGCCCTGCAAGTTTAGCTATGAAATTGGTTGTTTAGGCCAAGAATCCACAGAGATTTTCAACTCCTTTATCAAACCTTGCACTTTGCCAGCCGAATTTCATCATGGGAGATTAGTACAATCCACCTATGAATTCTATTATCCAAACATGGTGGCCAGACAATTAGGATGCGGCCAACTGCCTCCAAAATTCCTCTTCTCAACAATCATAAAATCAAGGGAAGTACTAACAGAAGGAATAGAAGCCAAGAAGGTCTTTGAATTAGGATGGGAATTACCAATATACGAACCATCTCCATTTGGGCTAATAGATGCTGCTCACCCTCTCTTTGTCTCTTGGTGGCAAGAATGGCATGCTCATATCTTCAATATATCAGTTCATTCTTTATGCAAAAACTTGCAACCCGATTTTGCTTCTGACAGTGAGGTAATTTCACTATACCCATCATTTCTTGTTCTTGAATCCATTTCTTATTTTAACATCTGGTCATGCACAGGATCTTGAGTTTACTCCCCCTGCCAAAGCAATTCAGTACTATCCGGCTGGCCCCAAACCTGCTCTGGGGTTTTATGCTCCAAACTTAAAGGAATTCATGAAAACTTCTGCAACTTTGGACTCAGCACCTCTAAAGGCACTCATGAGAACTCCTGCTACTTTAACTGCTGCATCTTCCAGAGGAAAAAGCAAAAGGAAAACACCTAAAAGTTTCCTCTTACCCAAGAAACCAAGGACCAAGAAAGCCAGATCATCCCTTAAGGCATGAACCTTTTGTTTTCTTATCAGTTCAACCATCTTATTTAGCAGTAAGCCTGACTACCTCTACACTCACTTCTTCCATTGCAGCCACAAGTCGAAATTCCCATACTGGGTAATACCTCAGCGCCTGCAGAACCAACCCCTGAAGTTTCTACTGAAGATGAAGAAATCCATAATAGCGAAACTTCAGAGACCCATGAAGCTGAAGGTTCAAAGGCTCATAAACCTGATGAGACTATAGGTAACACTGTTCAACCAATTCTCCTCTCCTTTCTCTTTAACAACATCTATCTCTTATGCTTATTATCATTTACTTTACTAAGAATAGATGAGATCTTAGATGAACTGGCAAGGGAAACTTCTCCTGATCAATCTCCAGACCCATCTCTTCTGAACCTTCAATCAAGTCCTCCAGCAAGCCAGGGTATAACCCATCCTGATGACCAATCAGCCCAATAGGTAATGCCTTGTCTCATACTATATTTTAGCAAAATTACCCAATCGGCTAACACCTTCTTTCTTCCTCTTTGTCTAGAAGAACATCACTAAACCGACCACCAGTTACTCCTTCTCTATTGAGGACTACATTATTGAGAAAGGTGAAGAGATCACTTCTCATCAAACTTTATCACTGGAGAATCAGGCTCGACTAAAAGAAGTGATTATTCTGCTGAATAAGGATACCATTAGTCTGGTTCAGGATGCAGACCAGATAAAAGACCTCCTTGAACTCATTGATCAAGATATCCCTTCTGCTCTCAAGGCTCCCCTAGAATCTGCAGCCCATCCTGATGATCACTTTGCTATGGTGAGAAGGGCAACCAAGAACATATCTTCGAGGGCCGCTCTGCAGAAGGATAGATCTTTGAAAAAGCTAGAGATTAAAGATCTTCACTCTCATATCCAGACTACGAGAAATTCCTTGGCAACCTTGGAGCCTGAACTGAAATCCATGGAGGATGAAAAAATCAGACTAGAAGCTCAACTAGCCGAACTGAATGCCAAAATTCAGTCTCACAGGGCCCATATAGCCAATCTGCCGAAGAACATAGAAGCAACTTCACTAAAGATAGCTTCGACCATCAAAGAAGACCAGCAGATCAAAAATAAGTTATCCAGCATCCAGAGTTCCGAAGATGAAGATCAAAAAGTGCTAGATAATGTTAGCCGAATCAGGACCGAGGCCATAGAAGCAATCAATCATCTTCTGAACCAGTAGACATTAGGCTTGTAATAAACTTTAAGTGTGATACCCTTTTTTCCTTGATTAAACAACTTTATGTTCACTTATTTTCATTCGTTCAGAAAAAAGCAATCGGCCATTTTCCCTTAAATTACTCGATTAGAATGTAGCCGATTGTCTCCATTCTTCCGATAACCGAACGAATCCAATCCAAATACTGTGAGGGTATAGCCGAACAATGTTGGCTCCAATAAATCATGGAGATATTCAAGCAACGTTCGACTTAACTCAGGCCTGGCCCAGTCTAGTAACGGCCCAGCCGAAAGGGAACAAACCTACTCCGTCGTTCGGGATTCTCGCCCCACAACCCCGTGGAATTCGCCACGATCTTTCGCTTCGGCTTATAAATAGACCTTTCCATTGGCCTTCATCACTATCTTTGCCTCAGCGTTCTCACATCCGTCTCTTCCACTTCCTTCATTCGATTCATTCCAGAAGGAAACCCTAACCTCCACCAAAGCAAATGACGAACAGTGGCAACCGTGGCAAGCGTCCTGCCGACGGAGAGGCTGAAGGAAGCAGAGCGTCGCGCTGCCGGCGTCGTGGGTATGATTCGGTTCTTTGCCCCCTTTGCAATCTCCTCGTTCATCTATTAATTCTGATTTCCCCTTCCTCATTCATCAGGATAAGAGTCATCAGCTCCAGCCAATACCATCTCCTTCCTCTAGTGTCGGCAACTCAACCGGGAACTCCATCATCCGGCTCCTCCGGATCTTCCAGCTCCTCAAGCTCTTACCATTCCAACCCTTGGGGTTTGGCAGAGCCAGCAGATGCACACCATCCATACTCTCACGAGGAGGCACTCAAGTTTCGCCAGGAGAGGGACGAAGCCCGGGAGGAGCTAGGCGACGTATCCAAGAAGTTCGGCATCGATCAAGCCGAATGGGAGGATCAGCGGAAACAATTCTGCGACGCCATCACCGGTTTGATATCCTCACTTAGTTTTATCATCCTGACTTCCTTTGCTTGCCGACCCATTTCTTCTTTCATGCCCAGCTCTTTCCACGGAGAATGACCGCTTGAAGATGGCGGCGAACAAGATTGCCGACAAGGCGAATGCTCAGGGGGAGACATCCGAGGCACGCCTTGATGCTGTGGACGGCCGCATTGATCAGGCCGTCATCCAAGGTGTGCACCTCGGCGCTTCTCTCGGGCTGGCGGCAATGACCTCCCAAACCAACGAGGACTACTCCTCCCAGCCAGTTGGCTTTGTTGGAGGACGCCCGGATGAAGTCGACGACATCGATGAGCGTCTGGAGACCTACGACGATCATGCTGCTGCCCTTGCCGAAATCACAAACCCCCAATCCGTCCTCAACAAGTTATTTGAGGAGTAGTTTGTATTAGGATGAACTTTATAAACAATCTCATCTTTTGGAATAATATTTACTTCTTTGATTCTTTTCGGTAAAATTCCACTTGCGACTGTCAGAAAAAATGCTGAAAACAACCTAGTTTTAGACAAACATTTTTTGTGCTAGAGGCGATGCAAACTGCATCGGCTATTTTGTGCTAAAGGCGATATGAATGATATCGGCTATTCTCAGTCTTGTATCTGATTTTTAGGCTAAAGGCAATTTTTTCCTTGTCGTTTTTCTGATCTACATTCATGAACCAACCTCAACACTGGGATAGTATTTCTTAATAAATTTTCCATTGATAGCTCTGGTAAACTCTTCCCCAAATAAAGTCTTCAATATGTATGCATTGCCAGGTACACACTCTACTATTCGGAAAGGACCTTCCCAATTTGGAGACCATTTGCCGAATGCTCTATCCTTTGTTCCAACCGGCAATACAGTTTTCCACACCAAATCTCCTTTTGCGAATTGCTTCAGCCTAACCCTTTCGTTATAATACTTGGCGACGCGTAATTTATTTTTCTCAATATTTTCTAATGCCTTAAGACGAATCAAATGTAAATCTTCCAACTCATCCATCATCAGATTCTTATAGTTTTCTTCTGCTAATTCTTTCTGTAAAATAACTCGCCTTGATCCTGACCGCAGTTCCCATGGTAACACAGCATGATGTCCATAAACCAGTTCATAGGGAGACGTTTGAGTGGCCCCATGACAAGCCATTCGGTAAGCCCACAATGCTTCATTAAGAACCAAGTGCCATTTCCTTGGTTTTTCATCAATCTTCTTCTGGATAATTTTAATCATAATCTTATTTGATGCTTCTGCCTGACCATTAGCTTGTGCATAATAGGGAGAAGAATTATACAACTTAATCCCCATACTTTTGGCAAAGTCACAGAATTCTGAAGAAGTAAATTGAGTTCCTTGATCAGTTGTTATAGTCTGAGGAATCCCAAATCTGTAAACTATATGTTCCTTAACAAAACTGATCATATTCTCTGACGTTACCTTCTTCAAAGGGATAGCTTCAACCCACTTGGTAAAATAATCCGTGGCCAAGAGTACAAATTTGTGTCCCTTACTAGAAGGAGGATTGATCTGACCAATTAAATCTATACCCCATCCTTTGAACGGCCAAGGCTTGATTATAGGATTCATAGCAGACGCTGGAACCTTTTAAATATTGCCGAATTTCTGACAATTGTGACACCCTTTGTAATATTCAAAACAATCTTCCAACATAGTTGGCCAAAAATAACCAGTTCTCCTAATTATCCACTTCATCCGATAAGCCGACTGATGTGCACCACACAATCCTTCGTGAACCTCATACATCACTTTCTTGGCTTCTTCTTGACTTAAGCATTTGAGCAATACTCCATCAATGGACTTGTAATATAACTGATCATCAAGAAACACAAATTTGAGAGCTTTGTACCTGAGTTTTCGGGAAACCTTTTGAGATGGATTTTTCAGATAATTGGTAACTTCGTATCTCCAATCACCATCTACTTGATCAGTATTTAAAACATCTTCTTCTATAGCAAAAATCTCCCGATTCTCTCGATATCCAGAAGCAGCTTGAGCTAACTTATTTGCTTCTTCATTGCACTCTCTAGGGACATGATGCAAGGTTACTACCAGAAAATTCTTCAAAAGTTCTCTACATTCCTCATAATATTCTCTTAACACATTGTTCTTGCATTCATACTGACCATTCAATTGATTAATCACCAACTCAGAATCCCCAAAGATTTCGACAGCAGCGGCCTTTACTTCTATAAGAAGCCGAAGCCCTCTAATCAATGCTTCATACTCTGCCTGATTATTAGTAACATGAAATTCAATAGGAACCGCATATTCAAAAGTCTTTCCTTGTGGGGAAATCAAGAGAATACCAGCACCACCACCTTTGTTACAAGATGATCCATCGAAGAACAAAGCCCAAGGCACAATGCTTACCACTTCAATAGAAAGATCCCGATGTTGGGTAATAAAATCGGCAATAATTTGACCCTTTACCGCCTTTGCCGATTCATATCTTAAATTAAATTCCGACAACGCTAAAATCCATTTGCCAATTCTTCCATTCAAAATCGGCATTGATAACATATGCTTGATTACATCAAAACTAGAAACCACCACGCATTCGGAATTCAACAAATAGTGCCGAGATTTGGTACATGAGTAATATACACATAAGCAAAGTTTTTCTGCAGCCGAATACCTTGTTTCCGGGTCTAACAACTTTCGGCTAAGATAAGCTATGACTCTTTCTTTTCCTTCAAACTCTTGCATAAGGGCCGATCCTATCGTTAGGCTATCGGCCGCCACATACAACTTAAAAGGCTTGTCAAGTTGTGGAGGTACCAGCACAGGTGGTGCTTTCATATATTGTTTGATCTCATCAAAAGCCTTTTGTTGTATGTCACCCCATACAAATTTTTGATCTTTCTTGAGCTTCAATAAAGGGGAAAAGGGTAAAACTCTTTCTGAAAGATTGGATATGAATCTTCTTACAAAGTTGATTTTGCCTAACAATGATTGCAATTCTGTGAGATTAGTTGGCGGCACAACTTTGTCTATTGCTTCCATGCTCTTCTTACCAACTTCAATTCCTCCTTTATGAACTAAAAATCCCAAAAACTCACCAGCCGAAACTCCAAAGGCACATTTGTTTGGATTCATCTTCAAGCCATGCTTTCTTGTGCACTCCAGAGTCTTTCTTAAATCGGCTAAATGTCTTTCATGATTTCTAGACTTGACTACTACATCATCGATGTAGATTTCTACAATCTTGCCGATAAGCTCGTGAAAAATATAATTCATAGCTCTTTGATAAGTTGCACCGGCATTCTTTAACCCAAACGTCATGACTATCCACTCGAACAAACCAATATGACCAGGACATCTGAAAGCTGTTTTCGAAATATCTTCTATTGCCATAAAAATTTGGTTATAGCCAGCATTACCATCCATAAAACTAATGACCTCATAACCTGCTGCTGCATCTACCAGCAAATCGGCAACTGGCATTGGGTAACCATCCATGGGAGTTGCCTTATTAAGATTTCTAAAATCTATACAAACTCTCATTTTTCCATTTTTCTTGTATACCGGTACTATATTTGAAATCCACTCTACATACTTGCATGGCCGAATGAAGTTTGCTTCTATTAATCTTTCAACTTCCTTCTTTACATCGGCTAATACCTCCTCTTTGTATATCTTCCGTGGAGGTTGTTTGTAAGGACGAAATCCAGGTTTAATGGGTAATCGATGCTCAACAATGGAACGATCCAATCCAGGCATTTCCGTATAATCCCAAGCAAAACAATCTTTAAACTCTTTCAACAGGTTTATCAACTTTGATTTATATTCTGGGTCTAACTTTGCACTAATATACATCGGTCTTGGCTTAGAATCATCACCAACATCAATTTCTTCCAATTTATCAGCCGACATAAAACCACGTCCCAACTTTCCTTTGTTGCCATCGACAGGATTTCCCATTAAAAATTACTATGAGAGCCGACTGCTTGGATCGGCTGTTGGTCCTCGCTGAAAACATTCACAGGACCTTCTTTCCACACTTTTCCGGAGAAACAATCAACGCCTTCATATTCCCAATAGGTAGACTCTGTAGCAGCAACACTTACCGAATCATCAGCATGTACAATTTCAACATCATCTCCAATCCATTGAATGAGAATTTGATGCATGGTTGAAGGAATGCAGCAATTAGCATGGATCCAATCTCTGCCCAAGAGTAGACTATATGCCCCCTTGCCATCAATGACAAAAAAGGTAGTAATCAGAGTTTTCGATCCAATGGTCAACTCGACATGGATAGCACCTCGGGTATCGGAAGGATTGCCAGCAAAGTCTCTGAGCACCATGTCAGTTTTCAACAATTCTTCATTAGTCATCCCAAGTTTCCTGAAGGTAGTATAAGGCATGATATTGATAGCAGCCCCTCCATCGACAAACATCTTAGTTAAAGGCTTGCCATTGACATATCCCTTTAAATAGAGTGGTCTCAAGTGACGATTCTTGATTGGTTTATCAAAAACAGCCTGCTGTGTTAATACAAGCTGAGCCATCAAATCCTGACATTCACTTTCATCAAAATCAGAGTACACCTCTTCTTGGACATCTTGGCTTTCGGGAACTATAAACTCTGATGGGAGGAAGAAAGCCATGCAAGCATTAGCCGAAGGACCACATCCATCAGGCTTCTTTTTAGGACGCCATATTTGCTTTGTTTCGGCAACTTCCAATTCCAGCTCCCTATTCCTCAACCGTTGCACTCTTCTTTTCTGACTTTTCCTCAGGCCTGGAGGACACCACTGTCCTTTTTGCCATACGTATTTATAGAAGTCAGCTTCCTCATCATGCACTCTATTATGAATCCAACCCGAACCTGCAACTCTTTTCCTTTGCTGATTCTCAAAGCCACCTATCTTTAAGCGCCGATCATCTTCAGGAACCTTTGTTCCAAGTCTTTCATAGACGGGACGGCGGTTGACTCGAGATTGCCTATACTTGGAGTACTGAACACTACACTCCGGACAATTATTTCTTGCAGGCAACCTCAAACCTTCATTCCAATAATGCCTAAAGAACGAACAACTCCAATGAGACTGCTCCTGTTCTGTCATGTATTTTTCTTGCTCCCTTCGGTATACTTCTTCCTCATACCTCCGGCGTTCTCCCATAAACCATTGCTTCTTATAGTATTCCTTCTCTTGTTCCCTCTGCCACTTGTTTAGCAAAATACGTGATGTAACTCTGGGTTCGGAAGTTTGACCTTTTTTGGTTCGGCTATTCTGAAACCGAATTCGTTGCTGCAGCTCTTTACTGGTGACTTGCTGATCCGGGTCAACAGCACCACTCTCCTTTGCTCTATCAGAAGTCAACACCTTCACCTTGCCTTTACCCTTGAGATCATTGGCAGAGACCATATTCATAGAGAAAGAAATCATATTTTGTGGAAAAGGCTGATCATCAATTTTCATCTTACCATCAAACCTCAAATGTCCCTCTTGGATAGCTTTCTGGATTCGTATTCTGAATACTCGGCAATCATTAATAGAATGAGAATTAGTGTTATGGAAACCACAATACTTTTTGTCTTTCACTCCTTCAGGACGTAGCATAGGATGTCCTTCTGGCAGCTTGATGCGCCCTTCCTTTATCAACAATGCAAAAAGTCTATCTGCCTTAGTAACATCAAAATCATAGGTCACCTTTTGTTGCTTCAACCAGCGTTGACTAACTTGAGTGGGTTCCTTTGCCCAATTTAACTCAGCTGCAGCTATCTCATCTTCATCAATATACTTAGTCGCTTCATCCAGAAAACCTTGATACACCTCATTAGTGGCATTGTTCTTCTGAAAGCGATTATCTCTCCTAAATCCTTGGGCTTGGTTACTCATAGCTGCTAAACGCTGTGCAAGTTGGCCAAGATCATCAAACTCCAAACCGAACAACTTCTCCCTGATATTCGGTAACATTCCTGCTATAGCTATTCCAGGTAGTTGATCATCTGGTAAATTTAAAGAATAACACATATTCTTGGTCTCCCTAAATCTGCGAAGATATTCCAATGGTGTCTCATTTGTTCTCATCCTCAGACTCATGAGATCAACTAACTTCTTCTCATTAGTACCCGTATAGAAATATGAATGAAACTTCTGTTCTAGTTCTGCCCACATACCAATGGAATGAGCTGGTAGAGACGTGAACCATGTGAAAGCTGGTCCTGTAAGAGACAAAGGAAAATATCGAATTCTCCAAGCTTCATCTGAAGCAGCTTCTCCAAGCTGCATTAAGTATCGACTGACGTGCTCTATGGTACTAGTATCATCTTGACCAGAAAACTTAGTTAAATCTGTCGGAGGCTTCACCCTTGGAGGTAACGCCACTATGTTGTACCATTCTGGATAAGGAGACTTGTATGAATAGGATTGATTCTTTGGCTTCAAGCCGAACTGATTTTGCATCATATCGGCCATCCTGTGCATCAAAACATCAATGCCTGGATCCTGATTTCCTTGTACTTGCACTCCAGAAGGCAATCCTAAAACACTTCTATACCCTGGATTTGGCATAGCATTGATAGCACTGTAATCAGTAAATTCTTGATACCCATCACCATACATATTCTTTTGCAATCTGTTTGATATTGGAGAAACTCTATAAGCCGAAGGTGGCACTTCCCCTGTGGTACCAAATGCCACCTGGCCATAGGTGGGATGTGATTGCTTTTCAGTATGAGTCAATCCACCTATATTTGAAGGCGACGCTACTTCTTTTCCAACAGGCCTCTCTTGATGCTTTGGAACATTGAAAAGCGTCGGCTCATTGAGTGGTCCAACATTTTCTTCGAAGTATTTATCAACCATTGGACCAAAAGTACTGATCATGATTGCCCGAAAGGTATTCAGAAAAGCTGTGTGATGGTTTGTCATGGTTTCTCCCATGGCTTTATAGATCAGGGCTGCCATCTTCTGAGCATCTTCCTCTTTAGTGTAATCAGTTTGATGCGGAAGAAGAACCCTTGGCATTGACTGCTTTTGAAACACTTTATTGCTCTTGTTTTTGGAAAAAGACATCAAACACTTCCGTTGGTATTGCTCACATGCTTGTAGCACTAAATCCTTGTAATTATCTGGCAATTCTGCCATGCTTACGTCCAGAACATGATCATTATTGATCTCAGATGCCATCTTGAACTAGCAGACTGTCCCACCGGGCGTGCCAAAAAGTGTGTTGACACAAAATATGACGTACTGTGCCTCACACACAGCAAGCCGAAAAGCGTGGCTTCAATTGGGTTCCTGGGTGTTTCGTGATCCGGAAGCGTGCCAGTCAGTTTGACCTGAAAACTAACAAGGGATAAAACAATTAAATGTCAAACCGGAACATGTCGGGTAATACCGGACAGTTCCACATGTACGGCCCTGAAGCCACTTACAACGACATACGGCTATAGAGAGCTGTCTGCCAACAAATTCATAAACCATTCAGCTAATCGTAAGGTAAATGCACGTAAAAACCTAATTGCCGAATGCATGTGCATAGGAAGACACGTTTGAACAAGTGAAATTAATTATGAGTTAATGCATAACCAAGCTCGGCAATCCAACCGAATTGGGATCCATGAAGAAGGAACGTACAAATAAAAGCGATTAAACTAAACTAAAACCTGCATCTGCCGCACGATACCTAGTTTCGTTAAAGCTTAAACGTGATTAACATGCATGAACCCACAACATGTGACAATCTAGATTAAGACAATTCGGCCACTATGAGCATGTTATTTATTTTGCAAGGGTAATATAAGAATAGACAATGATCGTTGAAGCACGAGTAAAATCACAAGAGAAAGAAGTCCGAACAATATCAATCTAGATTGGGCAGAAGTGTGTTACAAGTATATAAGAGGTTTAAAACATGCAACACTGGATAACTTAATGAATCTATTTAGATTTGCCATATCTAATATAGAGCCGATAACTATCTCGCCTTCACTAAGCATATGAGTAAACGCCTGCCGCACGGTATCTACTCATAAACGAAGCATAAGCAAAGACTTCTTGATTGTTAAGCAAAGATCCGCCGCATGACCATTGAAAACAAACAAGACTGCTTGCACCATGTCTAAATCCACCGCATGATACTAAACATGATAACAAGGTTGTCGGAACTTACGGAGGTCGACGGATCGATGATTCCTCTCGAAGAACTCGACGACACGACAAGAGGACTCGAAAGTTGGCACGGGGCTGGTTGTATTGATTTGGTTGTGAACCCTTCTTACAATGGTCGAGGGTCAACATTTATACCCTAGACAAAATGTGAGTCCTAAAGGACTACGATTTACAAAGGAACTTCTAAACAAACTTGGAAACTTACGATTCCTTACCCTAAACTTATAGATTCCTTTATTAATACAACTCTCATCTTTCCGATCGGTCTTGCCTGCCATCTTCTGTTTTCCCGAATGGAGTTACCGCCTTCCAGAATAACCGACCACACAAGCATTTAGCCGACCGCTTGCGTTGTTTGCCGAACACCCTTCTTCCCGCATGTGGGTCTACCTGTCATCTTCCAGAATCGACCAAAATCCAGTGTTAACAACACCACACACAAGTAGATCGACCTCAATTCTAGAAATCACCTCAACAACAATAAGGACACAAGTAAAGCAACACAAGTACAAGATGACACAAGGATTTATCTCGTGATTCAGCTCGCCACCAAGGCTTGCCTATGTCCACGTTGTTGAGGTGTACCACTAAGGCTTAGGGATTTGCAACCCTACCTCGTTCTCAAGTCAAGAGAGTGAACTCTTGAGATGAGGAGTGATTTTACTCGCTGCAAGAGGTGGTTACAAATCTCCTAGGGCTCCCACATAAGTTGGCAAGCTCCACGGGTGCCGCTCTAGCCGGCTAGGAGCCAAGCTCCAAGAGTAACAAACACAACCGCTGCTAAAACGTGAACCAAGTGCTCTTTAGAGTTTAGGAATCAATGGAGTTTGCTCTCTAATCAAGTTGTGGACCCTTTTTCCTCAAGGATTGATGGAGAAATCAATGGATTTGTTTGGGGCTTTAGGTCAACAATGGAGTGAGAGAGAGAGCTCCTGCTCTATTTTAGGTGTGCTGAAGTGAGGAAAAAGAGAGTAGGTTGGTTCATTTAGCTTACCGTTGGGGAGGAAGGAGAAAGGTATATATACCCCCCAGTCCCCAACGGTCACTTTAATTCATAGATAGCCGTTGGCGAGAAAAGAAAAAAGGTGTATATACCCCAGCTCTCAACGCACACTGCACCCAAGAGGTCGGACAAGACGGAGCCTGCGACCAAAGGGTCGGGCGAGACAGAGCTTGCGACCAAAGGGTCGGGCGAGACGGAGCCTGCGACCAAAGGGTCGTGCGAGCCGAAGCCCGCGACCAAAGGGTCGGGCGAACCGAAGCCCGCGACCAAAGGGTCGGGCGAACCAGAGCTCGCACCCAAGGGATCGGACGAGTCGAAGCTCGCACCCCGCAAAACAGCAAGGGTAATAGTGAAGTGTATACCGTCTTGACTGTGAATCTGAGGATGCTTATGGTTGTTTGAGCACTTGGTAGCACGTATTAGCTTAAGCATCGTATCCCCCTTTATAGTACGTTTTTTTTTCTATACTCAAATTCAAGATATAAAAGAATCTTAAACCTTTTTTTGAGTTTGAAGCCATCTATATTTGTAGTTGGAGGCTCCTCCATTTCATGTAGCATCAACGAAGATAAATTCTCTGCTTGTCATCTCAATAAATCTCATTAGTTCTTTAATTATGTGGTTATTATCATCAAAATTCATAATTAAAGCTTGATTGCACTTTCAATGCTACTCCTTGATCCAATGTAATTCTGGCCAACTTGACAGTTGGAATTCTGGCAAATGAGCATCGCACGCCGTTTTTTCAGGTAATGGCGTAATGCCAGTGCCCTCGGTCGAGCCCTACCAGGTGTCCAGGTCTGGGTGTCGTATCTGGCTACAAGATTTACATTATTTTCTCGGGACCAGTAGTTTCAGCAAGCATGGAATCGATTAATCACCAGACAGAAGACCGTTCGGCTGGCTAGCCGGCCGGCTGGGACTGGGCTGGCCAGCGTACGCACAAGAGCACTGTTTATGTGAATAATGTTTTTAGACAGAACAATGTTTTTGTCTCGCAACAATCATCCGGAATAATATTTTGGTTTATTTTTCAGCCGTGCCGAACATGCCAGAAACGCTTGTTTGCTCGGTGATCAATTGGACTGTTTTGCTATAGGCGGCGGAAATTAAAGGGTGGTCTCAGTCCTCTGAGTATTACTTGCACATCAGACAGCAGGTTAACGTGCGCTCACCTAATCTTTGACTCGCAATTAAATAGCTCGTTTGAAGAAGGGTAAACTAGCAAGTCTTCGAGAAGGGTTTGATGTACTGGGCGATGTGATGAACGATTGACTATCCACATCAAGCGTGTACGTGCTAGTAAAGGCGCCAAACACCTTTCTATTTTGCAATTTTACTGGCTAGTATAGGAAAGTGTTGCTGTTAAATATCAGTATCACGTAACTAACCATCCAATCAAAATTGCTAAAAATGCTCCAGGGTAGGTTGCAGACACCGCCATTTCGTTTATGTTCTCTTGTAAGTATTACTTCCTTCAATAAAAAAAATATAAGGGATTGTTTGGATCTTTTCATTTGGAATCCACTTAATAAATTATGTTATTTGGTTTGAAAATTTGACATTCCACTACTTTTCAAAGTTCACATATAATTCTATCTCAATTTTATAGGGTGGGATATAGAAATTGATTCTATATATCACCATTCTATGTTTCTACTTTGCAATTTATAGCACGTTCTTCAACTCGCTCCCCTACAGTAGAAATACAACACATGAGTATCTCTCTCATATAACCAACGATAATATACAAATATAATCCATATAAAACCATATTAGCATAATTAATATGTGTCTAAATTACACTTATTAAAATAAATTCAATTCCAAGGATCCAGGGCCTAAGGCTATTTAGTTTACTCTAAGTCAAAATATTTTAATTTTAGCCAATTTTCTCATACATATTTTAGAGAGAGGTTGACAAAAAAATAACTATAGTTCCGCATCTATATCCAACTAAGAATAGAAGCAAGTCTCAACATTGCTTTTTGTCTCTAAAAAAGGAAATAATGATCAAAAGTAAATAGGTAAAATGGAAATAAAACTACTCCCTCCGTCCAGCAAAGATATCATTCTCACTTCTTGAGAAGTCAAACATTTTTAACTTTGACCAATTATATATAAAAAATATTAATATTTATATTGCATAATTTTTATCATTAGATAAATCATGGAATATATTTCTATAATAAATTTATTTAGTGATATAAATGTTGTCAATATTTTCTATAAAGCTAATCATACTTGAGAAAAATTAAATTTAACCAGCACACATCCCATAGCGTCTTTTTTTTATGGAAGGCATATAGTGTATTCTAGATATATAATATAGTGTATTCTGAAGATTTTTGGACAAACTAATGAAGAATTCAAAAGACAAATATACCCTTACTTCATTTCCTAATTAGACGCTATATAATCGGTGTGATTAATGGAGATTGGTTCATAAATAGCAAGTAACGATATAATATCTATCAAATTTATGCCATTACTTAATACAAAATTATCTCCTATCCTCTAAAATGCTTTATATTTGATATAGTTTTAATGTTTCGGTACACTATATTATAGGACGGAGAAAGTAGAAAAAAAATATATATATATATAAAAGAAAAACGTATGGGCAAAAAAGAAAAAGAACAAAAGACCCTCCTCAAAGTTAATTATGCTGCTGTTCTTCCTCGCAAATACGTATGACGTATGTGAAAATATAACGTATGAAAGTAAATAACGTATATGAAAAATATAACATATGTTGTGATTCCAAGGAAGAAAAAAAGAAACCCGTGATGAGGCTTAACAACTGACAGGCGTATGTGGGCTAGACGAAGGACAGCATTCAGCTGCGGCCTATGCCCATCCGCCTCTCGGTGGCCCAGCTACAGTTCGGACTTCTGACCGGAAGATTGGCGCTAACTCGCTGGCCTTGTGCAACCCAATAACAAGCCTTGTAACTGGCTTCATCATGGGCTTGTAATTGGGTAACACTTAATGGCCTACATTGTTTCATTGTTCACCGCCACCCGGTTAGGCCCAATATAGCCGGCCCGTGATAAAGCTCCTTGCGATTCTCCGCCACGGAGAAAGGCCCACGAAACTCAAAGCGGCGCAAATCGACAGATGACATCATCTCCGAAGCGGCTCGGAGCGCACGAGAATGTTCAAGAGAAGCCGACAAGCGTGGAGGACCCCTCGCACTCCCCAGTACGAGGCCATGCGGCAGCTGTCCGGAAGCTTCAACGCCTTTCCCCACACTTCCACCACACTCCTGACTTGACCTATAAAAGGAGCCGTAGATCCACGGTCTCCCTCCAGGAAAGCAAAGCGCAAGCACAGGCAGTGATCCTGATCGGCACCCAAAACAAGTTCGGTTCTTACGACAGTCTCGAGCAGTCGGTTCCCAGATTCCTGTAGCCCCAAGTAGCGAAATGGCAGCTGCTCCGTTCACGATTGCCAGCCGGCTCTCCCCCGCCGCGCGCCTCCCGGTCCGCGCCTGGAGGGCGGCGAGGCCGGCGCACGGGTTCGAGTCGACCGGGAGAGCACGCTCGCTCGCCGTGGCGCCTGCGGCGCAGGAGAACAGGGACAACAGTGTCGACGTACAGGTGAGCCAAAACGGCGGCAACAGACAGCAGCAGGGCAAAGCCGTGCAGCGCCGCCCGCGCCGCGCGGCACCGCTTGACATCTCCCCGTTCGGTAAGTCGTCCTCAGTTCATGACTGGTTCTCCTACAGAGGATTGCACTGCAAAGCAGAGGAGGCTAAACATCACGTGGTCACGCGTGCATGCAGGGTTAGTCGATCCGATGTCGCCGATGCGGACGATGCGGCAGATGCTGGACACGATGGACCGGCTGTTTGACGACGCCGTGGGGTTCCCCATGGCGACGCGGAGGTTCCCGGCGGCGACCGGCGAGGTGCGCCTGCCGTGGGACATCGTGGAGGACGAGAAGGAGGTGAAGATGCGGTTCGACATGCCGGGGCTCGCGCGGGACGAGGTGAAGGTGATGGTGGAGGACGACGCGCTGATCATCCGAGGGGAGCACAAGGAGGAGGGGCGACGACGAGGCCGCGGAGGGCGGCAGCGGCGGCGACGGGTGGTGGAAGCAGCGCGGCGTGAGCTCCTACGACATGCGCCTGGCGCTGCCGGGCGAGTGCGACAAGAGCATGGTGCGGGCCGAGCTCAAGAACGGCGTGCTCCTCGTCACCGTGCCCAAGACCGAGGTGGAGCGCAAGGTCATCGACGTGCAGGTCCAGTAGACGAACTGAGCTGTCAGATGCGGCACACGCAAGTTCCATGGCTGCATCGTTTATCGCCCCGCTTCAATGGAAGCGAGACGGGTCTTTGTGTAGCGGTAGCGTGCGTTTCGCTCTTAGCGCGGAGTGTGTGTGAATACTAATCGTGATCAAACCCGGGTGGAATAATGTGAATAAACTTTTCTATCCAAAAGTGTTTGCCCTGACAGTGACATGCTTTGGCATCCTATTCCAACTTCCAAGTCAAAGAAAGCAGGGAACAGAGTAACAGACTCAGCGAAGCAGAGTGGCATGAAAAGTTAGCAGCTCGAAACTTTACACCAGGTCACATAGAAGGTTTGGACAAAAGTATTAAATATAGATTAAAAAAATAACTAATTGTGTCGAATCTTTGAAGTCTAATTAGTTCATAATTTAACAATAAAGTGCTACGGTACATGTGCTAATGATGAATTAATTAGGCTTAATAAATTCGTCTCGCTAATGATGAATTAATTAGGCTTAATAAATTTTTATTAGTATCCGAACACTCCATACGATACCTTCGTCTAATATGACGTCCAAAACTTTATATGCTGGATCTGAACAAAGCCTACACAAGGATATCAAGCGCTTCAATAAGACTGTCGTACTAATGTTTCAGTCTGATTTCAATGGTATTCTCTATGATCTTCCTTCTCTTCTCCATCAATTTCAGGGCCTTGACTCCCTTGAAATTCACTTCTCTTTCTCTGAAATTGATGTAGTAGTCAAAAGACTTCCTAATGATAAATCTCCTAGACCCGGGCCGAATGGCTTCTCAAATGAATTCATCAAAAAGTGTTGGCCAACAATCAAACAGGATTTCTATGAACTTTGCTGGGGTTTTTAGAACAACAGTGTCTGCCTGCAAAAGCGTCAATTCCTCCTTCATAACACTGGTCCGTAAAACCAGCAGCCCCACTTGCATCTCTGATTTTAGACCTATCTCTCTTCTCGATGGCTCCATGAAAATTATCACCAAGATTTTGGCCAATAGACTGCATACTGTCATTCCCTCTTCAATTCATAAAAATCAATATGGTTTTATCTAAAAAAGAACAATTCAGGACTGTTTGGCTTAGTCCTTCCAATACCTTCACATTTGTCATCACTCCAAAAAAGAAATAGTCATTCTCAAACTTGACTTTGAAAAGGCCTTAGATAAGTTTGAGCACCAAACTATCTTAAAAATCATGGAAGCCAATGGTTTGGCCCTCGTTGGATCTCTTGGATTAGAAACATCCTCTCCTCTGGTACATCCAATGTCCTTCTTAATGATGTGCCAGGGAAAGCAATCCACTGTAAAAAAAAAGAGTCAGGCAAGGGGACCCTCTTTCCCCTCCTGTTTGTTTTGGCTGCTGATCTTCTGTAATCACTTCTCAACAAAGCTAGAGAGAGAGGTCTTCTCAACCTTCCAATTCCTTTGAGTGAAACCTCTGATTTTCCTGTAATCCAATATGCTGATGATACCCTCATTATCCTTGAAGGAGACACCAGACGACAACTCTTCCTAAAATCTGTCCTGCACTCCTTTTCTGAATCCACCGGATTAAAGGTTAACAATAATAAATCAATGATGGTTCCAATCAACCTCCCCCTGAAAAGCTCAACCACTTGGCAAATTCCTTTGGATGTTCAAAAGGCTCTTTTCCTTTCACCTACCTTGGTCTTCCTCTCGGAATTATCAAGCCTAAAGTTGAAGATTTTCTGCCTCTTGTAACAAAATGTGAAAGAAGATTGGTTTGCACATCATCTTTTCTCTCTGAAAACTTGAGTTAACAAATGCTGTCCTATCAGCACTTCCCACCTTTCATATGAGTGCCTTAGCCTTACCCAAAGGAGTTATCAAGCAAATTGATAAATTTAGAAAGCACTATATCTGGAGGGGAGCTGAAATTAACTCAAAAAAACCACCAAAAGCAGCACGGGAAATGGTGTGTCCCCAAAGAAGAGGGAGGCCTTAGGGTGATCAATTTAGAAAAACACAATCAAGCCCTGCTTATGAAAAACCTTGATAAGTTCTTTAATCACAAGGATACACCATGGGTTTCTCTAATCTGGGAAAAATACTATAGCAATGGAAAACTGCCTAGCAACACAAGAAAAGGGTCTTTTTGGTGGAGGGATACTTTAAAACTCTTGGATGTATTCAAATCTTTCTCTATTGTTCAAGTTCAAAATGGAAGCACCTGTCTTTTTTGACAGACAACTGGATTCAGCAGCCCCTGAAGGAAGACTTCCCAGAACTCTATTCATTTGCTACAAATAAGGCTGTATCAGTCAGTATGGTGTATTCACAGCAACACCATCTTCATCAACTGTTCACTCTGCCTCTATCTGAGGAAGCTTATGATCAGGTTCAGTCTGTACAATCCTTCCTGGATCACTTCCCGCTGACAGACCAACAAGATAAATGGACTTCTAACTGGGGAGAATACTCTTACAAATTTCTGGTGGGACATAGAAATGTGAGCCAGGTTTATAAATGGCTACGGAAATGTTTCTGCCAACCTAAACATCTTAAGGAGGAAAAACCTACAGTTGGAATCCTATCATTGTGTTCTATGTCAATTATCAGTGGAAGAAACTACTCACATCTATTCATTGACTGTCCCTTTGCCCAGAGCTGCTGGAACTTATTGGGTATAACTTTTCAAAGTGGAAACAACATCAATGACTGCATTTTGCAAATTAAGAATCAGTCCCACCCAGTCTTCTTCATGATGGTTGCTATCCTGATGACCTGGACGATCTGGACAGCAAGAAACGATTACATATTCAGGAATGTTCAGCCAAATCTTCAAGCAGCTAAGGAATTCTTCAAAAAGGAATTAACTTTGTTATCTCTGAGGGCAAAGACTAAAGTTTCAGTCACATTTGATCTATGGATACAATATCTGTTGTAATCTTTCTGTTTGGCCTTATTTTTTTCCTTTCTTTCTTTGTTTCTTGACTTTACTTCCTGTACTCTGTTCTCTATAGTCTGTTGTGTTTTCTCCTTTTAATAAATCTCTGTAGGGGTGCAAACCCCTCCAGTTTCATAAAAAAAACTAATGTTCCAGTTAGTTTTATGATAGATTACTGTAATAGTAAGACTGTAATAATAAATGGTTGACTACATGCCTTGTGCAAAGGCCGTTATAAAATTTCCTTCTGAGAGCTGAACTCACATTCGTTCTACATGGAGAGTTAAATAACAAAGCTACCAACATGACTGACAATAAAATATCATCTTGCCTTGGAAACATAATTACTCTAGAGATAGTTATAGACCTATAAACCATGACCTTTCATAACTGATAACTGACTAGAGTTCAGAATAATTCTGAGAAACAGAAGTGAGGCATATCCATAAGAGGTGCACGGACAGTTCCCATAGCTCCTTGCCAGATTTCAGTAGGCCAATTGGGCACCATCCATTGATGTATGTTGCTCTCTAGTTCTCTCAGCCTCGGTGAGAACAAGGGTAATACTTTTTCTACAATAATTTATTGCATAAGCACAACCTGAGTCCAACACTAGAATGAACGATTATAATGGCACTGAGCTCCTCTCCGGTTCTGAGAGAAGTTTGTTTGCTTTCTTGATTACAGCATTCTCGTCATACAAAGTGTGTCACTTGTGTGTTGGGGTTGGGGTTGAGGTTGTGGGCGGGGATGTGGGATTAATGAAAAATACAACTTATGTGAAGATTGGTATAGAAGCGGAATGGGATATCAACCCAAAGCTGTAGCTCAAAATCAATAATTTTAAATCGACATATGTGTTTGACATGATTGCTCAAAATATTTACAAAATGAGTAACAATCCTGGACATACGTTGCAAGTTATGTGTAAACATTTGTTAACAATCCAAACTGACCAGAGCTATTACAGTATCTATCCCTAAAAAATGATAAACATAGTTACAATGGTAAGGAACATTAGAACATCAAAATTGAATTGTTCAGCCTTTTATTCCCTATATAACACACACCATCCACCCTTGCTGCTGCTCCAATGATGTGATACCATGCATAGAGCTTCTTGGAGCAATTATACAAAGCCACGCATGGCATGAAACTTTCACTGCGTTTTCTTTGCTTTGTTATCTTGGAAATTAAAAAAAAAGTACCGGCCATGTATTCTTGTGTGTTGAGGCTGATTCTTGGTGGAAAGGAATCCTGTTACACTGGAATACCTGAAACTGAAAGCATGCAGTCCGGCCATGTATTCTTGTGTGTTGAGGCTGATTCTTGGTGGAAAGGAATCCTGCTACACTCGAATACCTGAAACTGAAAACATGCAGTTAACTAAGCCAATAAGTTTGATATTGAGATGAAAATGTATCTATTATATTTGAAGGTTCTAGAAGTACTTGAAGCGGGTATTGGGGGAATTAAGTTCCTAGGAGGCATCGGGGGTCTTATTCGAATAGGTTTGCCTTCTTTTGCCTCAACAATCACCACATCAGAGGTGAGAAAGGACTTAGCAACCACAGCAGCATGCTCAATGCAACACCTCACAACCTGGTAATATTTGTGGGTGTAAGCAAATACTCCACCAGTATCCACTCAGCATCAACAATATAGTTTAAGGTGACAGAGATGTTTTTGGACACCTATGGCTATCTTGCTACCTTTGATGCGTCCAGTATTCCAGCAGCCATCAAGTCCTCATAGCAGTTCTTGGCAGCATTGTAACCATAATTTGCATCATCATTCAGTAACACCTTTGAACAGCATAAGTCCAATACATGTTAGCTAGAGAAAATGAGCTCAGACAAAGATGTGTGCACAGTTGTATGGTACATTTGTGTGGTGGTCTGTGTGTACTTTGTAATTTAAAAATATGTGTAACTTGTACTATAACAGATAGGGCTATCAGTGCAAATAATAAACCTTTTTAATGACAAAGTCGCCATTCACCCCTGCATTGTTTGCTATTAGAGAGGTAGGGTAACTCAAGGCTTGTTTGAAGATGTCAGCACCAACCTAAACATGGACAGCTCAAAATTAGAGTTCATGATAGAATCATAGCATTTTGTCAATTTTCTTAGGGATAGGTGATTACTAAAAAATTGAAGTTACACAAGGTTAAGGATCTGCTGATAGCTCCTCAAATTAACAATATTTTTTAAACACATTACCCTTTAAGGTAAATACAGGAAATTACTAAAGTACCTCCTGCTCTATATTATCCAATGATGATTCCTTGATTGCGTCAATCTTCTCTGACAGTCTTAATAGGCTACATCCACCACCAACTACAACACCTTCCTCAATAGCTGCCTGAATTATCCCAAAAGGGTGGTTCAAACTTAGGAACTTGTAGTTGGAAAACAACACATGAAATGGAATAGATAGGATTGATTAGGCTACCTTTGTTGCGTTAAGTGCATCTTCAATCCTCAGCTTCTTATCTTTCATCTCAATGATTGTTTGAGCACCAACCTGAAATTTAGGCCAAAAATACAATTTTCGGCACTCTAATTGAATTTTTTCCCCTACATCTTAAATGATTTACTTCATAAACTGAAACAATGTGTGGTACCTGGATGATTGCAATTGCACCACATAGCCTTGCTATCCTCTCACCCAATATCTTCTTGTTGTACCTTTCCTTAGAGTTCTGGAAGTTCAAAAGTAAAATACTTTGCAGGATCCAGTAATAATGCACACATGGTAGATATAACATACAAATTCAAGGTATGACTGGAATAATTGTACCTCAATTTGTCCTTTTATCATAGCAACCCTTTTCTCAACTGCTTGACAATTGCTTCCATCGGTAACAATTAGCGTTGAATCTTTCGTGATTACAACCTTAGAAGCAAAACCAAGAACCTCTTTTCCTGCCTTTTCTAGTATATGTCCCATGTCATCCCTCACTAGTGTACCTGAAAACCAACAAGAATATGTTGGCCACTGTAATAGCATTGGTTAGGTTAGTGATCGGGTTTTGTACCTCCTGTCATTATTGCAATGTCATCCAAGCATTGAGTCTTTTGTTCCCCAAAAGAGAAGGCCTTAACTGCTGCAACCTTAATTGTCCCTTTCAGCTTGTTTTTTATCAAATCAGCCATTGCTTGTTCTTCCACATCCTCAGCAATTATTAACAACGGATAATTTTCTTTGACAGCACTGTCAAGTATCCTTATAATCTCACTAGCATCACTAATTTTCTTGTCAACCAATAGTATCTGCAAACGCAAGATGTAACTCTTCTAATTTTTCTGCAGAACATTGAATAAGAGGAACAGAGCCCTCACCTGACAGTCAGTGAACTCCACCGTCGTGTTACCACGATTGGTAACAAAGTAAGGAGAGAGGTAACCGCGTTCAAATTGCATTCCTTCCACAACCTCCAGACTGTTCTCAGTGCCTCTTCCATTCTCAATTCTCACCATTCCTTTTCTACCTACTCTTTGAAAAGCATCATAAATCATATTTCCAACAGCATAATCATTTCCCGCACTAACTGCAGCCACATGTGCAATTTCATGGTCTTCAATCTAGAAAACAACAGGTTACACACCACTAAGAGATCTTTGAGTGATTTACACACACAAAAAAAAATACAAGCTTGAAAATCATACCTCCCGCGACATCAGTCTGAGTTCAGACACCAAAGCAGCAGCAGTCTTCTCAATGCCACGTGCAACCTGAACTGGGTTGATTCCAGCTGCAAGAACCTACTTTATGAAACAATCATAAGAAGCAATGCAGGATCAGGACTCAGAATCTTTGTATCAAAAACTTCATGATAGCAACTTTTTTTGCTGTTACCAGAGCTCACATTGTAGAAACTAATTAGAGAAGAGATAGGCATACCTTCATTCCTTCAGCAATAAGGCCTTGAGCAAGGAGTATGGATGTGGTACAACCATCTCCTGCAATATCATTGGTCCTTGCTCCAGCCTGTCGGACGAGCTTCACTCCAAGGTTTTCTAATGGATCTTCCAATTCGATCTTGAACGACACAATGTGATTGATACACGGCCATTGGAAGTATTAGGACATGATCAAGAATTCGTTTTAAAAGGACATGATCGGGAAAGAACGAGAAGCATCTCATATATTACTATATAGTGCCAGAAGCCCACAACAATAACAGATTGCAGTTTCCACTTGTGTTCAGAACAGAGTGAAAAAAGATCTAACATTGCAAATAAGATAACAAGATCGATCAAGAATTGAACAGTAACCAGTGGAGTGAACAGCACGTTTTGTGCCTTCACTTCATCATGCGATTCATTCAATCCAGATCAAGTCTAACTGAATGCTGCATACTGTTCTTTGGAGCGTTACCTCCTTAAGGACGGTCTCCCCATCATTGACAATCTTGGGAGGGCCATACTTGTTGCCAAGCACCACGTTCCTCCCCTTGGGCCCCAGGGTGACCCCCAGCAACCGCGCCACCAGGTCCACTCCGGCCTGGAGCTTCTTGGTGGCCGAGAGGTCGCGGTTGAAGTGCAGGTCTTTGTACACCGGCATCGACGGTGGCTTCTTGGGAGGAGAGAAGGGCAGCGTCGGGGGCTTCATGGACAGAGGCGGAGACGGGGGAGCCATTCGTGACATGGTTCTTCCACCCAGCTGGAAGGAGGCGGCGGTGGCGGACACAGAGTGGAGGGGATAAGGCTGCTGCTGGGAGGAGCCGAGAGCGCGGAGGAGGGTGAAAGATTTAAAGGCATGTGTAGACTGTAGAGTAGATATGCCGCCATGTCGTGGGGTCGCGCCAAAAAGGCGCCCTTGAAATATCTCGCTCGTTCCGGGCCTTGCAGCGTCTACTTTTCCGGGGCTACGATGGCGACGCCCGCCCTGGTCTCGGGCGGGGCCGCAGCCGGCAGCGGCGGGGGCAGCCGCGTGGCCGGCATAACCCGAAAGGGGCCACGGCCGGCGGGGAGGCGGGAGCCGGGTGCGGAGGCCGGAGTCGGAGCGCGAGCGGGCGCCGTCGCCGCGTCGCGAGTGGGAGTTGGGGGTAGAAAACGGTACGAATATTTTTCGACCGTATTTAAAATCAAATTCGTTTAGAGGGGTTGAGATCTGTTCGTATTCGAGTCTGAATATCCAACATCTGATACCGTATCCATATCCGAATACTCAAATCACATATTTATGATGTCGATATCCAATCGTATCCTATCCGACATAGTTGACACTATCCGTATTCGAATCCGAATTCGGACAGAAATATAAAAAAAATAATATCGGTGATATCCGTCCGTATCCGATCCGTTTTCATTCCTAGGGAGCGAAGCGCAGAGGCAAAGAGCCGAGCAGGCCGAGTCTGCTCGCTTGCTGCGGCCAAGGGCTAGGGTTCATCGTTGCTGGGCTGTCATTTTGTTGGGGTGGGCTATTGGGCTGCCAGGCCTTTTATGTGATTCTTTTTTCTAAAGAAAAAAGTTCACATTATCTCCCTTAATTTTTACGAAAGTCTGCTTTTCCTCTCTAAACTCTAAAACCAGTTAAACCACCTCCTGAACTTTAAAACCGTTCGGTTTACCTCCCTGACCAGTTATAAGCGGTTTTCAAAGACGGTTTTATCTTTTTTTTAGCTGAATCTTTGAAAAATCATAGTAAATCACATAAAAATCATAAAATAAAAAATCCAATTTTGTTGAACTTCCTATGAGTAGATCTACACAGTTAATATATAATATG
This sequence comes from Miscanthus floridulus, assembly GCF_019320115.1. Taxonomy (NCBI): domain Eukaryota; kingdom Viridiplantae; phylum Streptophyta; class Magnoliopsida; order Poales; family Poaceae; genus Miscanthus; species Miscanthus floridulus. The sequence continues at coordinate 157,555,394 of NC_089581.1, forward strand.
GTATATTTTAGTACAATTTTTTTGTTATGGCTTTAGATCTATGTTTTTCTATAATTAATTCATAGATGTAGTTTCTATGATTCAATTGTGATGAAATTTTTAACAAGCATACACCTAAATGAATCTATAACTAAGTTATACATGATCCAATGAGTATAGAATTTTTACTACTGTTCAAGCATACAATAATTAGCCCATCATAAAAAAATTCACCACAATTGGACCATAAAAACTGCAGCTATAAATTAATTGTAGAAAATCTTAGATCTAAAGCTACAACAAAAAATTATACATACTATATTATATGTTCACTGTGTAGATCTACTCATGTGGAGTCTAACGAAATTGAATTTTCCATTTTATGTTTTTCCGTAATTTACTATGATTTTTTAAAGATTTAGCAGAAATAAATAAAAAAGAAAAGGACAAAAACGCCTTTGAAAACCGCTTATAATCGGTCAAGGAGGTAAAACGAACTGTTTTAAAAGTTAAGGGATGTGGTTTACCCGGTTTTAGAGTTCAGGGGGGAAAAACAGACTTTCACAAAAATTAAAGAGGGTAATGTAGACTTTTTCCATTTTTGAAACACTTTCCACAGCTATTGGGCCTCGCCCCGGGCTATAGCCCGGGCAGCCCAAGGCACAAATCCGCCCCTGGATGCCCGGAGCGGAAGTTACGATTATGGGCCGTAAAAAGCCGACCTTAGCAGTGAGGAACAAGCTCGGTTCGGATCTCCTGCTTCAACGGTCGTGCCCTGCCCGACCCATAGTACGACTGAGCGCCTCCATGTCCAGCGCCTAGCTCCACCTAGTCTGTCACCTCATCCCTTACGGCCGCCGCGGCGGGGGCGACTATAGGAGGAGGTAAGGAGTGGAGGACGAGAAGGGAGCCTGCGTGGGGATAACCATGGGGCTCGGCTGCTCGGGACTTCGGGACTAGGATTTGGGGGAGCGCGGCGCGGGGCCAATGAAATTTCACCCACAGCAAACAACAAGCTGATCAGCCATGGCAGAAGCAGTGGCCGGGGGAAAGCCGCAGATTTTAACGACCGACGTCAGCATATAAATAACCATGCTTATACGTGACATTTTTCTTATAAAATAGCGGTGTGATAGTGTAATTTCATGGAAGTCATCGAGGTCATCTGACCCCAGTATGAAGCTGTAGATTTGCCCCTGAGATTAAAAAAATTGTGTACCTGCATACTTTTATTTATTTATTTATGAGTGATTTGCTTGTATTCCAGTTTGTAAGTTCATTCAATAGACCAATAATTAGCGTCAATCCATCAACATTCATATCCTGTTTCCTGTGACTTGAGAGTTTTATAACTTAACGTGATTCTACCATCGCATGTGAATTTTGTTATAGTGCCTAGCTAGTTGCCGTACCTACATTACATAAACATTGATTTTTTTCAGAAGTCAGAATTATTCAATTATGAAGAGAAATGAGACATTGCATCGTTTTTTTTAGAAACACGCAATAGCAGTTGCTGCTGCTTCAAACAGTGTCCCACCTCCGGTTGAGACTTCTGTGGAAGAGCAGAATCCTGAGCAAGATAGAGTGGTAGTTGAAGAAGTCACGGACTTCTTTTTGCATTAAACGTGATGTCGAAGTTTCTACTATGGATGATGTTACGTGCCTTATGGAAAATCGGCAAGGTATGTCTGTGTCCGAAATCAAACAAATGATGACCATTTTAAAAGAGAAGTATATATTGATGTCATTGATCAAATCAGTCAACAACTTGATAATCCGTTTGATGAGATCGATATGGAGCTACTCTCTTGTATGTCAACCTTCAATCCTTCCAACTCATGTGTTTCTTTTGATGCAAGAAAGGTACATAGATTGGCTGAATTTTATCCCAAAGACTTCTCCAACAATGATTTGCTAAAACTTGAATTGCAACTTGATAATTATGTTGATGATATGCGACGAGATGATAGCTTTTTTTAAAGGTTCTGGAGGGGCCAAAGCCCCTATAGTATAATAGCTTCAAAGGTCTAGACAACATTGTCGATCTCTCAGTCAAGCTTGTTAAAACACTAAGGCACAAAGCGTATGATATGGTTTACTTACTTCTCAAATTGATATTGTTTTTATTGGCGACAACAACAAGTGTTGAAAGGGTATTTTCTGCATTGGTTATAGTGAAAACAAAGTCAAGGAATAAGCTAGGTGATAGTGTTTTTGATGGTTGTCCAGTCACATTTATTGAGCGGGATATTTTCTTCCAAGTGAACGAAGGTGATATAATCAAGGCATTCATATCATTCAGAAAGTGGCGGGTAAACATGTTAAACAAGTAATATTATAAGTCTCTTTTATGCTATATCTTGAACTCTTTGTATTTCAGTTGACTATTTACATTGTGATATGTCTTAATCTTTGAATTTAAGACTTATCATGTTATTTAATGTATGTGGTTTTACCAAATTACAATATGGTACGGTTTTACCTAATTGTAAATGGTTTTACGGAATTGCATAAGATTTTTTTTGGCAACATACCCTATGATAAAATTCTAGGCCCGCCACTGAACCGTACTAGTATGGTCTAGAAAAAGGTATTAAAATTTTCACGGGTGAATTTAGTAGGTACAACTAATTGAAATTTATTATCTTAACTCTCTCTAGAGAGAAAAATAGAAGCTCATCTTGGGTTTTAGAAATTTGTTGAGAATTTTTGTAGGATGCTTTTGTGAGTCATCTTGTCTATACATTCAGGTAATAAAGATCAAGGTTTTACTAATCGATGTGTTGGTAATATTGTTCTTATGTGTCGGGTTCATAAACCCGGGATCTCCAATGGACCCGCTTCCCTGCAAAAAACTCGGCCCAGCAGATGGCGTTGCGACAACGCGCACCTCTCGAGCCGGCCCAGATACATAATTATAGGCCAGGGCAATGATCTAGTCCCTGACCGAAAGGCCCTGGCCAAGGTGGGGACACGGTCCGACTCTGACCTCCTTTTCTGACCAAAGATATGTCGGACCTCCGCTCACGATGCTTCTCCGACCGACACGGTCGGAGCCGACTGGGAATGACCGACTAGGGACGCCTGCTTGGTAAGGGCCTAGGGATCAGGCAGAGCAGATAAGGTAAGACGCTCAAGTCAATGGCAATACCGAGGACCGTACCCTGCCATACCCTGCACACCTGCAGGACGATGCCATGAGGCCATGCCAGATGGGCATTATGCAACTTTCCAGGCATGTCAGAGCACGAACAATATTGTAGGCACCGATGTTTGCCGTACCAGGCAAACACGGTAGAGCCTGCCACATGCGTCTGGCTTAAACAGTATTGTGGGCGTCAACGACCGTCTTGTACCCGACAGCGTGGGCAACAAGACTAGGTAGCACACGTATCTATTCTCTCTTTCTCTGACTTGTAAGACTATCCCCTTCAAACTATAAAAGGGGATGCGCTCTCTCCTCTCTAGGGACGTTCACTGGGCACACGACGTTCTCTCGGCACACGACGTTCTCTCAGCTCTCAAAAGAAAAGAGGCTGGACGTTCTCTCTGGTTCTAGACAATCTGAGCATCCAAACAACTCAACAGCTCTAGAATTCAACAGCTACACCGAGCATATGCTCCAATAATTAGCGCACATTAAAGCACCCGTCACTCTCGCCGCTTCGGTTCAGAGTCCGACTAGGCCTTTAGCACCCCCTTCTCATTCCTACTCGTTTGTAACCCCACAGCAGACTTTGAGCACCTAGGCTTAGAAATAAAGTCACTGACCGACTAAGACTGGACGTAGGACACGTTGCTTGAACCAGTATAAGTCTTGTGTCATTGAGTGCTAGGCCACATCCGATCACAACGCACGATAAAACTATAAATATTTACTTGTTGATCACTTTTTGCACCGACACTATGCTTTACTTTTTGTTTTCATGTCTAGCTTTTAGTTTTATATGATTTCTTATTCATAAGTTTAGACTTGATTTGATTTATCTAGAACTCTGCTAGAGTATCATGAGGAGTTTGTTTGTTTAAACATTATTAAAATTTTCTTAATCACAAAATTGGAGTTCAATAAATCCTTGTCATCATTTGACACAACAAGCTTGTTTATTTTATATCTTGAGTTCTAGACCTCCTATGATGTGATTCCAGTTAGGTAGTTCACAATTTTATCTAATTTGCTCTGATAAAAATTGAAATCAATCAGACTTTTGCTTTGTATCTAGATCAATTTTAGTGCAAACATAGTGTTGTGTTGAAGACTAGAACAAAAAAACAAGTGCAATTAGAATTTATGTTTAAGAGTCTTAAAATTATTTCTAGTTTTCGCAATCATTTGCCCTCTCAAATTGATTATCTTAGCATGAATCAAGCCTACAATCTTAATGATTGCACCCATAGTGTTTGATTCGACCTGATGATCAGTGTTTTTGCCCTGAGCTAGTGAGCTATAAGGGCTTCTCCAGTGCGAAACAAAAAGTGAATCATAGTCGGACTTGGAGGCTAAATAATAAATCGACCCAATGACTGGAGGAAGCGAATCATGGGTGAAAGTATCTAGGCCCCAAGTTGGGTTTCGATGATTAATGACGACACGAGATTACTGTGACTAATGTGTATTTTATAGGGGCAATTTGAGTTAGGTCATGGTAATGGTAATTGAATGGGCAATTATGGTTTTCATGCCCCTATCGATGGAAATCGTTTTGGTTTTTAAAGGGTGGACGACAAGGTTAAGGACGGACTAGTTCTAAGTGTCATTTGGTGTTGGAGAGACACTTAGAGTAGTTTTAGGACTTTATTTTTCCTTTGGCCATACTATTAAGGGGGGTATGGACTAGTAGCTTGACCTAGGTGAGACTAATGGTTTAGGTATGGTGCACACTTGTCTAACTTAGCACTAGGTAGCTCAAGGATAGTCCACAGGTCAATTGAAGTCGATGCCGTTGAAAAAAGTTATCGAATTTGAGGTGAATGGAGACTTGGATACTGACCAAATGCTAGACCGGACGCACAGGTGCTACGTTCGGTTAACTATATAGCACGCTATAGGGGCAGCAGGACAACCGGACGCTGGCTCCTAATTTAGATCAAACGCGCAGGTGTGTGCAACTATAGCAGAGAGCGCGCAGCACACACGAAGGACCGAACATTGTGACTGTTGTGACCTGACACGCCAGAGGCTGTGTTCAGTCAACAACAGTAAGCATCCAGAGAGGAGATTTGAGGACCGAACGCATTAGGTCCAGGTGGATCGGACGCTGCTATGCGTCCGGTCTCTCTAATGGATTCGTCTGATAGGATGACGCAATGTAGCCATTGGCTAGTGACCGGACGCGTCCGGTCACTTTGACCTGAGCATCTGGTTACCCCAAAAATGCTAAGTTGGACCCCAACGGGTATGTTTTGAAGTGGGGAGTATAAATACTTCTCCCACTCATCCAACTTAACTCTCTTACCCATTTGGTCAGCTGAGAAATACCTTTGGAGTGCAAGAGAGAGCAAGAGCCTAGTAGGGTGATTGAGATTTGATAATCCAAGATTAAGGACTTCATTAGTGCATAGGGAGTAGCAAGTGTGCATCCACCTTTCTCATTAGGCTTGTCTTAGTCAAGTATGAGTTTGTGCTTGTTACTCTTGGTGATCGCCATCACCTAGACGACTCAGTGGTGATTGGAAGCTTGGTGATCATCCGGCGAAGCTTGTGGATGACCTAAGTCATGGTGTGAATGGTTGTGGGCGATTCACTGCAATAGAGTGCCGAAGAATTAGCCCGTAGACAGCACTTGATCCTTGCGCGGATCAAGGGGGAGCTACACCCTTGAGCAGATGCTCCAACAAGGACTAGTGGGGAGTGGCGACTCTCCGATACCTAGAAAAAACATCGCCGCATTCCTCTCCTTCTCTTTACTTTGAGTATTTACATTTGAGCATTTCTCTTGTGCAGTAGAATAATAGAAATACTTCTAGGCAAAAGGGGGTGAAATGGGCTAAGTGTAGGACTTAATTATTGAAAGAAATTTAGAATTAGCCCAATTCACCCCCCCCCCCCTCTTGGGCATCTTGATCCTTTTAATTGATATCAGAGCCTTGTGCTCCTTAAATTAGGCTTAACCGCCTAGAGCAAGATGTCCCATGGGGATGTACCCCCTCCCGTCTTTGAGGGAGATGATTTTCTTTATTAAAAAATTTGTATGGAGATGTACCTAGAGGCTTTAGATGTTGGAGTGCTTAGAGCCACCTCACAAGGCTTCTCAAACCTAAGGATCCTACCACCCTTCAAGGTGATGAGGTTCACTACGAGAAGTGAAATACAAATGCTAGAAACACCCTTTTTAGAGGCCTTTGCAAGGATGTCTTTAACCATGTGCGAAACCACAAATTCACTATGGTCGGACATTTGTGCGTTCTATGAGGGAACCAAGAGTGAGCGTGAGGAACGCTATCACCTTGTGATGAAGAAGCTTAATTCATTTGAAATGCTTCCTAGTGAAAATGCTAATGAAATGTATTCACACTTGAATGTTCTTGTAGAGGAGGTCAATAGGCTTGGACTCACTCAAATGTAACCATCCGATGTTGTGAGAAAGATCTTGAGTGTCCTCCCCATTGATAACTATGGGCATATTATGACGGTGCTTCATCAAGGTGATCTTTCCACCGCTATGCCAACTCAAATTTTAGGGAAGATGAATGCACATGAGATGTACATACACATCGCTCCACAAGATGGCTCTTCTTACATCAAGAAGAAAGATTTGGCATTCAAGTCTAGCCAAGAGAAGAGGGGCAAAGGAAAAGTTGATCATGATAGCTCAAGTGATGATGAGATTGATGATGCAAGCCTTGCTCTCATGGTGAGAAGAACCGCCAAAAAGCTCAAGAAGCTAAACAAGAATGGTGCCAAGTTTGATGGCAAGAAGAAGAAATTCTTCACTAGTAGTATAAGGAGGGCCCATCTCCGAAATGAATTGCTACAATTGTAGAGATCTTGGTCATCTAGCTTATCAATGCCCTAAACCCAAGAAAGACAAGTACAAGAAGAAGTACAAAGGCAAGAAAGATGACTCAAGTGATGATGATGATGAGAAGAAGAATAAGCCATACAAGAAGAAGGATGACAAGAAGAAAGAATTTTACAAGAAGAAAAAGAATGGCAAGGCATATATTGTTGGTGATTGGCTCATAGACATTGAATCATCAAGTGGCTCATCCGATGATGAAAATAAAAATGAGAAGGAGAAGGTGGCCGCTCTTGTGATTGATTCTTCACTATCTCCATCAACACCGCTATCATCATCCTCTACACACCTATGTCTTATGGCCAAGGGTGAACGAAAGGTGAACTACAAGACCGGTGGAAGTCATTAGGTTATTGATAGTGGTTGCACTCAACATATGACCGGTGATCCTCATATGTTCACCTCACTAGACAAAGAAATAGATGGTCAAGAAAGGATTACATTTGGTGACAATTCAAAGGGAAAAGTACAAGGATTGGGCAAAGTTGCAATATCAAATGATCACTCAATATCAAATATGCTATATGTTGCTTTATTGAGCTTCAACTTACTATCCATTGGTCAATTGTGTGATGTTGGCTTTCAATGTTTGTTCACTGAGAAGGAAGTGGTCGTGTCAAAGAAAGATGATGATCAAGTTATTTTCAAGGGCTTTAGATACAATAACCTATATCTAGTGGATTTCATCTCTGAAGATGAAAACTTGAAGACATGCTTATTTACCAAAACATCACTTGGGTGGCTTTGGCATAGAAGACTTGCACATATTGAAATGAGCTCACTCAAGAAGTTAATGAAAAATAAGTTGGTGAGATGTTTGAAGGATGTGAAATTTGAGAAGGACAAGCTTTGTAGTGCATGTCAAGCCGGTAAGCAAGTTTCAGGCACTCATCCAACCAAAGCTTACATGTCAACAACAAGAGTGCTAGAGCTTCTCCACATGGATCTATTTGGACCAACAACTTACAAGAGTTTGGGAGGCAACCTCTATTGTCTTGTGATAGTTGATGACTACTCTAGATACACTTGGGTGTTCTTCCTTTGTGACAAGACCAAAGTGGCCGCATGTTTCAAGAAGCTTGCCAAGAGCGCATAAAATAAATTTGAAGTGAAGCTCAAGAAGATAAAAAGTGATAATGGAAAAGAATTTGACAACACAAACATTGAAGCATATTGTGATGAAATTGAAATCAAGTATGAGGTCTCCGCAACCTACACTCCTCAACAAAAAAATAAAAATGAGAAGGAGAAGATTGGCTCACGGACATTGAATCATCAAGTGGCTCATCCGATGATGAAAATAAAAGTGAGAAGGAGAACGTGTCCGCTCTTATGATTGGTTCTTCACTATCTCCACCGACACCGCCGTCATCATCCTCTACACACCTATGTCTCAAGGTAATGGGAATAGGGATCCTGATCTTCCGTTGGGTATAGGTAACTATCATTGTGGCGGAGAATGACACACCGATCCGGCTTTAGATTGAAAGATCAAACCCTACAATCTTAGCACCACAACTCCTCTAGTTATCAATCGAGACACATATCCGGTTGACCTCACCAAGAAGGCTAATCATTGCCTATGCAATGAAGAACACAAGCAAGAACAAAAAAAAGCAACCAAATTATAGATGAATGATTAATATCATAAAGTTGGGGTCTCACAAACCGATGAACGACGAAACTGTTCTTAACAGATTAATCTAAGCAAAACTCAAACCCTAATCGAGGGGTGGTGGCTGTTTATGAAGACTCTAGGGTCATACAAGACTCCTGTACGTGCCCCCTAATGGGCCCAAACACGATACACGGTCCATCGAACCAAAAGACGGTGTCGCAGCACCCTGGCAGATTCTGGATACTGACTTGTTTCAACAATTCCTATTAATTCTGAAGGGATTTTGATGTAATACAACTTAGATTAGCTTCCTTATCAAATTAGCTTTCCAACCATATGTGGATCGTCGAAAACGGAGTTCGGATGCGTCCTGGGTGACCAGTTTAAGGCAGACTAGTCCTGGAGGCTGAGGCAGACTCGAAATCATGTTGGACCGGGCCTCCAGTTTCTATTGAGCGTCCTTGCTGGTCATCAATGCCTCCACCTCTTCCTATAAATCCCTCATGACCCTCTCCAATGTTCCTAAGTAATATAACATCATTAGGTAGTAGTCTATTATCAAAAGTATGAAAATGATCGCTTAAGAACGAGCTCACGTCTAAATTGAGTTGACGCATTTGAGCCCGGGTCATTGGACCTTGCATGATGGTTGGAGGATCAGTGGGTACATCTGAAGGAGTGATGTCCTCATCATCCTCCCCCTCTTGAAACTGAGTTGTCCTCGACTCAAGCTCATCTTCTTCTCCCAAATAAGGCTTCAAATCTACAATGTTAAATGTGGGACTAACCCTGAACTCGGGTGGCAACTCAAGTTTCTAGGCATTATCATTTATTTTCTCAATTGTCTTATAAGGACCAGCTGCTCTTGGCATTAATTTAGACTTACGCAGCTTAGGAAATCTATCTTTTCTCAAATATAACCAAACCAAATCACCCGGTTCAAGTTTAATTTCTTTTCTACCTTTACTACCTGCAATTCTATACTTTTCATTCATTCTTTCAATATTTGCTTTAGTTGTTTCATGCAACTTATGAATAAAATCAGCACGCTCTCTAGCATCACTATGTGTTCTTTCAGTGGTAGGTAAAGGCAAAAGGTCAATAGGAGCGTGAGGGTTAAAACCATACACTATCTAAAAAGGACTTACCTTGGTGGTGGAATATTCCACCCTGTTATATACAAACTCCACATGCGACAAACATTCTTTTCACATCTTTAAATTGCGCTTCAAAACTACTCTCAATATGGTGGACAATGTTCGATTCACTACCTCAGTTTGGCCATCAGTTTGGGAATGACATGTTGTAGAACAGCAGCTTGGTCCCCAATTTATTCCACAAAGTGCGCCAAAAATGACTCAAGAATTTTACATCACGATCTGAAACAATAGTAGAAGACATACCATGCAAGTGAATGATTTCTTGAAAGAAAAGGTCAGCAATATGAACAGCATCGTCGCTCTTATGACAAGTAATAAAATACGCCATCTTAGAAAAACGATCAACCACCACAAAAATACTATCCCTCCCCCTCTTAGTCCTTGGCAAACCCAACACAAAATCCATAGATATATCAGCCTAAGGAGTAGAAGGAATAGGAAGAGGCATATACAAACCATGTGGGTTCAACCGCGACTTAACTTTTTAACAAGTGGTGCACCGAGCCACGTACCGTTCTACATCTCGCCTCATCCTAGGCCAAAAGAAATATGTGGACAACACCTCCTCTGTCTTCTTGGCTCCAAAATGTCCTATCAATCCGCCTCCATGTGCCTCCTACAACAACAAAAGATAAACGGAGCCAACTGGAATACATAGGCGGTTAGCTCTAAAAAAACCCATCATTGATCATAAACTTATTCCATGTACGTCCCTCTCTACAATTTAGCAACACGTCCTTAAAATCAGGATCAAACACATATTGTTCTTTTACTAATTCAAGCCTAAAAATCTGACAATCAAGTTGGGACAGTAATGTATATCATCTAGACAAAGCATCAGCAATCATATTATCCTTCTCTTTCTTATGTTTGATAATATAAGGAAAAGATTCAATAAATTCAACCCATTTAGCATACCTACAATTCAGATTATGTTGAGAGCGAAAATACTTAAATGATTCATGATCAGAATGAATAACAAATTCTTTAGGCCATAAATAATGATGCCACGTCTCTAAAGAACAGACAAATGCACACAATTCCTTATCATACGTGAAATAATTCAGAACAAGACCATGCAATTTTTCACTAAAGTAAGCAATGGGTTTACCATCTTGCATCAAAACACCCCCAATGCCAACTCCACTAGCATCACATTCTAGCTCAAAAGTCTTATCAAAATTTGGAAGTTGCAGCAATGGTGCGTGTGTGAGCTTGTCCTTCAAAGTGTCAACGGACTCCTCATGTGCCTTTCTCCAATGAAACACCACCCCTTTCTTCATCAACTCATGCAACGGGGCAGCAGTGGTGCTAAAATCTTTGATGAAGCGGTGGTAGAATCCTACAAGACCAAGAAAACTCCTCACTTGTGTGACGGTTTGGGGAACCGGCCAGCTCTTTATGGCTTCAATTTTCATCTCGTCCACCTCAATTCCCTATAAAGTTACAACATAGCCAAGAAAAGAAACTCGATCTGTGCAAAAGATGCACTTCTCAAGGTTACCAAATAAACATGTATCACATAAAGCATTAAAAACAACACGTAACTGATCCATATGTTCATTAAAAGACTTGCTATAAATCAATATATCATCAAAGTAAACTACCACAAAACGACCAATAAACACTCTCAAAACCTCATTCATTAAGCGCATGAAAGTGCTAGGTGTATTGGTCAAACCAAAAGGCATTACTAACCACTTATACAACCCAAATTTGGTTTTAAACGCGGTTTTCCATTTATCTCCAAGTTTCATTCTAATTTGGTGGTAGCCACTTCGCAAGTCAATCTTGGTGAAGATTATAGAACCACACAACTCATCAAGCATGTCGTCTAGCCTAGGAATACGATGATGATACTAAATAGTAGTATTATTGATGGCTCTATAATCAACACACATACGCCAAGTTCCATCTTTCTTAGGAACCAAAAAGTACAGGAACGGCACAAGGACTAAGGCTTTCACATACATACCCATAGTCCAAAAGGTCTTAGACTTGCCGCTGAATTTCCTTAGTCTCCTCGGGATTGGTTCGATAGGCAGCACGATTGGACAAAGTTGCTCCCAGAATCAAATCGATTTGATGCTCTATCCCTCTCATAGGTGGCAGCCCTGGAGGTATCTCAGCTAGAAAAATGTCCTCATACTCCTACAAAAAGGTTAGTGATAGCAGGAGACACCGAGCTAACAATATCATCAAGCGAAAACATAGCTCGTTTGTATACTAAAGCATAGCAAATATCATTATCAGAAATTTCAGTAAAATCACATTTTGTTGCAAGCATAACACCCCCTTCAATTTAATCCCCTCAGCCTTAGAAATAGATGTAGACTTATCCTTTTTAGGCGGGAGAATAGAATTAGCAACTTGCTGATTTTTAGATTGAACGTCATTCAAACTAGCAGTGCGTTCTCTATCAGCATGTATAATTTGAGCAGGGGTCAAAGGTACCAAAGTAATTTTTCTTTCCTTTATGCACAAAGGTGTATTTATTACTTCTACCATGGTGTGTAGCATCGTTATCATGTTCCCAAGGATGACCCAATAAGAGTGAACAGGCTTGCATAGGTACCACATCACAATCAACATAATCAGCATAAGAACCAATGAAAAATGAAACTCTACAAGTTTATGTTACCTTTACTTTTCCAAAATTATTTAGCCACTGAATATGGTATGGACGTGGGTGCGGGCGTGTGGTCAAGCCAAGCTTCTTGACCAAATCAGAACTCACCAAATTATTGTAGCTACCTCTATCAATAATGATACGTGCTCGACGGTTGCTGATGACGAAGAAAATCTAGAACAAGTTATGGCGTTGTAGCTTCTCAGGTTGCTGTACTTGTGAGTTGAGCACCCGCTGTACAATGATGCTCCTATAGGACGTCGTGGCCTCATCACTAAGGACTTCACCGTCCTCCTCATCTGTATCTTGGTCTCTCCATCCTCAATGTCAGAGGTGCTGATGTAACCATCTTCTATAGCAATGTATGCCTAATGACTTGGGCAGTCCTTCTGCACATGGCCAATGCCATGATAGCAATGGCACTAAATGCCCGAAGTGCATCCTGTCGATGCAACGGATGAAGCACTCTTAGTCGACACCTGCAAAAAATTTTTACCTAAATCTAAAGGTCGTGCAGGAGGTGCCTTAGGTTGTAGCGGTAACTCTAGAGGCTGCTGGTCGCTTGCTCGCTGGTAGAGGTGCCCAAAAAGTGGTTGGCTTGGTCAACCCTGAAGATGGTGCCGAGCGTGGCGTGTATGTGGTGCTGACCTTGCTCTTGCTCTACTGTTCACACCCCTACAATTCTTTTTCTGCAAGCATAGCAAACTGAAACAACTAGTTGATAGTATTAAATTCTTTATAATCAACAATGTCCTGAATCTCGCGCCTCAAACCCAAATAAAAATGACAAATGGAATCTTTGTTCCCCTCCACAACACTACAACGCATCAATCCCTTTTGGAGCTCACCATAGTAATCCTGTACATATTTCTCTTCTTGTTCTAAATGCATCAATTTCTTACGCAAGTCTCTATGATAAGAAGGAGGAATAAAATGATTACGCATAGCTATCTTAAGTTCTTCCCACATACTAGGTAAAGCATCCTGTGCAGCTAGCCCATTCCACCAAATAATGGTAAAGTCCTTAAACTCACTAGTAGCTTGTCGAACTCTATGATGCTCAGGCACAAGGTGGCACTAAACTTTTGTTTCTACCGTCATCTTCCAATCAAGATATCTCTCAGCATCATAATGACCCGAAAAAGATGGTATTGTGAACTTAATCTTAGAATAAGGATCATCGGGCACTCGATGATTATTACCTTGATGGTGGTGGACACCACCCATACCTATCGTGTTGCGGCAAAGACATCGTCGTAATCTTGCTTGTCGGAAGGCTACTCGATCTATGTTCCTGGTGGCATCATGCACCGTGTCTTCTAACAATAGACCATCGGTGTTGCTACCAGAGACATCGTTGTTGACCGCCACCAAGGTTTCCAACTCAGTAACCTTGTCGGTTAGCGTGGAAATTCCTTTGTCCAACCTCTCCATGCTGTTGCCATTATTGAGTTCACTGAGTGCGTCCGTGACGGCCTTCCTGATGGCCTCATTCATCCTTTTTTGGGCATTATCTACAGCAGCTTGCAGGTGCTCTTGGCTGATACACTCATTGAAATCCTTGGGGCTGTTATCTCTAGTCTAATTATCTCCTGCCATTGTAACCACAAAAATAGGAACAAACGGTGAAGGTTATCCCTACCAAATGACTATGTGGTTGTAGTGGTGTCACTTTTCACAACAAGTGGAAGCATCTTACTAAGCTCTTACAAAGTTCTTACCAACACAAGCAGTGGATGGCACAACCGACGGCCGGTTCGTGATACCTGTGAGGCAGTGGTACCGAGATTGCAAGGCCCTTTTTCTGTACTGATCTAAAGAGTTTGCAGAGCTTGAAGACACACAAAGAATAATATATATATTTGGCACACAAGTTAAAAACAGAAAGTAATGCTGAATTATAGTCCAAAGTACTTGTTCTCGTTGCTGGTCTAAAATGTTCCAAGTACTAGGTGTGTGACAAATAAGTATGGTGGATAGCAAGGTGACAGGTGTGTGAAAACACAAGTATGGTAGATGGCAACAACAACACAAACAAGAAACCAGACCAGCATACGCTAACACAGCTCACTTTGGCCTTCTCTATGTGCTCCTCTAGATATTGTTCTTCTTTTGCCCCTCACTTTTTTCCATTTTTTAGGCTGTCGTTGTTTTTTGGGGAAATTTTGACTTTTTTTTTCTTTTTTTGATATTTTTCCTTCATTTAGGAGCACAAAAGAAGTAACCACAGAAAATATGAGCATAAACAAGTGAAAGGCGTGGCTTGTGGAAATTTCAGAAGACGTGCTCAAAATCGACAAAAAGCTTGTGACCACAAAGAAAAGGATCTTGTGACTAGTTTTTTGACCAAATTAAAATTTTCCAACCCTGGCAAAGCCGGAGAAGGACAAATCCAAAAAAAATTCTGATTGATTTTGATATATGGAACGTCGAAATCCGAGTTCGTATGCGAAAACTAGACTAGTTTTAAGAATTGACTCCGAATTAAAGGATAAAACAGGATCAATGTGCGCAAAATTGGTCATAGAAGCAAAGATTTGATGGAAGCGATAGGAAAAAACACACGAACTGGACTCTAACACGACCTAACCAGCAACAAGACCTCGACCAAGACACAAACTCAACACGACATACTTTGAAACTAAAATATGCAAAGGCTATGACGCGGAAGGTTCTAGGATAGGAAAAAAAGTATGTCACTGGACTATGGGACAAATGTGAAACACTCTAAACTAGGGGATAAATATGAACATGACGGTATACCTTAGCTCTGATAACCACTTAATAGGAACGGGGATCCCGATCTTCCATCAGGTATAGGTAACTATCGTTGTGGCGGAGAATGACACACCGATCCGGCTTCAGATCGAACCCTGCAATCTTAGCACCATAACTCCTCTAGTTATCAACTGAGACACGTATCCGGTTGACCTCACTAAGAAGGTTAATCCTTGCCTACACAATGAAGAACACAAGCAAGAACAAGAAAGAAAGCAACCAAATTGTAGATGAATGATTAATATCACGAAGTTGGGGTCTCACAAACCGATGAACGACAAAACTGTTCTTGATAGATTAATCTAAGCAAAACTCAAACCCTAATGGAGGGGTGGTAGCTGTTTATGAAGACTCTAGGGTCATGCAAGACCCCTAGATGTGCCCCCTAATGGGCCCAAACACGATACACGGTCCATCGAACCAAAAGACGGTATCGCAGCACCCTGGTAGATTCTGGATGCTGAATTGTTTCGATGATTCCCATTGATTCTAAAGAGATTTTGATGTGAGACCACTTGGACTGTCTTCCTTATCAAATTAGCTTTCCAGCCATATGTGGATCGTCGAAAACGGAGTCCGGATGCATCCTGGGTGACCAGTTTAAGGCAGACTGGTCCTGGAGGCCGAGGCAGACTCGAAATCATGTTGGACGGGGCCTTCAGTTTCTGTTGAACGTCCTTGCTGGTCATCAACGCCTCCACCTCTTCCTCTAAGTCCCTCATAACCCTCTCCAATGTTCCTAAGCAAGATAACATCATTAGGTAGTAGTCTATTCTCAAAAGTATAAAAAGGATCGCTTAAGAATGAGCTCACCTCTAAATTGAGTTGACGCATTCGAGTCCGGATCATTGGACCTTGCATGACGGTTGGAGGATCAGCGGGTACATCAATAGGAGTGATGTCCTCATCACAAGGCCAAGTGTCGGTGTTTCGAGTTGCCATCAACAAGTAAATTTCTAATATTGCGCGTCTGACTCGGATGGTGTGCTAAGAGGATACGAGGTTTATATTGATTTGGGCAGAATATCTCTATGTCCAGTTCATTGCTGCTGCTCGTGTTAATAGCACTGAAAGTTCATAATAGGGGTTACAAACGGGCAAGAGAGGGACATGTCCTAAGTCTCTGGTGGAAAGAACGAATGGGTGTCAAGAGCTCGATCGTTACTTGGCTATGTGTTGGAGGTTCGATGGGTTTGTTGGTCAGATGATCAGATGGGTCGATCGTCCGATGATCCGATGCCAGTGGTTTCAATCGGGTGCAAATGTGATGCCTCCAGTCGATATAAGGACGTGTCCCCTTATGGGACGCCCCGCTTTCTCTTTTATAGGCCAAGGGAAAACAGGGGTTACAGCGGAGGAAAAGAGGAGAATGAGAGGGAGGAGAAGTCCCTCAGGATCACCGGGTCATTCTTCTCCTCCATGCGAGTCCAGCCGACCCTATAGACGTCAACAGGGATAGCTTCACATCATGGCCCTGTCCGTCACTAGCACCATGCGCAAACGTTGTTCGTTGTTCATGGCGCTCCACTCCGTCCTAGCAGACGTCATGGTGAACTGACGTACCCATCAGTGTTCGTACGAGGGTTAGGTAGAACAACACTAGTACGCCCGACGCTGTTCCTAATGCGAATCCCTAGGTATGGCCCGTCATGGCGAACGGGAAGGTCAGGTGGCGCAGGTCCTCCCAGGATGGTAGGGGTCCCAAAAGGACGCTGAGCTGGCGCTCTAACCTTCTGTAGTCGAAGCCAAGGAGCTGGCTGCTCTCGGGGGTGCGGGCCTCCGGTGCGTGCAGCCATAGCTCCTCAAGCACCTCGGCGATTGCGTCGAGGCCGATGGAGTGGAGAGGTTGGACGGCGGTGGGAGCCATCGCCAGCTCTCCCCTCCATCATGACGATGAAGTCCAAGTCCCCAAAGCGCATGTGTGCGCCGGGGACCCAGCTGACGTTGTGATTAGCCATCCGAGGCCTAGTGTGTTCGTCGAGATGTGCAAAAGGCCCCTACCTGACACATCAACTGTCAGTGTTTCAAGTTGCCACCAACAAGTAAATTTCTAATATTGCGCATCTGGTCGGATGGTGTGCTAAGAGAACACGAGATTTATACTAGTTCGGGCAGAATGTCCCTACATCTAGTTCGTTGCTGCTACTCGTGTTACTAGCACTAAAAGTTCGTAGTAGGGGTTATAAATGGGCGAGAGAGGGACAGGTCCCAAGTCTCTGGTGGAAAGAACGAATGGGTGCTGAGAGCTCGGTCGCTACTCGGCTATGTGTTAGAGGTTCGATGGGTTTGTTGGTCAGATGATCAGATGGGTCGATCATCCGATGATCCGATGCCGGTGGTTTCGATCGGGTGCGAATGTGATGCCTCCAGTCGATACAAAGGATGTGTCCCCTTATGGGATGCCCCGCTTTTCCTTTTATAGGCCAAGGGAAAGCAGGGGTTACAGCGGAGGAAGAGAGGGGAACGAGAGGGAGGAGAAGTCCCTTAGGATCACCGGGTCATTCTTCTCCTCTATGCGGGTCCCACCGACCCTGTAGACATCAATAGGGACAGCTTCACGTCGCGGCCCTGTGCGTCACTGGCACCACGCGCAGACGTTGTCCGTCGGTCATGGCGCTCCACTCCGTCCTAGCGGACGTCGTGGCGAACTGACGTACCCGTTAGTGTTCGTACGAGGGTTAGGCAGAACAACACCGGTACGCCCGACGTTGTTCCTGATGTGAATCCCCAGGTATGGCCCGTCACGGCCACGGGTTGTGTCGAGGCATGCCGGTCACCTCTCTGGTGTCGGAGCTTTGACCCAGGACCATTCGTTTGCGACCTGGAGTGGTTGGCAGTGGTATGGGTCTTCGTCAAACGAGATGGATCCTCCGGCCTTAGGGCCGAGCGAGGCGGAGCCGGCCCTCAGACGTCGGGCGAGGCGGAGCCAGCCCTCAGACGTCGGGCGAGGCGGAGCTCGCCCTTAGACGTCGGGCGAGGTAGAGCCCGCCCTCAAACGTCGGGCAAGGCGGTGCTAGTCCTCAGAGGTCGGGCGAGGCGGAGCCGTCCCTCAGACATCGGGTGAGGCGAAGCCCATCCTCGGAGGTCGGGCGAGGCGGAGCCGTCCCTCAGACGTCGAGCGAGGCGGAGCCCGCCCTCAGGCGTCGGGCGAGGCGGAGCTAGCCCTCCGAGGTCGGGCGAGATGGAGCCCGCGGCCTCGTGTCGGTCGAGACGGGACCCGCCCCCAGAGGTCGGGCGAGGCGGATCGCATGACCTTAGGGTTGGGCGAGGTGGAGCCTGGGGCTAGAGGTCGGACGAGGCGGAGCCTACGTACCTTGGGGTCGGTTGGATCTGTAGTCGCGCCATTGACTGCCTAGATGAATTAATGTTTAACGACCATTAGCCCCTCTTTTTCGGGTACTCTAGTACTGGTCTCCGACAACAAGGGTGAACAAAAGGTGAACTACAAGACCGGCGGAAGTCATTGAATTATTGATAGTGGTTACAATTAACATATGACCAGTGATCCTCGTATGTTCACCTCATTAGATAAAGAAGTAGATGGTAAAAAAAAGAATTATATTTGATGACAATTCAAGAAAAAAGTATAAGGATTGGACGGATTCAACCTCCAGTTTGCACCTAAAGACCGGATTTAACAGCGTTGTCTACAACGAAGCAGCGCAACACTATTTTAATTGATTTTTACCGGGGCGCTACCAGTACTTCGAAAGGTTTTCATTTGGCAAACTGATCCAGCGCTGCTTAACTAGGAGTGCTTAGATGCCACCAGAACTCACAAGCTTATGATCCTGTTGGCTTTCGGAGAGAAAAATACTGTTTATTTACTGAAATTTTAACGGCTCGTAAAGGAAGCCCTGTAAGGTCACTCAAAGTCACAGCTCACAGGTCGGTCTCTGAAACCACAGCATACGAGCAGCAGCAAATCAGGCGGGCCGCTGCCCCAGGACGGCAACCGGCAACTCTGCTCCATCCTGATCCTACTCCACCTACCTACCCTTGACGATCTGCCGTGCATCAAGGCGCTGAGGGCGGCGCTACACTGTCAGGACGGCTACTGCTCCTGCCATTGCCGCCTGCGCCCACGTCCACCAGTAGCCCTGTTGACCACCGCCGGAAACAAACGAGGAGCACATCATTAGGACTGGGAACAGCTTGAGCAATGAAATTCCAGCCACGGCAAACAACAAGCAGATCAGCCACGACGAAAGTAGTGGGGAGACACTCGTCAGCACCCATTTCTAAAGAAATTTCATGTTGGACTGCATCTGTGGTCCTGGTGCGAATGTGCAAGCGCTATGCAGCATGCAGGTACCTCCAAACAAGTACTGTAGCCCACAGCAGTGAAACTTCTGGATCTGTTGTTGGTTTATGCAGACACCAACGTCCTGTTCACTTGGCTGATAAGCCATGACTGAAAGTACCGTTGACTAACTTGTTGTGAGAGAAAAATACTATTTATTGATTGAAAAAGTATGGCTTATAAGTCAAGCCAACAGGACGCAAATTGCCATTACCTTAGGATGCAGGAATGGACTCGAAAATATGTGGTGAAAATCATATCATCGGTAGAAACATGAAAAGTAATTCAAAAAAAAAATCGTAACACAAAAAGGTTTGAAACTTGGCATATATATAGTGCATCCATGTATGTAGCCACATACAGAAGTGTATTTTTGGAATTAGTTTTCATGTTACACATATTTTTCTGGTACGAACAAGTGAAGATCTTCCGATCATTCAGGCATCTTTAACTAAACAATGTTTTTCTCTCACATATTCGGCTTATTCGGCTTACCCTATATTTGGCTTGTTCGACTTTTTTTTTTAGCTGGAACAGTATTTTTCTCTCCCAGCAATTCAGTCAGAATAGTATTTTCTCGTCAGTTTCAGACAAGTTTTAGACCAGCGAACGGGAAAAAAAAACGCCATGTAGGAAGGATATTGAAAAAGCGACAGCAGAATCGTGTTGATGGTGATTTAAGTCCACATCATCCTTATCCACTTTGCCGAGACGCAGGATGTGCACGCGGTGGGGGATAAATAGTATAATCCGTATTTTTTGACGTGTCTTTTCAGCTGGAACAGTATTTTTTTCTAACAAATTAGCTGTAATAGTATTTTGATTTATTTTTCAAGTGAAACGAACGGGACGGGACCAATTTGGTGCTGATCATGCAGCAAATTTTCTAATTCCACCGTCTAATTTCTGCACAGAATATAGTCAACCTACGACGTTTACTCGCATGATGATGATCATTGCACGACATTCTCGAGCGCTAAAACAGCTAGTACGCCTGATGCATTCACCTGAAGTATCTTCTCCTTTTTCAGAAAGACGCGAACAGAAAAAGATAAAAAAAAAACCATGATCCCTACCAGCAAGAACAATTGGGGATAGAAGGGCAGAATCAGAGCTCACCGGACTGTCACGTGCCGAAGCCGAGATGTCGTAGTAGCCGCCGCTGTTTCCGCCGCCGCTAATGTTCCCGCTGCTGCCATTGCCATTGACATTGCCGTTACCGCCGAACCCCCCGCCGCCGTTGCCAGTGCCGCCGTGACCAAAGGTGGAGTTGTCGCGCGGTAGCTTGAACGAGAGCGGGTACGCCGGCGTGCCGTCGGGCTTGAAGAGACCGTAGTAGCGCTCAGATGCCAGCCCGGGCTTGAGGTTCTCGTTGAAGACCGCGAACACGTAGGCGCGCAGCGGCGCCCCAGGCCTGAGCGGCGTGCCCTTGCCCTCGGCCACCAGCCGCATCGCGTTGCTGTTGTACCGCGCCGCGTTCTGCGCCGTCGCGGCCGTCTTGTTGGCGGCCCCCGCGGAGGGCCAGCCGGTCTCCGAGACCCCGCACCTCCACCACCCGTGACGCCGCAGTGTTGGCCGCCGTGATGGCGTGGTACACCGCGTCCACCTGCACCACGAGGAGGTTGGGGGTAGTGCAGCCTGGAGTTGGGGTCCTGCACGCCGACGAAGCCCGGTTCGAGCAGCGCGTAGTCAAGCTGCACGCCCTGGGGTCGCTGGAGTAGGCGAAGTAGGGATACGCGTTCACGAGGAACGACGAGCCGGTCCTGGCATGGTAGTCCAGGATGGGGCAGAGGTACGGGAGCAGGTCCTTGCGGAAGGCCCCCACCGAGGGCGGGTACGGCGTCCCAAGCACGCCGAGGTTGTGCGCCGTGGTGACGGTGATCTGCTTGTCGAGGCCGAGCGCGGCCACCGCGTCGTGCAGGGACTGTTGAACCTATAGGATCAGGAGCATAGATCTAGCCGGGTACTTGCTGTTGACTAGAATCGTGAGCCCTAGAACATCTATTATTGTAACCGGAGAGACATAGAGGGGTGGAGTAGAAAAACATGTCGAATCTGACACCACAGAGGAGGATCCGCTCGCGTCCGCCATGGAATCGGTGTCTGCGCTAAGGCAGCGACGGTCGGTGAAGTCGGCGTCGGTGATGTGCGGTGGCGACCCAGCGGTTGAAGACAGTGGAGTCCGGTGACGCAGCTCGAGGCGGCGCAGTGCTGTGGCGGATGTGCTTCTCGTCACTGGCTGTGCTTGTTACTAGATCGGGTTTAGGGTTTGTTGGTGGGGAGCTCGGCTCAGGCAAACCTCGTGACTTGAGCCGTCGGCCCCCACCTCTATTTATTGCGCAGTGTGACAGGGGCTCTCCAGCCATAGTGGGCTGGGCATCGCCGATCAGGGCGCGGATCAAAGACCCAACTAGGTTGTTGGCCCAGTTTAGGATTAGAGATCAATCTAACAATCTCCCCCTTAATCTACTACCGTCTTTCAATTTTATATCATTTACTTTTGTTCATTCCATTACAGATTAGTGCATAGAGCATGTTTCATCGTCACGGTCAATTGCCGATAGATTTAACAGCTACAACACACCACTCTGTTCTGAAATAGATACTTATCTTTGGGCCTTCTTTTGTCCAGGAATTATAGACTTTCCCTTAAACCCATGCCGGCTATATGTTCTTTGAACACATTGGGTGGTAAGCCTTTTTGTAAGCGCATCCGCGAGCATCTTTTCGGTACTTATATGCTCAAGACTTATGACATGATCCCGGACTTTATCTTTCACAACATAATACTTTATGTCAATGTGTTTAACAGCACCACTTGACTTATTGTTGTGAGCATACTGTACTGCCAGGATTATTATCGTAGTATAACTTAAGTGGTCTATAGATGTCGTCAACCACCTTTAAACCGGGTATGAACTTCTTTAGCCAGTTCACCTGCCCCGTTGCCTCATAGCACGCTATAAACTCGACATACATTGTGGACGATGTAGTGACGGTTTGCTTTGAGCTTTTCCATGAAATAGCTCCCACTGCGAGAGTGAATACATATCCAGACGTGGATTTTCTATCATCTCCCGCATAATCAGAATTTGAATATCCCACAATATGGAGTGAATCAGATCGTCTATACGTCATCATGAGGTCTTTCGTTCCTTGCAAATAACGCAAGACTTTCTTTACTAATTTTCAGTGTTCTATTCTAGGATTGCTCTGGAATCTACCAAGTAACCCGGTAACAAATGCCAAGTTAGGACGCGTACAAACTTGAGTATATTACAAGTTTTCGACAGCTGAAGCATATGGAACCGCTTTCATTTGATCGAACTCATATTGGTTCCTGGGGTATTGAAAAATCCCCATATCTATCGCCCTTGACTATAGGAGCAGGTGAGGACTACATTTGTGCATACTGAAATTTCTTTAAGATCTTTCTATGTATGTCTTTGTGACAGTCCTAATACCCCTTTACTTCTATATCGGTGAATCTTGATCCCAAGAACGAACGAGGCTTCACCAAGATCTTTCATATCAAATTTTGAGAATAAAAACTTCTTTGTCTCTAGTAGTAGACTGACATCACTACTAGCAAGTAAGATATCGTCCACATACAGGACAAGAAAGATAAACTTTCCATTCTTAAATTTTGCATAGACACAATTGTCCTCAATATTCTCTTTAAACCTAAAATTCCTTATTGTCTTATCAAACTTCAAGTACCACTGTCTTGAAGCTTGTTTTAATCCATAAATGGATTTATTTAGGTGGCATCCCATTCGTTCTTTTCCTTCCATGACAAAACTTTTGGTTGTGCCATGTAAACATTTTCAATCCAAGTCCCCGTTGAGAAATGTTGTCTTTACATCCATCTGATGTAATTCTAAATCATAATGTGCCACTAATGCCATTATGATTCTGAAGAAATCCTTACATGATGACCTAGAGAAAATGTCTCATTGTAATCAATCTCCTTCTCTTTGTGTAAAGCCTTTTGCCACAAGTCAGCGCTTATATCTCTCTATATTCCTCTTGAGAGTTAAGTTTTGTTTTGTAGACCCATTTACAGCCTATTGTTTTGGCTTCTTTAGGAATTATCTCCAAGTCCTAAACTTTATTGGCATTCATTGATTTCATTTAATCTTCCATGGCCTCAAGCCACTTTGATGACTGATCATTCTCATGGCTTCTTCAAATGAGGTGGGATCATCCTCCATTTGAAATTCTTAGTGTTGTATACTTCATAGTCAGCAGGAATAGCTGATGTTCTAACTCTTTGAGACCTTCTAGGGGCCTCCATATTTGGCATATCTTCCGTTTGAGGCTGTTGTTGCTCCCCATCATGTGTGGCAATAGGTTCTATAGGATCCTGAAGAATAGGTTCCTCATCGTCATTCGTTATTGCCATAGGCGGAATAAAAACAGGTGCTGTCACAATAGTATCTTGCACTATTGGTGCAGCTACAACAGGTAGTGAGAAAAATGGCTCATAATCATTGGAGTGGGTATCACACACCCACTTATCTTAAAGGTCAATTTCTCGAGCTACCATGTTCCTCCTCATCATTTCATCCTCTAGGAAGACAGCGTGTCTCATTTCCACAAACTTTGTGTGTCTGTCTGTACAGTAGAAACGAAAACCTTTTGACTTTTTTGGGTAGCCAATGAAATGACAACTTACTATTTTGGGATCTAGCTTCCCAATATTTGGGTTAAAATACTTTAGCCTTAGCAGGACTCCCCAACACACGTAAGTGGTTAGTGAGGGTACTCTTTCTGTCCATAACTCATACGGTATTTTGAGCACCGACTTACTTGGCACTCTATTGAGAATATGAATGGAGGTTTTTAATGCCTCCATCACAGGCTCAACGGTAAGTTGGAGTAACTTATCATACTACGCACCATATCTATTAGGGTACGATTACGTCTTTCAGCTACTCCATTCTGCTGAGGTTCACCCGGTGTAGAATACTGGGCTACTATGCTATTCTCTTGTAAGAACCTTGTAAAAGGTCTAGGAACTTGGCCATATGGGGTATGCCGACCGTAGTACTCCCCTCCACGGTCGGACCTGGCTATCTTAATCTTTAAATTGTGTTGGTTTTCAACTTCTGCCTTAAATATCTTAAATTTATCCAATGCTTCTGTTCTTTCTTTGATTGGATAAATGTAGCCATAACGGGAGTAATCATCTATGAATATTATGAATGAATCATAATCATCCACACTCTTTACAGGAAATGGACCACAGATGTCTATGTGAATAATCTATAAAATTCATGCGCTTCGTTTGGCATCTTTCTTAATTTTCTTTACATACTTTCCTTTTATCCATTCTCTGCATTGTTCTAAATCTGAGAGCTCTAATAGAGGAAGAATATCATTCTTAACTAGTCTTTCTATTCTCCCCCTCGAAATATGGCCTAAACGACAGTGCCATAATTTCAACAACGCATTGTGAGCTCTTTTTTATTTTCTGTTTACATCCACAAACGAGGATACATTCTCATTGTCGCACGCAACGTTCCCATCATCACGTAGTGATAACAAATAAAGCTCATTTTATAAGATAGCAAGACCAACACATGCATCATTAAATGTTATCTTACATTTGCCATTTTCAAAATAGCAATCATATATCATTGTCTAAGCATGAAACACTAATCAAGTTTCTCTGTAAAGGGGGAACATAAAGTACATCTCTAAGTAAAAGTGTAAAGCCATCAGCAAGCTCTAGAGAAAGATCACCAACGACTTCAACATCTGCTCGGATTCTATTTGCAACTTTAACGTGCCTTTCTCTTCTTTGCGTAGTCCTTGTCGAATGAAATCCCTGTAAAGAATTAGCAACATGAACAGTTGCACCTGAGTTAATCCACCAAGTAGATTTTAAATACTGTACATATAGGGATTCATTTATGA
Organism: Miscanthus floridulus; assembly: GCF_019320115.1. Taxonomy (NCBI): domain Eukaryota; kingdom Viridiplantae; phylum Streptophyta; class Magnoliopsida; order Poales; family Poaceae; genus Miscanthus; species Miscanthus floridulus. The sequence goes on from NC_089581.1 coordinate 157,580,805, forward strand.
ACGTAATAATGTTCTCATCTTTCTTTGCCATGATCATCTTTAAGTAATCGGGACAATCTTTCTTATAATGTCATGTCTTCTTACAATGGAGACACTGGTCTTTCTCTACTGTGAACTTGTTCTGCTGAGGCTGATGCAGCATGGGACCCTTTTCCCTTTGGCTTTGAGGAGTTAGCATTATTATTCTTTTTCTTGTTGTCTTTCACATAATTGATAGTGCCATCATTGGCAGCTTTCATTCTCTCCTCCTCTTGCACACACATAGCCATGAGCCTCTCTAAGTCCCATTTCTCGAGCTATATGTTGTAATTGACAACAAAAGTGTCAAATTCCTTTGGCAAAGAAGCAAAAATCAGATGGATAAGGAACTCTTCCTTGAGAGCCAGATCCATTGGTTTTAGCTTGGATGTCAAATTGCTCATCCTTAGTATTTGCTCTCTTATGCCACCATTTCTAGAGTACCTCTCTGTCACCAGCTGCTTTATCAGTTGGGTAGCATGTCTTTGAAGAGCCAGTGAACTGACTCTTTATTCTATCGAGGTACTCGGTAACGGTGTCACACTCTGGGATTGAGCCCACAATTCCAGGTTTAATCATGTTCTTTATCACAGCCATACATTTCTTGTTGGCAGTGACCCATTTCCTATGCTCATGGTCATAGGACATCTTTTGGGATGCAAAATCCCTCTCTCTGGTTGCCTAAGCGACATCAGCCTCGTTTGTCTCCCTCACCGGTGCCACAGGCTCAGTGGGACATGGTGAGGTGACTACCCAGTCCACCTCAGCCAAGATGAAAGCTAGGTTAATCTTTTTTTCCACTCCGTGTAGTTGTCACCTTTGAGAGTGGGGATCTCTTTGATACAACCCATCAAATTGTATCCGCCTGAAAACACAATTTATATAGAGTGAGAACATAAACAAAATAATAACAATTGCATACCTTAGTTCCAACATTGATCAAAATTAAAACATACAATTATCCTCTACACTAATTCTACATCACCGTTGGGCAGAAATAAAATTAATGCATGACAAAATTCACCATAATATTGCCATTAATCAACGTTGGTCAGAATAACCATAATACTATAATAAGCTAAAAACATATCTATTTTTTAAAATTAAATTCTCCTGTTGGTTCGAATTTAATAATAAAAAATAACAACTTTAAAATACGCAGTGGAAAAAATAACTCATTTTCTTGAATTTTACCCATAGGGAAAAAATACTTTTCTATTTTCTTTTGAGCCAATTTCCATTTTTCAATTTTTCTGGAAAAAGAAAAATACGAAACGGGCTCTTGCTCTTCCTTTCTCGGCCCAAACCGGCCAAAACCGGCTCGGCCCACTACTCTGCACGGTGCTCAGCCGCACCCAGGCCGCAACATGGGCCTGGGCCGACAAAGTGCCATGGCCGCACACGCCCACCTAGGCCGCGAGTTGGCCTATTCTTCCATCGCCGTCAGATCTCAATCAACGGCCGTCCGGTTGTTTCGGCCAAACAAAACCCTCTCCCGGCACGGTCCCCGAACCCTAGCGGCCATTCGCCCTCTCCTCTCTCCCCTTCTCAGCCCTGATCGCTCGAGCGATGAGCAAACGACGACAAGAGCGAGCAAAGAGCCCCGGTGTCGTCTGTCGGCCCCCTCTGCCGGCGTGCGCGCTCCCCTATGGGCACCGCCATTCGAGCGGCCTGGCCACGACGCCCCTTGGCTAGAGCCCAACGAGCAGCGCCCCTAGCTCAGCCTTCTTCTCCCCGCGCGCCGTCGAGGCAGTAGCGCTGCGCAGCGGCGAGGTAGGCCTCCCCTTCCCCAACATCCCCCTCTGGTTTGCTTCTCTATTTGTGTTCTTAGATTCAACTGATTTGGGGATAGGGATTGAAGTTAGGGTTAGGGTTTCAGGTCTTGTTCTTCTTCTTGCCGAATTGATTTGGGTTTAGGGTTCGATTTCGAGTGGACTTGAAGTCGAGCCCTCCTTCTCTTCTTTCTTTTACCCAGTTAAGGTTATGGTTAGGAAAAACCTTCTTCTTTTCTCAGATCCGAACGGATCTACTCTATTTTATCATTCACCCGTTGTAGATCTAAAAACCCTAGAAACCTCGTTGCGCGACAGCGTGGAGCTGTAGCGCCGGTGAGCACCTCGTTGCCGACAGCGAGCACGGTGATCTTTGTGTCTGCAGGAAGGGCACGACGTTTCTCCTTGAGCCACTGCGCCGTGCCGCCCGGGTCAGCCACGACGGCCAGACACTCGTCGGGCATGCCGACGATGAGCTCGACCCCGGTTGGGCAAACACGCGTAGCACGGTGGGGTCGGCGTCGTACATCCGCACGCAGCCAATACCGAGGCCCTCGAGCAGCGGCATGACGGACTGCGGCGGCGGGAGGTTGTTCCCGACGCGGCCATAGTGATGCCCACAAGCGACGCCGACGTGGCATCCGAGGCGGGCGCCAGCGCTAGCGCGACCACAGTCGCGCACAGTGCCGCAGCGAGGCGAAAGGAACGGGGCGTTCGAGCCCCCAGTCGATTTGGGGCAGGCAGCACGGCGCCATCCCAGGAGCACAGTGGTGACTGTGACTGCGAACAGATATCACACGAATTCCTATCGCTTGGAGACTGGAGCGGTGTGAGGAGGAAGAAGTGGGAGGACCCCCTGTCCAGGCGCAGTCATAAGGGTACAGTGCCCGGAGAAGGAAAGGGTGCGGGTGCGGCTGATGGTGCTCAGCGGTGGGTCCCAAAAATTAATGATACGGTGTCACACATGAAATTTGTACTAGTGGCTTATCGATTACTAGCCTTGGGACGGGTGGAGTGGAATCCAATGGACGACACGCGAGACCGTCACTCGGTTGGGCTGCTGCGGCTGTCGCAACGGCTGTATTTTGGGCGACACTCCCCGCGCATGGAAAACGCCTGGTGCGTGGTCCACATGGAAGGCACGGCACGACACGGCGGTCGGCGGTGGTGGACGGTGGTAGGTGGAACTTGGTAGAGGCAGCCACTCTTCGCTAGTCGGACGCTAACAGCGCGCCGCCGATCATCCCGACGTCCAGCCGTCCGGTTCCTATCTTTATTTTTTCTTCTATAATATACGACTAAATTTATATCCGTTGGAGTATATTGTAACGGAAGTTATTTATGGTAATAGCTGTCAATGCAAACCAAGTAACTAAGAGGCAATATGTAGCCTACATGACCATGATCGGGCATGGGCATACTACAACCAAAAGTTTTCTGAAGTCATATGAACAAGAGAATACAAGCCAAATCTCAAATCATCATATTCAAAATAGTAGAACCTCCTTCCAATTTACAGAGAAAGCAAAATTCTGTGTTTTGACAAACAAAAAAACTTTATAATACGAATAGACAATTGGCTGCCGGACAACTCATAGCCGTCTCGACCACTTGCCGTGAGGGCCGGCAAGAAGGAGCCGACCAGCCATCCCTTGGTCGGCCATGTCATAAGGAAGAAGATGAAGTTTTCGTGAAAACACTTCTTTAGTTTCGGATAATAAACATTTTTAAAAAAATATTCACATTTTAGTCTTTCGCTCTTCAAAATAAGTCCCTGCCACTATAAATTCTTCATTGTTTTACAATCTTAGAGGTGTGAGCTTGTTTTCATTGTGTTAATTTAGCCTATGTGTCATTAGCAACGTTTGTCGTATGACATGTTTTAGAATTATATATAAATTTGTAATCTAATTAATGTTTATTTAAACGTGTTTCTAATATAAATGTAAATCAGGTTTATACCCCACTCTTCTATAAGGAAATGATAATTTGACTAGCGTGTACATGTTTTTTATTATAATATGCTTAGTTAAAACCCAATATGCAAACAATTTAAAATGTGTAAATTTCTTAAATAATATAGAAGTATTTATATAAATAAAATGAGACTAAGTTTTAAACCAATCTTTGCAAATACAAATATAATTTGACTTTATTCTAATTTGGGCGTCTCTTATATATCCTTTTACATATTTGATGATTTTAAAATGAATGCAGCTTATATTTAGTTATCGTATATTCATACAACATATAACGCTTTCTCATGATCATGTTTTTTCGATCTGACAGTTTTGTTTTCAATTTTTTGTGCATTGTTTCTAAGTTTTTTTTCTTTTGAATTATGCATTGTTCTTGGTTGTCTATGTTTGTTTGTTTGTTTGCATGTGTATTTGCTTGCGTTGGGTGCTTGTCGTGACCTGTGCGTAGAAGTGCTACACGTGAGTGCTCCAGCACCTAAACTTTGGGTGAAGGCAAGTGTTCTTTGATCATATTGATGTCTTGTTCACTTTAATTACATTTTATACATGCATGTGCCTTAATATGAGGAACTTTAAGAATTTTCTAGTTTACTCGATCCTTCCTTATTTCTTGGGTTTTATGAAAATACAGTAAATGTTTAGGTGGTTTACCTGTTATTTACGGTATATGATGCTCTTTATGAGCTATTGACACACCTAGTTAATGTATATGGAATTGATTATGATAAATGGTAATGAATTTAATTAGAACATGGAACTACCACCAAGGACAACAGTGCAACCACAATACTACGTGGGCTATGGTATTAGCTAAGTAATAAGTTTCTCTGGTTTGTTAATTGCTTACTTAAAGGCACAAGAGGGCGATTTTGTGATGTAGCGGTACTCGGCCTATCAAGGGTGTTTCATTTGTTTGGTTTTAGTTAAATTTTAGCAAACTAACTACCTTATTATTAAAGTTTTTGGAAAGTTCTCATAGTAAATCCAACCATTCACCTTGGAAGTGTTTAAGAGGCACGCACCCAAGTAAATAGGAATCACTACTTTTGGGTAAAGTATACAACCTCCACAGAACAATTGTGCTCATGATTAAGAGCAGCTTGAACTCACCTTAGAGTATGATGATGTTGGTTGATGCTGATCACACTTATGCAATTTAATAATGATTTTGGGATCAACATACTTTATTAGTAATGAGGCTGCTAATAAAATATGTCAACTAAAAATGTTTACTGCAATTAAAGTAGTATTAGGGCCCGTTTGGATCTTTGGAATTGAATTCATTCTAATAATTATAATTTAGACATAGATTAATTAAGCTAATATAGTTGTATATGAAATATATTTGTATATTTATTGTTAGGCATACAAGGGACATACTTATATGTTGCATTTCTATTGTAGGGAAATAAGTTGAAGAGTGTGCTATAAGTTGGAGAGTAGAATTATAGCATAGTGATCTATAGAATTCATTTCCATCTCCCACCCTATGAATTTGAGATAGGCTTATTTGTGAGCTTGAGAAAGTTATAGAATATCAAATTCCAAGCCAAATAGCCTAATCCTTCTAAATGAAGGGATTCAAATGGCCCCTTAACTTTATCTTGTTTAAGCCTTGCATGCCATACGTGAAAGGACCAAGGATGCCGCCTAGAGGGGGTGAATAAGTGTTTCTAAAATTCAACCCTTTAAAATACGAAAACGATTAGTGTTTACTTGGAAACTCTAAATCAGAGAAAAAAACCCTCATGAGTTAGCCAACATAGAATACAAGGTATATAGAATAAGTCTATTAGGTACAACCCTACAACAAACAAGTTAGAGCAGCAAGTATACAAATTCAGCGCAGGGACCAAATACCGGACGCGTCCTATATACACGGGTTCTGCATGCCAGCTCCCAACTTTCTCCTTTCGATTTCTCCTTTCACACCAAGTTACAGGCACTTAGTGGTAACCTGTTCACAAGCTCAAATGACACACAAAGATCATAAATACCAAATGTAAAGAGAGATCGAGACACGATATTTGTTTTACTGAAGTTCAGACTCCATCGAGTCCTACTCTCCATTGAGGGGGCTACGAGCGACCCAGCGAAGGTTAGCTCTAGAGGACCATGAGAGCCACTCTAGCAGGAGTCTTTTCCAACTTCTTTTCCTCCTTCCACTAGTTGATCCCTTCCCTTACGGTGGTGGAATCAAACCGTTACAAACTTCCCGAGGGACAACACAATCTCTTGAATGCTCTCCGGTGACACCTAGTCATCTAGGACCGAAGAGTCTAAGAGAACAAATGCATATCACGAGATCGACAAATATGCACAAGTGCTCAAGGGTGGCTTGCTCTCAATTTGAATCTCACTTAACCCACAAGATAGATTTTGCAAATTGGATCAATCACTCACTAAGAGAGGGTTGGAGAGTATTCTCAAGGCTAAAAAACATGTTAGAATGTCAGCAGAATCAGCAGCCTCCAAAGGTGGAGGCTAAGGGGTATTTATAGCCCCTTTGAAAAACTAGCCATTGGGGGATACCGGACACGTCCGTTCGGTAATGCCCGTACAGCTCCAACGGTCACTAAATCAGTGGCGCTACGAGGCGTCAAAACTCCCAACCATTGCCAGAACTTCTGACTCCCAGAACTCCCGACTCTTGTTAGAACTCTCAACGAACAAACTCGAGAACACCGAAGAAGTTGTTGTGGCCAGGCCAATACCGGACATGTCCGGGCCAGTCTCAGCAAATGCAGGTTAGCTCTTTTTGCTATCAAACACTCAAACTTCACATAGGTTGGCTTGAGCACCTATGAATAAGTATATATCAACATGATGCATCCCTCTTAATAATATGGCATACCTATTAACTCAAGATCAAATAAAAACAGAGGTCGAACCACTTGAGTTGATTCCCTTCAAACCAATTGCCATAACTTTCAATCTTCATCAAGTGAGGGTGTGATCATGCCAATTTTGATTTTCTCCTTGAGTACAGCCATCTTGAGCATGTGACTTGATTGTATTCAATAAATATGAGTTAATTCCAAATGTATCAATCCACTTCAATGATTCATCCAAGATTTGATTCTCCACTTCAAATGTGACCATCATGGTTTGATTAGTACCCTCGACTAAATGCAAGTACTTCCTTCTTCACCCTAGCTAGGTTCCTCGGTCGCCAAGCCACCGCTTACCCTTCACCCTTACTTAGTACCCTCGAAGCATTTCCTTACTATCTTCACCATCTCAAGCCATCAAGTCACACTTTGTGTTGAATAATCCATTAAGTTCAATTATAAATGTCTTTTATTGTAGTAAGCTTTTAGAATGCGAGACAAATCCATATGCAATCCCTCATGTCTCGTTAATCAAAAACATCAATGTGCTTGCTTTCACATTATTTGTAGAAATCCTATAAGGAGTAAGCCTTGCATGAATATCTTTTGCATCGTTGTCTTGTGTTTGAACTAGATTGTTTATATAATGACACATCATTTTGGCTTGCATCAAGTACCTATGAGATAACTCATTTCCTATCCAACACTTAGCACATAGGTTAGACCTTTAATCATGTTGTCATTCAATCATCCAAAACACATTAAAGGGCTAGATGCACTTTCAATATGACATGTCATCACCCTTCTATTTTCCCACCCCTCGGTCTATAGTAAAGAGTAAAGATTGCTTACAAATTGAAGATTTTATGGAGATTCTATGCTTGGTACACTGTGCCCCCAGCCAACCTTCCTGTGTAGAGCGTAGGGCAATCTATTGTGGTTTGTAAAGACTGTAATTGTTGTGTAACGTATATATTTGTTTTATTTAATAACACTATTACCGCTACTCACTAATAGGCCCTGTTCGGCTTACCCCATATTCGGCTTGTTCGACTTCTTTTTTTAGCTAGAATAGTATTTTTCTCTCACAACAATTCAGTCAGAACAGTATTTTTTAGCCAGTTTCAGTCAAAATTCTGGCAGCCGAACGGGGCCATAATGTCATTATATGTATAAAACTTGATACCGGTATACATATAGTTAACATTTGGTTTGATTTCCAAAAGCTTGCTTGACATGAAGCCTTGTTATTATATATCGGATTCCTTCTGAGTAACACTAAATTTAATTTGCACTACGTAAAAAATGGTTTGTAGCAACGGTACAAATTTTTTGTAGGGGTGGCTGGTGATGGAGCCGCCCCTATAGTGATATGCTCGGGAGCCCAGAGACTAGCCGCCCCTACAAATAGAACAGCAGGAGTGGCTGGTCATACGAGCCACCCCTATAAATGGGTCGGATTTGTAGGGCGGCTCACTCACCAGCCGCCCCCGGTATTGCTATTTGTAGGGGCGGCTGGTGATTGAGCCGCCCCTACAAATGCCCGCGTATAAATACCTCCGATTTGTAGGGCGTGCTCTATCACCAGCCACCCCTACAAATGACCCACATATAAAGCAAACTGCAGCACCTTCTTCCTCCTTCGGGTCACTCACTCCAACCCGTGAAAGAAAGGTGGGGAGGCCTTGGGCACCTCCCAAAATTGCTCTACTAAGGGGGAAGGTTTTGGTCTCAAATCCTTTGGTGGAGAGGTTGTAAACGGTAAGAAAATGCTATTCCACACTTTTTTTGAAGTTTTAATGGTTGGTTAGTGAGTAATTAGAGTTTTACTTTTCTCTCTCTTCTATGGTGCTTAAGCTACTTATGAAGCAAATTAGACCCAAGTTTTGAATGTACTAGGGTAAATTAGGGAGGGGAACAAGATCATACCCTTATTTGGTCCATGTTTCTTGATTTTAGTGAACAATTAGTTAGTTTTATGGATGTTTCATGTGCATGTAGATCTAGATCTAGGGTTTGGTTTTTTTATTAATTTTGGTTTTGTAAATTTGTGTTTGATGAAATTAGACTAGGGTTTGCATGAAAGATATTGGGTAAAATATAATTGTTGCTAATTGTTGTCTTTGAAATTGTTTATTGTAATCAACAAATATGTATTTTAATTATTTATGGATAAATGGGCCATTAATTAATTTTCTTCTACCATGGTGTGTTTGTATGCTTCATGTAATTATATTTGATTTATATTCATATATATCTGAAGTATATACAATTATTCTCAAGTAATTATTAATTTGATTCATTTTATATATATATCTGAATAAGTAGTCCTTTATGTTTGTTTTGTTGTTGTTGTAAAAGATGGAGTACAGGAACTCTTGGATGTATGGTTCGTTAAGGTTCAAGGCAGGTTTCCGTGAAGAGGTGGATAAATTTATTGAGGCCGCAAAGAAGCATGCAACTGACATTGACAGAGAATAAGGATACAATTATTTATCCCTGTAAAGATTGCAAGAACCGTATGGCATGGACAAATGTGACTATCATCAGATCACATTTGATTATGCGAGGATTTATTGAGGACTACATAGTGTGGATTCATCATGGTGAAACGGTTATTGTTAACGACGAGGATGAGGAGGAATACGACGACGAAACCATAGAATCCCTGTCCCAATATTCAGAAGAGCTTGATGCACGAATGGATTCAGAGTTTGGCAATGAACAAGGTGGTGATGCTGGTGGTTGGGATGGTAACGACGAAGGTGGTGCCAATAATGATGGTGGAGCACGTGTCGAGGATGAAGATGATTTGGAGGACATGATTCGAGCCCTTGGACCAGAGATTTTACTAAATAGCCTGAAAGGTCTAGAAAATTTGGAAAGGGTGACAAAAGCATCGAAGGAGACTGTGTATGGTGTTGAAAAGGGTTGTCCGACACATTGGACATCGCTACATTTTGTGCTTGAGCTACTCATCCTGAAGGGCTAAGTACGGCTGGTTAGACTGTAGTTTCAATGATCTATTGCATCTCCTGTCATGGGTGCTGCCACAACCAAACTCAGTTCCCGCCAACACATACCAAGCGAAGAAGGTCATAAGTCCATTGACAATGGGGGTTGAAAAAATCATGCATGCCCCAACCATTGTATACTTTTTCGTGGCAAAACATTCAAGTCACTGGATAAATATCCCCGAGTGTGGGGCTAGCCGGTACAAGAACAATGACCTTTACGGTGGGGATGAAGCCTCCATGGGGAAAAAGAGGAATAAGAAGGGTACAAAAAAGGTGGTACAAGAATCTCAGCCCCCAGAGGACACTCCATTAGGCAACGATGCAAAGCAGAGAAGAATTCCTAGCCTTGGTAATGTGGTACCTGCTAGTGATCGACTGCTTGAGACGTATCTTCCTAAACCCTAAAGAAGCCACACTCATGACATGGTGGGATGATGAGCTGCAAGGTGGATGATGATAAGATTACACACCGGCTGATTGTAGTTAGTGGCAAAGGTTCGATGAGAAGCACAAAGAATTCAGCGATGACCCAAGGAATGTACGGTTTGGCTTGAGCACCGATGGAATGAATCCCTTCAATGAGAGGATGAGCGACCACAAGCACTTGGCCTAGTGATCTTGACCATGTACAACATCCCAACATGTGATTGTGTCAGAAGAGAAAGTACCTTCTCCTCACTATTCTTATTTCTGGCCCTAAACAACCAGGCATTGATATAGATGTGTTCCTCGAGCCTTTGATGCAAGAAATAGGAGAGGCTATGGAGGCATGGGGAGCCGATGTACGATGCGTTCTGAAAGGAGGACTTCATATGTAGAGCAATAATATTTGTTACTACCAATGATTACCCCGCGCTGTTTGCTTTGTCTGGACAGATCAAAGGGAAGACTGAGATGCTTGGTTTGCTTGGATGGTACTACATGGGTGTACCTGGATGCATCCAAGAAGATAGTTTACCTAAGGAACCGACGCTTCTTAAAGACAAGTCACAAGTACGCAGCAAATTGTTCTTTAGATTTTATGACAACACCCCAGAGATTGAACCCCCTCTGGAGAGACGTCATAAATGGAGAACACGTGTACAGAATGGTGAAAAACATATGCGTCGTCTATGGAAAGAAGAATCCAGATGGGACGAACAGAGATAGAAGCACACCTCCTGTCGAAGGCGTACCTTTCAAGAAACAATCGATCTTCTTTTCAGTATCTGCCTTATTGGCCAGACTTAGGAGGTCCCCCATGCCATTGATGCTATGCACGTGCAGAAGAATGTCTTTGAGAGTCTCATTGCTACCTTGATGGACACAAGCAAGTCAAAGGATGGTCTAGAAAGCATGGAAAGACATGGTGCAGCTAAACGTGATGCCACAGCTTCACCCGGTACCTGAGGCTAATGGAAAATACACTCTGCCCGCGGCGATGCTTCAACCTAACACCAGACGAGAAGAGAGCTATATGCACTTTTCCTGAGGGGGTCAAAGTCCCCACTGGGTTTTCAGCAAATGTGAAGAAGCTAGTGTCGATGAAGGACTTGTCAATAACACACTGCAAGGCTCACGATTGTCATGTGATGCTGACAGTGTTTCTACCTATTGCAATCAGGGCTATAAAGCCTAGAGTTCTTGAAAATGGCCATCACCCGCATGTGCTACTTCTTTTCAAAGATCTCACAGAAGACGATTGGCAAGCAAGAGCTGAGTGACCTACATGAATTTGTGGTGGAGACACAAAACCAACTAGAGATGTGTTTACCTCCTGCTTTTTTGATATAATGCCACATCTCATGATTCACATGGTTCATCAGATACAGGCGCTGGGCCCTTGCTACTTGCATGAAATGTGGTCCTACGAGCGGTTCATGTCGGTTCTAAGTCGATACGTGCATAATCGAGCATACCCAGAGGGCTCCATGATAGAGGGTTACAGTACTAAAGAAGTCAGTCGAGTGCTTGTCAAGAGTACCTAAAAGTACAGAAAGGGATTGGTAAACCCGATTCTCGTCACAAGGGTAGGCTGGCTGGGAAGGGCACTAGTGGTAGAAAAGTGTTCATCGACCATGATTACAAAGAGGTGAGTCGGGCGCATTACAGTGTCTTGCAGAGTACACAACTGATGCAACCGTACATTGATGAACACTTGGCTATCATTATGGCGAAGAGAAATGGTCGTTCGGATGATTGGGTCATGAAACAGCATAAGCAACAACTAACTACATGGTTGAAGGACCAAAACATACCGCCTAGAGAAACCATAGACTCTATTACCATCAGTAGGTTGGCGGAGGGGCCATCTGAGACAAGTGACATCTTGGAATGCTTATGACATCAATGGGTATACGTACTATACCCACGCAAAGGATAGTAAATATGTGAACCAAAACAAGCGCGTTCGAATAGAGGCTCTCGATGGATTGGGGCGAAAGATCCAATACTTTGGCATCATTGAAGAGATATGAGAACTTGACTATGGAAGGGATATAACGGTGGCCCTGTTTCGATGCCGCTGGATCAAACAACACCAACTGAACGAGATCGGATTGAGAGTCCTGGACCTCGAGAATCTAGGCTACCAAGATGACCCTTGGGTGCTCGCTTCATGTGTCGCACAAGTTTTCTATATGTCTGACCCACAAAGTAACCTCCCCCCGAAGAAGAAGACAAAGCACGTGGTTGCCTCCGGGAAACAACACATTATCGGAGTTGATGGCGTGGACGATGTTGAAGCTTACAATAACTACGATGAGATGCCGCTATTCATAGACTTTCCTAAGAAGATCAGTGTTGTGGAAAAGAACCTACCCAAAGACATATTGCCATGGGAACGAAAAGGTGTCAAGGGAAAAGTCGTTACAGCGGGCTAGCTAGTTGTTGAACGTGGAGTGTTTGTGTAAGTGTGTGTTTGTAAGACTTCATTTATGCATGCGTGTGAGACTATATATTTATGTATGTGTGTAAGACTATATATTTATGTATGTGTGTGAGACTACATTTATGCATATGTGTGAGACTACCCTTTGCAACATCTAGATGAATCTATTTCAACATCCACTTTATTACTACTAAAACTTTATGAAATCACTTAACACTTTATGAAATGAAGAAATGGTCAAAATAAAAGTAGGAGATAGTGATGTGTTCAACAACTTTTATATTCATCACCGTTATAGCTGAAATCATTTAGTGGTTGAAAATCAGGTTTGAAGCTGTCATTTTCTGAAATTACAAAATTTGAACTGTTCAAATTTTAGTCAAATAAAAAGATGACCAAAATAAAAGTTATAGATAGTGATGTGTTCAACAACTTTTATATTCATCACCTTTACAGCTAAAATCATTTAGTAGGTTGAAAATCATGTTTGAAGCTGTCATTTTCTAAATTCAAAATTTGAATGGTTCAAAATTAGTGACAAAGATAGATGACTAGACTAAAATGATAGAGCATGATTTTAGAAAATTTTAGGAAAAAATCATCACATTTGAGTTAGTATGAGGAAGAAAAACTAGTTACAAGTTTTAGCCATAGATTAAAAAGAGAAATCACACTTGTTCATCATTGATCATCATAAACAGTTGTGATTTTTCTTTTTAATCTCTGGGTAAAATTTGTAACTAGTCTTTCTCCCTCGTACTAGCTCCAAATGTGATAATTTTTTCCTAAAATTTTCTAAAATCATGCCCTATCAAGTTACTGTGTTGATTTGGTCATTCTTTTCATTTGACAAAGTTTGAGCAATTCAAGTTTTCAAATTTAAAAAAATGACAAGTTCTAACGAGATTTTCAACCATTAAATGATTTCAGCTGAAAAAAGTGATGAATACCAAAGTTGTATAACTCATCAAGATCTACAACTTTTATTTTGGTCATTTTTTCATCTGACAAAGTGATAGTAAACATTGTTCACAAATCAACATGTCTCTCGTATAGTTCATGAAACTATGAGTCATATGTGAATTTGTGAACAATGTTTACTAATACTTTGGCACATGAAGAAGTGACCAAAATAAAAGTTGTAGATAGTGATGAGTTCAACAACTTTTATGTTCATGACTTTTATTGTTGAAATCATTTAAGGTTTCAAAATCTTGTTTGAAGTTGTCATTTATTGAAATTCAAAATTTCAACTGTTCAAATTTGGTCAAATGAAAAGATGATCAAAATAAAAGTTGTACATATTGATGAGTTCTACAACTTTGGTATTCATGAGTTTTTCAGCTAAATCATTTACTCTTTTAAAATATTATTTTAAGTTAAAATTGTTTGAATTTTAAATTTTGAATCGTTTAAACAAAGTCACATGACAAGATGACCAAAATAAAAGTTGTATATGTTAATGAGTTATACAACTTTTATGTTTATAATATTTTCATTTTAGGTCATTTAATGTCCTAAAATTATAGTCGAAGTTTTAAAATTTAAATTTTTAAAATTCAAATTGTAGTCACATGATAAGATTGAGTTATGTTTACAACTTTTATGACTACAATTGTTTTTATATATATTTGTGCATATATAGAATAATACAAAATATTATATACATTTACTTTGTGTTTTTATGATTTAAAAAATATAGAATTAATAATTTAATAAAATAGAAATGCATTTATAGGGGCGGCTAGATCAGGAACCGTCCCTACAAATGCATTTGTAGGGGCGGCTGAATCAGGAACTGTCCCTAGAAATGCATTTTTAGGGGCGGCTGGTTCAAGAACCGCCCCTACAAATCGTCCTAAGTATAAAAACAAGGGCGCACGGGTGAAAATGTGTTGGGCGCTCTCTTCTTCCTCCCGACGTCGTCAGGCTACCTAAGTCACCCTTGTCCTCCTCGGCGGTGGCCGGCCCTCCATGTGGCGGCAGCCACCCTTGTCCTCCTCCTCTTCCTTCTCCTCCTTCGCCTCCTGGTCCTCCACCACTCCCCATCCTCCTTGCGACGCAAGGCAGCAGGTCGCAGCGGCGCAAATGACAGCCTAGGGTTTGGCGCGCGGTGTCCTCCTCGCCTCCACGCGGTGTCCTCCTCGCCTCCTTGTCGGTCACCGCCCTCCACCTCCGCCTGGCGTGCTGTACACCTCCTTGTTCCCTCGTCTACGACCAGGTCGTGAGGTGCTATATTCTTTAAGATCTCAACACCATCTTGAGAAGGGCAATTTTTTTTCTAGGTCTGGCCGGATCCCTACCTCTCTGCTCTCTGTTGTTGTATTGCTAAATTCCTTGTTGTGCTGTTGACCAAAGATTGCCGATCAGAAAATTTAGCCGCTAGCATCGTGGATATGTGTTGATGATGATTGATCTTTTTACTTGCATGGGCTAGTCTTATATGCTTATTGCTAGATTGTTCTATCTACAGTGTCCGCATAATATTTTTCTTAGAGCAATAGAGATTGTAGGTACGTAGATCCATATCTGTTCTTCAGGCTGACACAACATTCGTATAACTTTCCCATCAATGTTTGCAGATGATTTGAGCATACATTGTACTAGGTTGTATGTTCTTAGGTTATTACCTTAAGCACTTCTTATGCCGACATTACAGTAGCTCTGATGTTGAAACATCACCAACTTGGACAGTCGGATGGCAGCGTCATTTGCCGAAAGTTACAAGTTACTGACGACTTCCACAGTGGATCGTCCCAAAAGTTGGAGCCCCTCCACTTTCACGTACCCCAAAAGGATCCAGAGCGAGAGCGGCCACACCACTCGCATTTACACGCCAAAAACACGCTCAATCGTTGCTACCAAACCAAAACTGGCACCTAGGCCCCAGCAAACCGACACGTAGTTACGCTGCCTGTGGAGTGCACGCCTAGGGACGATCCACTGTGGAAGTCATTGTAACTTGTAACTTGTCGTAACACGTAGTTCTCTACTCTAGGTACCTCAGTTCAAATGCTTTCTCATTGACCTGCTCCAGTAGCTTAGTGTGATACTGGAAAATAATTGCAACAGTTTAATATGTACCAATTCAGAGACAAAGTAATTGAAAACTAATTGACTACAGATAATATACCGGTGTATGTTCTAACTGGTCAAGCTTCCCCTTAATCTGTCTTTCTAAATGTGGTATCTGTTGCTGCTTGCCCCTAATCTCATCACTGACCTTTTTCATTTCCATCTTCAAATGTATACAGTTTATGGTTTTCATTTCAATTCTTCCATGACACTAATATGAAGCAAGGAAAAATATTGCTTCTATTGTTTGACACTTTTCAATAGGGTTTCTAAGTTAGGCCAAAATCAGCCTTGCTGCCTTGTTATTTTTGTGTAGGATGTTTCTATTAGTAACTTTGGATGAAATTTTTACAGTAGCCTATTTGGAGCATTTAGTATGAACTATAATTTTTGTAGATTAAACTGTGTAGTTTTCATATATGTTTATTATTCCACTTAAATAAATTAATTAATTAAGAAAGGCATTAAAAATGAATTGGTGGTGAACACCTTACTTTCTGGTGATCTTATATCATGTGTGAACTTGCGATGCACTTGGTTTGGTCAGAAATCATGTTTGGTACATAAGTAAATATTTAATTTTAGTATTTTTATAATTCTATACTATACTCCATTCCTCTCTTTTGCTTGCTTTGCTGTGCAGCTACTACTACCTAACTACTACTACTCTGCTTTCCTATATTTACTACTCTGCTATGGGTTGTCTTTTTTTAGTTTGGGGGAGGACCTAGTAGTCCTGGGCCAACTAAGAATGCAATCTGAGATTTTTCTGAAACCTTCCTCCCTCTCTCTCTCTCATGTGATGAATAATGTGACTTGAAATATGAGGCAAAGGGCTTTCGTGCTACTGCTCTATTCTCTCTTCTAGTGCTAATCCTACTACTTGTTGGTGCCCTCTTCTCTCTTCTCTGTTGCTGACCATAGTAGCAGTGTGCTCTCCTCTCTGATCTGTTGCTGACCATATATGCAGCCCCCTCTCTGTTTTTTGACAAACAACAGCTTTGTCGGTGATGATATGCAGATCTACTCTCTTCTACTTAACTACTACTACTCCTACCACTACTCCTACTAGTACTCCTCCTGCTCCTACTACTACTTCTTCTCTGTTTTTTTGCTTATATACTGCTGGTGTGTAGTGGCTGCTGCTACTACTACTCCTCCTCCTCCTACCACTACTCCTACTACTACTCCTCCTCCTCTTACTACTCCTACTCTACTACCACTCCTCCTACTTTGACTACTAGGTGGGCTTATGCATGGGCCAATAGCCCAAACTATGGCTGCTACTACTACTACTACTACAACTCCTACCACTACTACTCCTCTTACTACTCCTCCTACTACTACTACTCCTACTCCTACTACTAGGTGGGCTTATGCATGGGCCAATAGTCCAAACTATGGCTGTTGCTGCTGCTGCTGCTACTACTACTACTACTACCACTACTCCTACTCCTCCTCCTCCTCCTCCTCCTACTACTACTCCTACTACTCCTACTACTCCTCCTCCTCCTACTCCTACTACTAGGTGGGCTTATGCATGGGCCAATAGCCCAAACTATGGCTGCTACTTACTACTTACTACTCTATGTCTGTTAAGCAATATTTTGGCTACTTTTGCCATCAGCTGCTGCTCTATGTTTGTTAAGCAACTGTTGCTTTTTTGCCAACTCTCCTCTCTCCTCTCCTCTCCTTTGTTTTGCCGATGATGAAATTGTCTAAGTCCATACATTATATGGAATATGAGCTGATGATCAAGAACTTGTGAGGAACTTGGCATCATTAATAGATGCCCCTACATTACATTCTTCTCTCTTCTCTGTTATGATGCCTTGATGCTCCAAGTTCAAGATCAAATGATGATTGACATGTTTCTGAGGCCTCTACTACTGCTACTACTTGTTTTTTTATATATTGTTGTTTTATAGGACTACTTTGGTTTATAGACCTTTTTGATTTCTTATACCTTCTCGCGTACCTAAAGCACACTATCTTGCATCTATTAGAACAAAGCGTGAAATAATGTCGCGGACACCAGATGGTGTAGCCCAATGCCCTGAGCATGATGAGCAACCAACCTATGAGGAGAAGCACTAGAGGACCAGCTTACTCAAGGAGCAGTTCGATAATGAGTTAGAAAAGGATCTAGAAGTGATGCTTACTCAGAAGCAAGTGTGACGAGGAGGGAGGGGAGCAGAAGGAAGAGCAGGAGAGGTTGATGAAGGCGGAGAAGAAGAGGATGATGATGATGATGACTTAGAAGAGGGATATGTAAGTCCCAAGGATCCTTTCCCACATGAAGCCAGAAGGAGGCCAATGGAGGAAGATTTGGACAAGGATTTTGACCCGAACGAGAAGGTAGGGAAAAATCCTTAGCTTGTAAATTTTGCTAAAGCTTTGGATGTGTTACCTCTGCTAACACTTTGACCTGTCGTATATATAGGCCCCTCCTGAAACTTAGAAAAGACTACGTCGACATCCATGACGTCTCGCTGGACAAGACAGAGTAGAGGAAAGGAGAGCAGAGGCAACAGACATACAGACGGATCACGATGCCTCTACTCCACAACCTCAAGACACAACCACGACTACCAAGCCTAAGAGAAATAAGGGGATAGAAAAGGAAATCTATATCCAGGTAAGGCATGCTATGTGATAACAGATGTCAGGCCAGCAGGGGAGATCCTTGAGCTGAAGGAATTAAGAGGACGATTCCGTAATGCGATCGAGGCCCTAGTAAGAGATAAATTAAACCCAACAATCCCTAACTGGAAAGAGGTACCAGAGAACAAAAAGAATGAACTATGGGATAGGTAGCTAAAGCTCAATTTTAGATTTTCGGAGGGTAAGCATGAACTGGTAAAAAATGCTTTTAGGATGATGGGAGAGTCATTCCGATGTTGGAGGTCGAAGCTCAACAAGAAGTATATCCAAAAGGGATTAACTCCTTTCAACGAGTTCGGTAAAATAACTCCTAGTCAATAGGAGGAGCTCGTGGCTCAAAAGACTTCACCGGAAGGCATTGGAGCTCAGTGCCCGTAACACCGAGCTGGCGAAGAGGAACAAACACCACCATCATCTAGGCCTTGGTGGCTACTATGCCAAGGAAAAGTAGTTTAGGATAATGGACGAAGAGGCCATAGCTGCTGAGAATATCGATGTAACGAATTTGAAGGTACGCTTAAGGAATTGGATATATGCGAGAAGTATAGAATTATTCGACGGTAATCTTAAGTTTGATAAGCCGAAGACCCAAGAGGCAGTATCAAGGATACTAAAATATGCTGAAGACAAGGAGAAGGGCTCATTCAATCCTTCTAGAGAGAGAGGGACGAGCTTAGCCTTGTCTTGGGAAACAAGGAGCA
The DNA here is from genome assembly GCF_019320115.1 of Miscanthus floridulus. Classification (NCBI taxonomy): domain Eukaryota; kingdom Viridiplantae; phylum Streptophyta; class Magnoliopsida; order Poales; family Poaceae; genus Miscanthus; species Miscanthus floridulus. The sequence continues at coordinate 157,599,731 of NC_089581.1, forward strand.
CACAGGCCACACCAGGAGGCTAGGGAAAAGGATGACCTAGAAGCAAGGATTCAAAGAGGACAAGTACATGTACAAGAAACATGGCAGAGACCGGGAGACTAATCTTGAGCTCCAAGTGAAGGCTCTAGTTGCGAAGGCGCTAGAGGAGCAAGGACTATCTATGGAGCCATGGATATTAGTGACGCCACCGGGAGAACTGACATTAGTTGGTAGCCCTCCAAAAGTTTCTAGTAGCCAAGGTTCCATTACAGCCACAACCCCCATCGATCGAATACTGGAACCAACTAGTTACACCTTGGTGTTTCTCAGCAGCTGGTAGAACACTGTGATGCAGGTGGCAACGGGTGTGTCACATCCTCCTGGTGGCTTACACCACAATAATAAGATATCGCCAGACTACACTAGGGTTGAGGTGCATACCGTGAAGCCTGAGTTCATGCAATAGGAGGATAGACTACGCAACTCCTGAGGGGCTGGTGTTACTCGAAGATATTATTGGACAGTTCATCCTCTAGCACAAATTGGACATTATATTGACTGCTTCTTCGCCACATCCCCCTCTCCAAAATTTGGAGCGAGTTAGTTGAGGTCGGGAAGATATTTTCATCCGTCTCATGACCACCATATTCCTGAGATGCCACTATTCTTCCTCGCCCCCTAGCGAGCATGTGCCTGATGAGATGCCACAACCTTCTCCAGCTCGTACCGAGCAAGTGCATGATGAGATGCCACTAGTCTTCTCAACAAGTACAGCCGATACTGTGAACAACTGAGTGCCTCCTGAAGAAGGTGATGCACAAGAAGATGAGGACGTGCTTGAATGGGAACTTCAAAAGAAGCATCCAATCACCATAAGGCCAGTTTATGTTCTGATGAAAGACGTCTCATCGGTGTCCAAGTGGTATTCCCTATGACCAGTTCAAGCCTGAGAACCATGTTAAAAAAGTCCCATCATAGGGTTATGAGGAGGCCGTCACTAGCAAACTCCACCAAATTGCAAAGCAGTATCCAAATGTTGATGCCATCAAATGGTCAAAGGATTGCCCGAAAACATATGAAAGAGGCAAGCCCTTCCTACCAAACCGGGACATCCAGTGCCTACCACTTGTAATAAGAAGATTCTATGATTGGTACTTGCGTGTTCTCCCAATGAGCATAGACCTCATACAAGCATGCTTCCCCACCAGGCACATTTGGAAGCCCAGCCAGGAAAATTGTCTTTGACTTCAATGACATGCATGCTTTCACTTGGGAGCAATGGAGATGAATCTAATTCGCATGTGGTGCATGTAAGTCCTTGTCCTCCTGATATGATATGAATGTAATATTTAAATTTTGTTGTAATCTAACCCACGTCAGTGATTTAGTAGAATGCAAGTGAACATTGTCAAACAAATGCCAAGTGTGAAAGCCGAGTATATAGACCCTCAAGCTATAGCCCAAACAAATTTTAATTACCCTAAATAGTGGAAACAGGGATGCCAAAGAGCTAGCTGCTGCAAAGACTCTTCGGGAGAAATAGCACATCTATACGGTGAAACTAAGGAAAGAGTCCCCTAAGGTTGCAGCATACATTGCCCTGGCTTTCAAAATTCTCCAACAGCACTCTACTATATGGCTAGCATACAACATCGAGTAAGTTCAACTCTATACTTAAAGCTTTGTTCGATATATTTTATTCGATGCAAAAGAGCTTATCTAGTTCTATGATTAAATCCATGCAGCAACCACTGGATTTGTATAGTCAGTCGATGTCGGGAGGAGCATGGCATGGGTCTTTGATTCAACAGATAGGGACCCGGTGACATACAAAGACTTCATATCGATTCTCAAGACATATACATATCAACAATCCTCATTAGCTTATATGTTTATATACATACTTGTAACGTTCACTTTTGGATACCAACAAGTTGTATTTGCTAAAATAATTCGAACTAGGGCATTTAGGTTCTATATCACTACACATCACGGAAGGCATGATCCAGCAAGGAAGAAAAAGCTGGCTATAAAAACACAATGTGCGGTAAGTGTAACTTACTTCTTCAGTACTCTATTACATGGCTGTTAAAAGCATTACTTAACATTTTTATATGCAAAACACACTAGTGCTCCAAGCAGAAGCCTGGGAGTATACTATTGTGGATACTATATATATTCTATGATGAGTAACACCGGTGCATACAGAAGACACCTCATAAGGGTAAGTTTGAACCTCTTCACCCGTAGTATAAAAACTTCGTACATGGTATGAAATACTAAACCGAAACTATGTTCTCTTATAGTGGAAAGAAGAGAGAGAAATGAAAAGAGACCCATACAACGATGACCAACTCTTAGAGCTCGTCGGTGACCTTCGCAACTTTATATTGGACCTAGATTGTACACTATCAAAGACGTCTACCATGACCGAGAGTCTAACTTAGGATAGTAATCCTCAGTACCAACACCATCGTGAGACTGAAAGGCTAGCTCTAGGACGTTGATAACAATGTGTATGGAATTTAACATTGGTTTTACCTTGTGAATTATGTCTATTTAATGATGGATTGTATATATTCTTGTGAATTGGACTTATAATTATAGTTTATATAATACTCTTGTGGTTGTAGTCTAAGGGGTTCGGAACGCTGGTCGTGGGGCGTTCGCCAACGCGAACGCCGGATGGAATACGCGGAAACAAACAGTGTTCTGGTCGAATTTGAATTATAAATTTAAATTTTTTTACGAAAAAACGTACTGTAGTGGCGGTTCTAGAATGAACCGCCCCTACAAACAGGTATTATAGGGGTGGTTGGTACTACAGCCGCCCCTACAAATCGATTTGTAGAGGCGGTCTGAGAACTGCTTCATATAAATACATAATTTGTAAAGACGGTTTAGTTGGGGCGGCTGGCCAAACCGCTTCTTACAAATAGTTACGAGCCGCTTCTTAAAAAAAAAAAAAAAAACGTTTCTGTAGTAGCGTTGAATGCTTAGTCCGACAACTATAACTTTTCTAACTCCGAAAAGGATTACCACATGCGTCAGAAAATTTGATTTATGTTAGTTTTGTATGGCTCCATGCAGGGTGCAGCGCACGAACCTTGTTATCCTTTTTCGCCAATGTTGTTGCGGTGGGGCCACATTATAGGCCACGTGTCCATCTCACCTTTATGATATGCCAGCTGTTCACTTTTTAAAGTTAAAATTCTCATTGCATCAAAAAATAAAGTACAGATACAGTGCAAAGGTTGACCCATTCGAAATATTTCAATGTTTGAGTGACATTACATCACGGCGAATGAGCTCATGCCTGGCAGGAGAGGAAAGAGCTTGAGATTCTAGCATGCCTCGTCTTTGTTTTGCAAGTGTGTTAGCTGCTCTGTTTGACGTTCTTCTGATCTTGATGAGCGAGAGGTTTGTCACTTGACTGATTGCATAAAACTAAGCAAGTAGAGGCTACAGTATACAGTAATCTGAGTGAGTGCGAGGTGCACCAGCATAAAAATTAATTATTGCTAACATCTATTTTTTTTAGCAAGAGCTAACATATAATTATCAGTATATACAATACAAGGTGCCATCTTGAGAGCGTAGCCAGTTTTTTATTGGGTACAATTTTGGACGCACACTCACACCTAGGGATGAAAACGGATCGGATACGGACGGATATCATCGATATTATATTTGTTTTCATATTTCTGTCCGGATTCGGATTCGAATATGGATAGTGTCAACTATGTCGGATATGATACGATTGGATATCGACATCATAAATATGCGATTTGAGTATTCGGATACGGATATGATATCGGATATTGGATATCCGGACTCGGATACGGACAGATCTCAACCCCTCTAAACGGATTCGGTTTCGAATACGGTCGGAAAATATCCGTACCGTTTTCATCCTCACACCACACGTACACACACGGGCGTATGCGTACACACGCAAAGAAGAAATTAAGAGGCACGTCGTCTCCGGTGCGCGGAAAATGTGCAGTACCATCGAATGCGAACGCGTGGGTGTATTCTAAATTTCTGAAAAAAAAATTCTAAAAAAAAGATACGATCTCTAGGATTTCTCTGATGGGTAGCGTCCACTGAAAAGCCCTACCACGCGCCCATTCGCGAGAGCATAGCCAGTTTGGCACCACAGAGTACGACTTGAGGCAAATCAGGCCGGCCTGTGGATGCTAACAACTCCCGGTGGCCACGTGCCTCGGTGGTTGAAGCGGTTTTTTTTTTTTTTTGACAAGATAGTGGTTGAAGCGTTACTCGCTTCCGATCAGATGCGCCCAAGCAACATGGGCCGAGCAACGCTGAAGGTTCATCACGGACTCATGTCGGAGCAATGGGCTTCTACGCAATTTAGCCCATCTTGCTTGGGGGCACAGTGGGGTTTAGGTATTGTTGCTCCGCCGATGTATTTTGGGCCCCGAACGATCAAGGACAAAGCAAGACTGATGCTTTGGTGTCCTGGTGTTTTGCATCTTCAGATCTTCAAATGAGCTGGCAAATGGCTGTAGACTGTAGTGATGAATTCGGGCCACAGTATAGCCCGTTGCGCAGGCATGTCATATGTGGTGCTTTCTGGATCGTAATTGGCACAAACTTTAGTTAACAAGGTTGGTCCATAAGAATTAAGAAAACGGGTCAGATTAAACTCTCTATGATCTTCTAAACGAAGAATGATAGTAACTCTATAGGATCGTCTAGAAAATGTCCTCTCTTTGAGCATTTCCCGAATACTATGGTTCAAGTAATCTCATCCACAATCTTTACTAACATGCTGGGCAACTGTAAGTACAGCTATGCTAGTTCTGCATCTTGAGCAAAAATACTGATTAAGCTGCTCGATTTCTCTGCTAGGTCTTAATGACATGTATAGCTGGCTTTGTTAGAGGATTAATGCAGCTAATATTAGGCCATTAACAATTACGTTGGCATTAAATTTGTAGGTGAGGGCCGCTGTCCAGTCAATCATCAATCATCCTCACAGCAGTGGTGACAGTTTTCGCTGTTCATCTCAGGCCTTGTTTAGATTGCAAGTTTTTTCACTCTCTCTCCATCGCATCAAATTTTTGGACATATGTATGAAGTATTAAATGTAGATAAAAAGAATAACTAATTACACAGTTTGATTATAAATTACGAGACGATTCTTTTAAGCCTAGTTAGACCATGATTAGACAATAATTATCAAATACAAACAAAAGTGCTACAGTGTCAAGTACGAATTCTTAACCCCCAAACTAAACAAGGACTCGCTCCGACACAATGCTGACATGAAATTCAGTGCCATGCTCGTTGCCGTGCAAGCAGCACGGCCAGCAATAGTGAGATCCTGCACCTGAATGGCCCAAAAATCCAAGACGCACAGCTGAGACTGTGGATGCACAGTTCGTTCAATCAGCAGAGAAAAGACAGTTAAGGGCCTGTTTCGCTGATAAGCTATGACTGAAAGTACTATTACTAATTTGCAGTGAGAGAAAAATATCGTTCACTGAAAAAGTACGGCTACCGACGGATGAAACCATGGCCTTCAGTTAAGGGCACGTTTAATTCGGCAAAGTTTGCACCTACAAAGTTTGCATAGTGCACGATTCTTCATAGTAACATTTTGTTTGTATTTGTGAATTATTGTCCAAATATTAACTAATTAGGCTCAAAAAATTCATCTTATAGAGTTAAAAGCAAATTGTGCAATTAATTTTTAATTTCGTCTATATTTAGTACTCCATGCATATACCACACTTTTAAAGAACTAAAAAAAAGGGCTAAAACAAATACCGACGGATGAAACCATTGCCTTCAGTTAAAACAAAGTAACTGCATGCTCTAAAAAGATCTCATGATTCGTGGACGACCCCACTGATTATCATTTTGCACGCATGGCTTACCTTACTGGCGGCCTGTTTTTGATCACCAACTACATCTTAGCTGGCTAAATTTAACTGCTTGATCACCAACTACATCTTAGCTGGCTAAATTTAACTGCTAGGGATGAAACGGCACAACTAAAAGACTAGCTAAAGTTTAGTTGAGTTTTAGTTATTTCAACATAGCTAAAGTTTAGTTGAGTCTATTAACTGAAGGATCCAGACATCCCTGTTAAAGCTTAGCTGGGAGAACTTTAGCTTTGAAATTTTAGCTAGGTAAATTTTAATTATGTGGATCAAATATGCCCTAGATCCTAGTAAATCCGTTTCTCGTTCCTAAACGAACAATCACTGTTTTCCTACAGTTCTATCGGATCAGGTGTCATCTTAAACTTGCAGTTCGGAGAAGCACATCAATACATAAAACATTAAAACTGGAACTGACGGTGTCTACTGTATTATATTCTGTTGACTAGCTAGCGTGTTCGTGCGTTGCTATAGAATAATTAAACTTTTATACTAAAACCATATGGATCGCAAGATAAGATAATAAATATTAAATATCGATGTTAAAGTGACATTTAATCCAAAAGGCAAAGTTTGTGAAATTAACACGATCATATTGAGCACGACGTCACAGGCTCACCAACTCTATACAGACCATTCTGTGCGTTGCAGCAGTAACAAATAATGCCCTGATAATTTGAGCATGAATGTTATGTGCTACTAGGATTGAGAGGAGAGAGTGGAGGGGAGCGACGGCGGCTGCTGTGCTACAGTACCCACTGTGCTACAGTACCACGCGTACTGTTCATGGCTAGGGCTGCGAGGGTGAGAGAGAGCCGGCCGCGGGGTGTTTGCCCACGGCCGGGCAAGAGGGAAGGGATTTCTTTCTTACTTAACTCCTAAACAAGCGATCCTTATCTCTAATTAACCCTAACACTAATGGGCTATACATTCAGCCCAGGCCCAATAGGCCCCTGCCATACTCTAACACTACACCCCACCTGGACATGCAGCTCATCCTCGAGCTGCAACCTAACCAACTTATAACGATGTTTCGACACAACCTATCACTTAAAAACAAGCATTTTATATCTCGGCTTATTTTATTATTATCAACCGAAAATAGATGTGAACTCTTTATTTTTTTGCAGCCTCTTCAATTGATGGCGGACACCAGCCCGACGCATAAGCTGCACGTAGACAACCACCTGGATCCCATGGACACCATCTTGACGAAAGGGGTGCATGTATATGGCCACCTAGAAGTAGTCGCAACAACGGCCAGCGAAGGCGCCCTCGCGGTGGTCGGTGGCGGAAAGCAGCAGTGCTAGACAGTGCGCTCCCGCCGGTGACACCATGCCTTCTCCCCGCCGGACGGATGCTGGTCTGCACCGCACAAAGAAGAGCGGATGGCTTTCGACGAAGAACGACGAGGGGAGCGCCTCCCCAACCGCCGCCACCGCAGAGTTTGAGTTCGCCGCCCGCGAGAAAAACAGCATGCCCACCGCCCGTGGGGGAAACCGCATGCCCGAGATCCCCGACGCAGCGGACGAGATCGAGGTCCTCCGCGCAGCTAAACGCAACTGGCGGCGGGTCCTGTGAGGAGGCTGAGGGCGCTGCGCCCGTTAAAGATGGCAACGGGGAATTCCCCGTCGGAGGTTGCCTCCCCATCCCCGTCCCCGCGGGGAGAAAAAATCCCCGTCCCCGTTCCCGCCAAAGCTCACGGGGACGATTTCTCCCCCATCCCCGCCCCCGCGAGGGGAAAAATCCCCATCGGGGATCCCCGTCCCCGCATTTGTTCATCACCATTCATGTTAATTCATCATCATTCACATGAGTTCATCGACACAATATTAGAGTACACCACGAATCACAATCCAAAAATAGCTAAATAGCAAGAAGCAGGATATTAATCATCACAAAGGTGTAGAACTAAGGTTATTGCTGTTATATATACTCAGAAGACATTGGGCCTTCGTGGGCTGGTTGGGCCATCAGGAAAGAGAGCAAAGCCTGTATATAAACGGGGCGGGGATGCGGGTATCGGGGACGGGGAATGCTCCCCCAGACCCGTCCCCGCCAAACCCGACGGGGGACGTTTTCTCCCCGTTTAGATCCCCGTGGGGGCATATTTGACTCCATCCCCGTCCCCTAATAGGGGAATTCCCCGCGGGGAATTGGAGATCGGGTCCCCGTTGCCATCTTTAGCGCCCGTGCTATCCAGCGAGGGCGACGTGGTGGAGAGCGTCGGCATCAGGCTGCCGCCGTCCACCCCGTCGTAGAGGACGCCCGAAGCCGGGGCGCCGCCATGCGCCATGACAGCCCCGATGGTCGGGAGCGGCGGTAGGTGCGGCTGGGTACTGGGCGCCATGTAGATGGGTTTTGACAAACCGGCGATCCAAGCCGGAAGCGGTGGCGGCGATGGCAGCAGCTGCTGCTGGGACGTCGGCGGCGGGTTCGGCTGCGGCCCCAGCAGGAACCCATGAATCCCGGCCACCATCTTGCCGAGGTCAAGGACAGCTGCCATCAACTGCTCGTTCGTCATGACGCCCACGGCGGAGGATGACGCACCCGCGGCCATATGCAGCGAGGATTGCGGCACCCTGGCCAACGTGGAGACCACGGACAGCGATGTAGTGGTGCCTGGCGGGTCTGCCGCGGAGAGTAGGGGCACAGTGGTGGAGGGCAGCAGGATCGACATCTCTGATACCAGGTTGTTATGTGCTACTACTCTAACAATCAACGTGTTGTATTGTTTAAAAAAACAATAATGCGATAGGTAACATTAAAGAGCAAAGTAACCATAACTTAATAGATAATTAACAATAGGTGATGGTGACTCAGATAATTAACAAATAGGCAATGCACCGCCGCATTTTTGTTGACTAAGCACTGTGTTTTTGCGAACACAAGGTTGACAAGTACCCTTGTGTGTTCGTTTTGTGATGAGTGATTGTCAATGTGATCCACGAAGTAGGTTGAGTGGTGACTAACCCTACCATGGCGAAAGCTATGTGTGCGACATGTCTTTTGGCTTGTGGTGTGCAGGTGTGGAGCTCGGATGCGGTGGTCGACGGCGAGGTGAAGGTCAAGGAGGACGTGCCGTGCCGATAGACCGGGAGCGGTGAAGGACGGACGTGAGGCTTGGACCGAGGGACCCAGAGGCCGGGTGACTAGTCGCGGTGGCTGACACTTGGGACATCGACAAGTGCAAGAAGACATGGAGTGACGGTGTTGACTGGGTCAAGACGGCGGACGCGTGAGTCGAGCGAGGCTCAGGAGGACTTGGCGGGCCGGCCGGTCGAGGACGGTGGTGACACGCGTCGGATGGCGGGGGACGCGTATGGAGTACGCTACTCGCTGACGGTTTGATGGTTTGGACCTCAAAACCATTGGATGGACGGTTTACGGGTTTGGGCCTCAAAACCCGGGCGGAGGTTCCGAGGAGGGACGGACGGCACGTGGCGGCATCGGGGAGTTCGCGTCGAGGCGAAGCTACCGGTGAGAAGGCGCGGTGGCCGTCAGATCAAGATTACACTGGGTTGGACAACAACGCCCTTGGGCTTAGCGGTTCAACTCATTTGTATATAGGGGCAAAACTGGGAATGTGTAATAGCCCTGTTAAATAGGATGAGGGAGCCCCCATCTCCCTCACCTCCTCTAGTTTTCATTTTCTCCTTTAGGGTTTCTTCCTCTAGTTTGCTTCCATGTATGAGAGAGGTCCACAACTCAAATTGTGACTTGGTTTTGAAGGAATCGGTGGCCATAACCATCGTATGCCCTCCGAGATTCATGATTTAGTTGTGTTCTTGATGTGATTTTGGTGTTCTTCACGAGCTCCTTTTGTCCCCTCTTGTTTTCCTTCTCGTTTCTTCTTCGTTTTGAGATGGTTTTGGTTCATTCTTATTGCCTTGGATCGATCAATGACATGAGTAGAAGCTTTTCACTGAAGGAAATCCACAAATTCCTCACGAGATCGTAGATCCGGGCAATTTAAGTTCTTGACCTATTTTTTGGGGGATTATTCAATTCCTTCGATTCACGGAGTTTGAGTTTGTTTTGGGCCATGATCCTTTAGAGGTTGCCTTTCTACTCGCTTGTGAACCCTTGTGCAAAGTTTCAAGTCATTTGGAGTTGATTTGATCAAGTTATGGCTTGATTTGATTTTTCCCGAGAAACTGCTCGTTCATACCGGACGTGTTCGATATGATCAAGGACGTGTCTGATATTTCTCACTTTGGAGTTTTGAGCTGAAATTTGGTGGAGACCTTCCCTTGGTGTCTAAAGAGCTATGGTTAAAATTTCATGATTTTTGGACACCATTTGATGGGGTTTTGGATTTTTCTCTTTTGGTCAGTTTGCTGCTGAAAATACCGGACGTGTCCGAGATCATACCGGACGTGTCCGAAAATACCGGACATGTCCGATATAATACCGGATGTGTCCGATATTTGCAGGAGCAGTGCTGTTTTCTTTTGGGAGTTTGCTCGTTTGGTCTTCGATCTATGTTCCGTTTGCTCTATGGTGACCCGCTGTGTTCTGAGGGAGCATCCACCCTTCTCTAGGGTCGTGGTCATCAAGTCTTTCATGTATGCTTTTTGAGGATTGATGTTGGGACAGTGGTCGAAGATTTCGAAAGAAATTTGAGGCTCCCATTCACCCCCCCCCCTCTGGTCGCCGTTTCCGGTCCTTCAATTGGTATCAGAGCCGGTTAAGGATCATTCCACCTTAATTGGTCCGTGATCCATGAAGGCGACATGGAGCGTGGTTCCAGCAAACCACCGCACTTTGATGGGTCCAACTATCCTTATTGGAAGATCCGCATGTCTGCGCATCTCTAGGGGATTGACTGGCTTGTCTGGGAAATTTGCGAGGATGCTACTTACGTTGTGCTCCCTGTTGCGGCCCGTACCACCCAGGATCACAAGGATCGGCACAGCGCAAATAGCAAAGCTCGCAGTGTGCTTTTCTTGAGTCTTTCGCTTTCTAAGTTCGAGCGTGTCTCCGATTGTACTATAGCTCGAGAGATCTGGGTGAGGCTTTAGAGCTATCACGAGGGGACCGCACAAGTCAAGACTAGACTCTACGAGACGTACAAGCGCGAGTACAAGAACTTCTCTCAGTTTGATGGCGAGTCCATCGATGCCATGTTTTCCCGCTTTTAGACTATTGTCAACAAAATGAAAGCGAACAAGGCCAACCTACCTTATAGTGATCATGAGAGGGCGCTCAAGCTTCTTTATGCCCTTGATCGAAAGGTATGGGATGTGAAGGTGTCGGCGATCATCGAGTCGGCCAACTACGACACCCTCACCGTTGACGAGCTTTTCAGCAAGCTCAAGTCCACAGAGATTGACTACCAAACCTAAGCCAAGCTCAAGAATCCTTCTGCACCAACCATGGCTTTGGTCTCAGGTAGTGGTTCAAGTTCATTGACTAACCCTTCACAAGCTTCTTTCTCTTTGTCATGCTTGATGTCAGTCACAGAGGAGCAACTAGAGTCTCTTGGGGATGATGAGTTGGCACTCGTCATCAGTCGGTTCTCTCGGTTTCACAACAACTGTTTGAACCACCGATGCAGTGGTGGCCCGAAGGAGGGATGCTATGGATGTGGAGATCCGGACCACTTTGTCGCGTACTGCCCCAAGAAGAAGCCCTTAACCAACAAGTACGACTCCGGCAAGCGCAAGGATAAGCGTGACTACACCTCTAGCAAGCACAAGGCCAAGGGTGGCTTCGACAAGGAGGCGATCAAGAAGGCGTACCACAGGAAGGCCAAAGCTCAAGAACGCGCCTTCCTCGCCTCCCTCAGTGACCTCAACGACGACTCCGACGATGATCACTCTTCTTCTCCCTCGACCGATGATGAGTCCAAGAAGAAGCGCGAGGACAAGCTCAACGGTCTCTGCTTTGTTGCCGGTGCAAATCATGGTGGGTTTTGCACTATGGCGGTTGACAGTGGAGCAAAGCTCAAAAAGGACATCGATGTCGACGACGACGAAAATGAGGTACCACCCACACTTGACTCACTTATGCTTGAGCTTGATACTATGAATGATACATTGATGAGTCAAGATAAGTTGCTTAAGCATACTGCCCGTGAGAGAAAAGAGTTTAAGGACCAGCTAGAGGTTGCTTTGAAGGAGTTGGAGCTTGCCAAGAGTGGTGTAGTGGTGTCAGAGGAGGAGGAGTGCGATGAGTGCGCTATACACATGTCTAACCTCTCTAACTTGCAATCCAAGTATGCTGTTTTGCTTGATGAATGTGATGAGCTAAAGTCTCGTTCTGGGTTGCTCGGTGCATGCAAGTCCTGCTCAGGCTTGCAATCTGAGTTGGCAGAGAAGGTTGCCAAACTTGCTAAGTTTGAGAAGGCCAACTCAGATAGTACCACCACTACATGTGTTCGATGTGAAGCTTTGGTGTTGGAGCTTGAGTCCTGCAGGCACGACAAGATGGGAACCAAGGAAGAAAACACACAACTTCGGTCCATCTTGAGCTGGGTGTCGTGCAGTGAGCCTTAGTTAGGCATGATGGTGAGCCAGTTCAGGCGGGGAACTGACTCATCAGGAGTAGGCTTTGCTATAGGTGGGAAGGGTGAGCATGTCTATGGCAAGGTTGGTGAACATAATGGTTTGAACCCAAGTGAGAAACCCACCAACACTCCCAAATTGATCAAGATCCCTCCACTAGAGTCTACCAAGCCTATGATCAAAGATGGTGTGTTTGAAGAACCACCAAAAGCTCCACCATCCAAGCAAGTTTGGGTTCCCAAACCGAACCACTTTCGGAACTCACTCGATACTCTACCCAACATCTCTAGTGCACCCCTTCCTAAAGCCAAAAAGCCTCAGAGAGTGAACCACACCCACAAGAGAGTGAGTCAACCACCATCCAAGAGAGAGGTGAGGTACCACTGTGACTATTGCCATAGAGATGGTCATTTGGCTGAGTTTTGCTTTAGGAGGAAGAGAGATGAGCGGCATGAGTACGAGTTGAACAACCGGAACATGTACCGTCCTCCCCATGGCGTACATGTACTGCCTGTTTAGAGGCACAGTGTTAGGCCTAGAGGTGCAATGCCTCAAGGTGCTAGGCCTCAGGTGGCGAGACCATGTGGTGGTCGTGCCCGGCGTGGCCCAAGTCATGATCTATATGACTCTGGACCTCGTGACGGTGGCTTTCAGTCCCACACTCCTAGCGGACCACGTTTTCCCCCATGTGGTGATCGCTTCTCTCCAATGGGACATGGCATATATGGTGTTTTTCCTAACACTTTTCCTGGGCAAATGACTCAACACTGGTATTCTCCTCATTTCACTAACCCCAGTGTTGTGCCATTTGCTCACCCCCTGTCTTTCTATTGATGCAGAGCGGAGGCCTGGAGAACACATGGCTTGTTGATTCCGGCTGTTCGCGCCACATGACCGGAAGTTCCAAATGGTTCTCCAGCCTTGACCCCATGCAATACAAGGAGTACATCACATTTGGGGACAATAGCAAAGGTAAGGTGCTGTCTCGTGGGACCATTCAGGTCAATGAGTCTTTTATCTTGAAGGACGTTGCTTTGGTTTCAAGCCTGCATTTCAATTTGCTCTCTGTTTTGCAACTCCTTCAAGATGGGTTTGAGGTGCACTTTAAGACTGGACTTTCTCATGTGCTCGATTCTCAGGGACATCTAGTTTGTTAGATCATTCCTTTCGGTCGAGTTTTTAGAGCTGATTTCTCTCAGTCTTTCGGTTCTTCTCGCTATTTGGTTGCTAGATCTTCTTCTGATTTGTGGAAGTGGCATAGGAGACTTGGTCACTTGAGCTTTGATCTCCTAGTGAGGTTGAGTTCTCTTGACATGATCCGAGGATTGCCCAAACTTAAGTTTGAGAAGGATCTGGTATGCCATCCCTGTCGCCATGGAAAGATGGTGGCTGCTTCCCATCCTCCAGTGACTCAGGTCATGACCACGAGACCCGATGAGCTACTCCATATGGACACTGTTGGTCTGGCTCGGGTTCGGTCAGAGGGAGGGAAGTGGTACGTTCTTGTGATTGTGGACGATTTTTCTCGCTATTCTTGGGTGTTTTTCATGGAGGGCAAGGACGAAGCGTTTTCTCATGCTCATGACCTGATCTTGAGGTTGCAAACTGAGTTACCAAAGAATGCCATACGAGCTATCCGCAGTGACAATGGCACTGAGTTCAAAAACTCTCAGTTTGACACCTTCTGTGCTTCCTTGGGTCTTGAACATCAGTTTTCTTCGCCCTATGTCCCTCAGCAGAATGGTGTTGTTGAGCGCAAAAATCGGACTTTGGTTGAAATGGCCAAGACAATGCTTGATGAGCATAGGACTCCTAGGCGTTATTGGGCCGAAGCCATCAACACCGCCTGCCATGTTTCAAACCACATTTTTCTTCGTGCTTTCTTAAAGAAGACATCCTATGAGTTGCGGTTTGGGCGTCCACCCAAGGTGAGTCATTTTCGAGTCTTCGGTTGCAGGTGCTTCATTCTTAAGCAAGGTAATCTTAACAAGTTTGAATCTAGATCTTCGGACGGTATATTCCTCGGTTACGCTTCTCATTCACATGCGTACCGTGTGCTTAATCTTGAGACTAACTGTGTCGTGGAGACTTGTGAAGTCACCTTCGACGAAACCATGCCCTCTTCTATTTCTGTCTTTGAACGTGCAGGTGATGAAGAGATGGGTGACAACATTTTCGTTGAGGATGACGATGACATTGATTGGGATGATCCCAAGCCATCTCAACCGGCTGCCCCGATCGAGCCAGCTTTGACCACTTCAGCTCACGGCCCTGAGCCCTCCACCTCTACTTCGTGGGGTCCATGCGAGCCGCTTCCTCAATCGATTGAGGAGGCCCCAGCTGTGGATGAGGGGGAGGCGACTTCGTCTTTGGGTGCACCTCGACATATCCAGCGACACCATCCTCCTCAGACCATGATCGACAACATCGACGAAAGGGTAACGCGTTCCAAGTCTTATCATATTTCTCATTTCGCTCATTCTGCTTTTGTAGCTTCTTTTGAGCCTCGAGATATTGGACACGCACTATCTAATGCCGATTGGGTTAATGCTATGCATGAGGAGTTAGAGAACTTTGAGTAGAACCAAGTGTGGGTTTTAGTTCCACCTCCACCAGAGTGCCACCCCATAGGTACAAAGTGGGTTTACAAGAACAAGCAGAGTGAGGATGGGGTGGTGGTGAGGAACAAGGCGAGATTAGTGGCTCAGGGTTTTTGCCAAAACGAGGGAATAGACTATGAAGAAACATTTGCTCTTGTTGCCCGTCTAGAAGCCATTAGGATTCTTTTAGCATTTGCAGCTTCGAAAGGGTTCAAGCTATATCAGATGGATGTAAAGAGTGCCTTCTTGAATGGGTACATAGAGGAAGAGGTTTATGTGAGGCAACCCCCTGGCTTTGAAAATCCAAAGTACCCCAACCATGTTTTTAAACTCCACAAAGCCTTGTATGGTTTGAAACAAGCCCCGAGAGCCTGGTATGAGCGTTTGAAAGCTTTCTTGCTTGATAAGGGTTTTAGGATGGGTTCCGTAGATAAGACTTTGTTCCTCCTCAAGCAAGGCACAAACATCCTTTTGGTTCAGATATACGTGGATGATATAATCTTTGGTGGCTCTTCTCATGCTCTTGTTGCCAAGTTTTCAGATACTATGAGCAGGGAATTTGAGATGAGCATGATGGGCGAATTGACTTTCTTCCTCGGGCTGCAAATCAAGCAAACTCGTGAGGGGACGTTCGTGCACCAAGGCAAGTACACCAAGGACGTGCTCAAGAAATTTGATATGGGTGAGGCCAAGCCTCTTTCGACACCTATGTCAACCATGACGGCCCTGGATGAGGACAAGGAGGGAGAAAGCATGGACCAGAAGGAATATCGAAGCATGATCAGGTCCCTGCTGTACCTAACGATGATGAGACCGGACATCCAGTTCGTAGTCTGCTTGTGCGCACGCTTTCAGTCTTCTCCACGCACGTCTCATCGTCAAGCCATCAAGCGGATCCTCAGGTACCTTCGTTTCACACCCGAGTTTGGTCTTTGGTTTTCAGCCTCTTCCTCTCTTTCTCTTTGCGGGTATTCTGATGCGGATTATGCTGGTTGTCGTGTTGAGAGGAAGCCCACTTTGGGGACTTGTCAGTTTCTTGGATCTTCTCTTGTGTCTTGGTCTTCTCGCAAGCAGTCTAGCATCGCCCAATTCACCACAGAAGCTGAGTATGTTGCTACTGCTGCTTGTTGTTCCCAGTTGCTTTAGATGATAGCTACTCTGAGAGACTTTGGGTTAGAGTTTAGGCGAGTGCCTTTGTTTTGTGATAGCACCAGTGCCATAAGTGTAGCCAAAAACCTAGTCCTTCACTCAAAGACAAAGCACATAGAAGTTCGCTTTCACTTCTTGCGTGACCACTATGAGAAAGGTGATATTGATCTGCACCACATTGATACCCAAAACTAGCTCACAGATATCTTCACCAAACCACTTGACCAAGCCCAGTTTGCTCGCTTGCGAGGGGAGCTTGGAGTTTGTTTCCCTTTTTAGAGGAGGGAAACTTTGGTTGTTGTATTCTAGTTTTGCTTTTCTTTGAAGTTTAGCCTTTGTTTTTATATCATACCTGCATATCATATCATCATGTATCATATTGCATCCTGAGCTTCATCCTTATAGTAGCTAGATTGACACTATGCTCTTGTTGGGGATGTTATGGATACACAATGATGTGCTTTTGGCTTAGGCTCCTTTTGATCAATTGATGCATGTTATGAGCCAAGCTTGTTTTCCAAACTGTGAACTTGATTAAAACTTGTTGAAACATGAAATGTGTTCACCACTACTTGTGGCACTAGCATGTGTAGAATGTGTCGAGATCTTTTTCTTGCTTCATATATATGCTTAGTTGCTACGGCTCATACCTTGAGTTACACACTTGCTTGAGAAACTTGAATTTGTGCGAAAACTTGAAAATCAAACTAAGTGATTTGAAAAGATCGGGATGGATCTGTACTATCCTATGTCAAAGTATCGAGACAGCTCCAAATTGCACTTATTGGTGAACTTGAGCTCTGTAATGGATACCGAGATCATTGTCTTAAGTTTCTGATTGCCTTTGGCATAGGCTTGACATGGTCGCTAAGTCAGGTTTTGATGGCACAGATAACCTCCCGCACATACTTGTCTGATAAACTTTGGTAATAAGCTGCATAACTCCGATAAATTTCAATTGATGTCTAAAATTTGATCAAACCACAAGTTTGTCTCATGACATGATGTGTGAACTTTGTTTGGGGTAGTTCACTTTGCATACATGTGTAGCACAAGGTCGATCTCATGTCTACTTTTGCTATGTGCTCCTTTGGTGGTGAACCCTCTTTTAAAATTGCTTAAACTTGATCAAAATTGCTTAAATGCCATATTTCGTCTCATTTGGTCACTTTGAGCATTTGCTAGCACTTGTATGTGTTGCTATATATACATGACAGCATCAACTAGAGCCTTTTTTCAATCTACTTACTATAATCTTGAAGCTTCTGCATTCGTGTATTTCTGCATTCATAGCATGATTTGAGGGGGAGATGCAATCTTTGGGCTCTAGCTTGATAAGTGCATGTGTCAACAAGGGGGAGAAGTTTTCCACACTCACAATGACATAAGGGGAGAAATATTCAGAAAAGGGGAAGAAACTTCAAATTTCACCTAAAGTTGAGAGATATGCATTCATTTGAGAGAGATTGCACTTGTTCAGGGGGAGTTGCATTTGAGGTGTTTTGCTAGATGTGTTGAGCCTTTGCCTCTTCTGGAGGGTCTAGCAGTTTTTCAGTTTTTCAAGCTTTGCTAGTGGTGTTGAGCCCATTGCCTCTTCTTGAGGGCTAGCTTTGTTTTACTTGGTTGCGTCGAGCCGTTGCCCATGTCTTTGGGGACCAAGTCTTGCTCATTTTCAAATGACCCGGTTCTTGGCTTTTCTTTGGCTTTTGGTCATTTGGGTGAGTTCTTTCTTTTCTCTTCTTCTTCTTTTTCTTTTGCTCAAGCTGTTCGTGTATTGGTGTTGACAATGCACTCATCAAGGGGGAGATTGCGAACACAAGGTTGACAAGTACCCTTGTGTGTTTGTTTTGTGATGAGTGATTGTCAATATAATCCAAGAAGTAGGTTGAGTGGTGACTAACCCTACCATGGCAAAAGCTATGTGTGCGACATGTCTTTTGGCTTGTGTTGTGTAGGTGTGGAGCTCAGATGCGGTGGTCGATGGTGAGGTGAAGGTCAAGGAGGACGTGCCGTGCCGACAGACCGGGAGCAGAGAAGGATGGACGTGAGGCTTGGACCGAGGGACCCAGAGGCCGGGTGACTAGCCGCGGTGGCTGACACTTGGGACATCGACAAGTGCAAGAAGACATGGAGTGACAGTGTTGACCGGGTCAAGACGGCGGACGCGTGAGTCGAGTGAGGCTCAGGAGGACTTGGCGGGCCGGCCGGTCGAGGACGGCGGTGACACGCGTCAGATGGCGGGGGACGCGTATGGAGTACGCTACTCGCTGATGGTTTGATGGTTTGGACCTCAAAACCATCGGATGGACGGTTTACGGGTTTGGGCCTCAAAACCCGGGCGGAGGTTCCGAGGAGGGACGGACGGCACGTGGCGGCATCGGGGAGTTCACGTCGAGGCGAAGCTACCGGTGAGAAGGCGCGGTGGCCGTCGGATCAAGATTACACTAGGTTGGACAACAACACCCTTGGGCTTAGCGGTTCAACTCATTTGTATCCAGGGGCAAAACTGGGAATGTGTAATAGCCCTGTTAAATAGGATGAGGGAGCCCCCATCTCCCTCACCTCCTCCAGTTTTCATTTTCTCCTTTAGGGTTTCTTCCTCTAGTTTGCTTCCATGTATGAGAGAGGTCCACAACTCAAATTGTGACTTGGTTTTGAAGGAATCGGTGGCCATAACCACCGTATGCCCTCCGGGATTCATGATTTAGTTGTGTTCTTAATGTGATTTTGGTGTTCTTCACGAGCTCCTTTTGTCCCCTCTTGTTTTCCCTCTCGTTTCTTCGTTTTGGGATGGTTTTGGTTCGTTCTTGTTGCCTTGGATCGATCAATGACATGAGTAGAAGCTTTCCACCGAAGGAAATCCACTAATTCCTCACGAGATCGCAAATCCAGGCAATTTAAGTTCTTGACCTATTTTTGGGGGATTATTCAATTCCTTCGATTCACGGAGTTTGAGTTTGTTTCGGGCCATGATCCTTTAGAGGTTGTCTTTCTACTCGCTTGTGAACCCTTGTGCAAAGTTTCAAGTCATTTGGAGTTGATTTGATTAAGTTATGGCTTGATTTGATTTTTCCCGAGAAACTGCTCGTTCATACCGGACGTGTCCGATATGATCTAGGACGTGTCCGATATTTCTCACTTTGGAGTTTTGAGCTGAAATTTGGTGGAGACCTTCCCTTGGCGTCTAAAGAGCTATGGTTAAAATTTTATGATTTTTGGACACCATTTGACGGGGTTTTGGATTTTTCTCTTTTGGTCAGCTTGCTGCTGAAAATACCGGACGTGTCCGAGATCATACCGGATGTGTCCGATATAATACCGGACGTGTCCGATATTTGCAGGAGCAGTGCTGTTTTCTTTTGGGAGTTTGCTCGTTTGGGCTTCGATCTGTGTTTCGTTTGCTCTGTGGTGACCCGCTGTGTTCTGAGGGAGCATCCACCCTTCTCTAGGGTCGTGGTCATCAAGTCTTTCGTGTATGCTTTTTGGGGATTGATGTTGGGACAGTGGTCGAAGATTTCGAAAGAAATTTGAGGCTCCCATTCAACCCCCCCCCCTCTGGTCGCCGTTTCCGGTCCTTCAGTTTTTTTTAAAAAAAAAACATGTGATGGAGAGACATAGTTGGTTTTTAACCTTTTTTTTACATCATCACTAATCCAATTTTAGAGAGAGGACCACAATCGAAAAACCAGTACAGTAATGGAGCCATTTAGCAACTGCCCCCCAATGGAATCGCTGTCCAGAGTGTTGCGCCAACAATACCTTTCCATCTTTTTCTTATCTCGCTTTACCTACGCTTGCTCAGCCATCATATTTGTTACCCTTCTACGTTCTTTTTTTTTTTTGCTTCAATCTGCTCCTGAGTTCGGCAATTGTGCATTTCTTTGACGTGCATGTTTAGCCTCTCTTTGCTCAGGTGTCGTACATGCATAGCGCTCTCTTTCCCTGGCACACTTAGCTTTACGCTGCTCGTTTGTTAACTTCATCGTACATGAATTCTTGGATGAGGGTGTTGTGACGGCACAATCACCAACTAATGTGGTATTTGCTAAATAAAGGCTAATTTCTGCTAGCATTTCCTCATATACAAATCAAAGGAGGTTTCTGTAAATATTTATGTATATTTGATCATATTATATTCACTTGGAGGTGCTAGCTAAATCAAACATGCTTCGGTGTATATCAATAGAGATTACTCCCAATCAATTAAACAGAATTGAAATAGATGTCAATGAAGCTGAATTGAAATACATGACTTATAGAAATGAAATTCAATAGTTACAACAAATGTAGCATATCCACTTTATGAAATAGCATATGTATAAAATGATATTCACTGAACAATTGTACGCGGTACCCAACACTTGAAGGGAGGTCTTTGTTGCATGTGGCATGTTGTATGAATCATTTCTGTGCAACCAATCAGCATTCTCATCTGGAACCATATTTTCTACTCTTGAGGTGTCGCACTGCTCAACATTACTGAGCATGCCTGTAGACATAATATGCGATAAAAAGTCTAGTAACCTTCAGCAAGGAGTGGGATTGTGGGTTGTGAATCTTCATTTGTAAGGAGAGCTTGAGCTTTCCTTCGATGATAATCTTCTCGACGTTTTTTTAGTAACCTCTCCTTTCGATCTTGAGGCATGTTTGCATACGCGTCCCTTGCCCTTTGCCTCTTGCGTTCTTTTGGGTCTGTGTCATCTAGTTGCAAATTGGATGTCGTTGGTCCACTTTCATTGTTGGTGTTGGATATATCTTTGAATGGGATGCGACACGCAGTGTGTTCTGAAGATGCCATCTGCATGAAAGAATTTGAGTGTCACACAAACTTAATGTTGCAAATTGAAATCATGAATCAGTATGAAAGGGAATGATTATCAATCAGGGAACGAAAGTGAGATGCAACATAATATCCATATATGAGATGCGACAGCTGCAACAAACCGACTGAAGAATATACTATGTTTATCAAAATCTACAGGTTCTATTTGGCTAATCCACACCAGACACTTTTTTCTCGACTTCTAAATCTTTATTGATGAAAAAAGAATCAAAGAATATATCATTTCATGAGGATCTACCAAGTAGAAGTCTTCATCCTGACCATTGGAAAAAACACGTAGGCTACAAATTATTTTTTGAGGGAAAAAAGAATTTAAAGCCTTATCTTTTAAGTCACTGCCCATATGAAGTGCTGACACCAATCGAAGACACGGGAATGGCGAAATCATACAGTTAGAGATATAAACTAATAAAAATATTACAGTCTA
Organism: Miscanthus floridulus; assembly: GCF_019320115.1. NCBI lineage: Eukaryota > Viridiplantae > Streptophyta > Magnoliopsida > Poales > Poaceae > Miscanthus > Miscanthus floridulus. The sequence goes on from NC_089581.1 coordinate 157,621,150, forward strand.
AGTGGGCTGGGTAAAACAATATATTTGATAATTTATTTACCAACAATATCAGAATTGCAGACTTTCAGACAACAGATATTCAGCGAGCTTCTCAAAAATTCTATAACCATGTTCTTCTATTTGGGCATACCATTCATATCAAAATCAATTTTAAGATTCAACTCTCAAATCTGATATAAATCCTGCTGGCCTTATCCTCAGTCACTCACTCAATCAGCACAATGCTCATGGCATTGTTGTCAGCACAATACTAATGGGCAGTGAACAGAGTTGTAGAGAATTGTTGCAGGCTCGAGGAACCCAATCAATTGATGAAGGAGATGGAACTGATGATGATGAGATTATTCCTGGAGCAGCTGGGGAAGCAGGGGAGGGAGGTGGATGGGAAGCAGGGGCCGGTGGGAGGGAGATGAACAATAGGGACAAGTTGGCTAAAATGCAAAATTACTAAATTTCTCTGAACCACTTAATATAGAATGAATTTCTAGTAATAATCAATTAAACTCTACTACTAATCCTTAAAGATGGAAAATATTAGTGTTACAACATGCAAAGCAACATATAATGCGACCTATTTTTAGTTAATGATGAATAGGTTAGCCCACAATAATAATTTCTTCCTACGTTTACCAGAAGCAAGCAAACAGCTAACAGCAAGGAATATTCAGCTATATCTCATCTCAGCTAACCAAATCTAAGACAAATATTTCAATACAAGAAAGCGTCGTTGAACATTTAGAAGAAGGAAGTTAACATCACACCTCAATTTACCTTCCTGCCTCATTATTGAATTGGATTAGACCAACAAATAAATTTCACAATTTGCAGAGTCAACGAACAAAAAAAATCACTGTAACATAACCCACAACCAAGGACCCCTATCTAATTTTTTTGAATGTTACGCTGAACCTGATGGAAAGGTATTAACTGACCTAAAGGAAGACTTCAAATTGAGTAGGAGGGATGTTAAGTTAATTCAGTGTCCTGTTTTCTCTGAACTGGTTGATGTACTTGCATTCAACAACATGCAAATGAAATGAACCAAAAGAACAAAGACTGTAAGCTGACCTTTCTGATTCCAAACGTGTTCCTGAACCAGCTAAAAGAATGAAACTACAAAATTCAATATATTTCGCCAATCCATAATAATGAATCTTAATTATGAAACATACACAAGGATTATGCACAAGCAGGAAATAAACGCCCAGAAATCTCATGTACCAAACAATTGAACGCATTGCAATCAGTGTCACGGCCAAAATCGATATTCCGTTCCTCCCAACGTAGCTAACATCAATCGGAACAAACAACAATATATATAGAACCTTTAATTAAGGAGGGTACGGCAGAGAGAGTTTACGTACATTCAGACATTGAGTGTGAAAGGATCAAGATGCTCAAGAGAGAAGTGAATTAGGCTAATTCTAAAAATCTTTGCAATAAATAAACTCTACACTTAACACACTTCACCCTTTGTGTCTAGAAAGTGTTTCTAATGTTCTACCGCACAAAAGTTTTACAACCTAAGTTCCAATCCTACTCTAGCATGATAATTCTAAGAATGTAAAGACAAGAATTGAATTGTTCAAAGTAAATGTGTCGGGTTCATAGACCCGGGGTCCCTCGGGGACCGGCTTCTTAGACAAAGGCTCGGCCCAAACTGACAACACACAACTCATGGGCTAGGACTAAGTATCGGAGCAACAGGCCGGGGGAGTGGTCCATTCTTCCACCGGAAGGTCAGGCCAAGGAGGAACAACGCCCGTTTTCCGACTCTGGCGCACCTCTCCGACCGGAGCACTCGATTCGGTCACCTGCCCGCCTCTGGACGGCCTCTTCGGCCGGAAGGACTGGCTAAAAGCACCACGTCCGACTCCAACCCCGCTCTCTCTGACCGGGGATACGCCCAGCTTCTGCTCACCGTCCTTCTCCGACTAGCACGATCAGAGCCGACTGAGATCAACCGACTGGGGACGCCCGCTCGGTAGGGACCAGGAGACGTGCGGAGAAAAGCAAGGCAAGGCTCACAAGTCAAAACCACTGTATTAGAGACCATACTCTGCACGGATAAGTACTCCGTAACCGCCCTAACACAAAGAGTATTGTAGGCGCCATTAACTCCCATACGGTAAGGCCCTCCACATGTCCCCTGGGCATCGACTAGTGTTGTGGGCGCCGGAATTACCGTACCGAGTAAACATGGTGAAAACCCCTCACATGCCTCTAGGACATCAATAGTATAGCAGATATAGATATCTGCCATACCCGAACAAGACGACGCAACCTCCCGTATGCATCTGACATTCTACAGTGACATCAACAGTGTTGTATGGACGCCTACCATTATCCTGACACCTAGTCAGTCGTGGGCAACAAGGCTTAGAAGCATTCGTACTCTCTCCCTCTCACTTGTAAGGCCATCCCCTTCATCTATAAAAGGGGAATGCGCTCTCTCCCAATAGACCAAGTTAACCCAAGTTGATTCAAGCTCAGTCCCTTTAGATTCATTAGATCGATCAAGTTCACTAGCTCATAACCATAGAACCGCCAAGTTCGGACCTCAAGCACACGCTTGAACACTTAGCTCATAGCAGAGCTCTTGTCACACTTGGCCCTTCTGACCGGACCTCTCGTACACCCCATCTTTCTCCTTCTCGTTTGTAACCCCACTGTAGACTTCGAGCACCTAGGCTCAGGAATAAAGGCACCGACCGAACTCAAACTGAACGTAGGGCACGTTACTTGAACCAGTATAAACCCTGTGTCATTGAGTGCTAGGCCACCTCCGATCACAACGTACGGTCAAAACTATAAATATTCACTAGTTGGTCACTTTCTGTACCGACAGTTGGTGCCGTCCGTAGGGGAAGACACTGTACGTTCAACACTTTTTGGTCATCGGAATGGCCCACTTTTCTGTCACCCCCCGTCAGTGGTGGGCTCAGGAGATACGATTCGCTTTGGCTCACTAGAGTTTTCCGCACTCTCACCTATTGGGATGTGGGCTCCACCTATCTTCGAGCCATCCCAGGCCTTCCTCTTTAGAAGCCTGGACTTCGTCGCGCGACCAGCTCGGCGTACTACACCTCTGCGAGGAGGCTCATGTTTCGGCACCCAGTCGGAGGGGCGCCCTCCATCAACTTCAGGACACACGACTTCGACGACGCGGTATTTGCGCTTTTTTCTGAGCAAACTCTCTGCTCAAACCTCACTGTAAGTAATGAACACGCTGTTATTTACTTACTATTCTCTATCTTCCGCCGATTGCTCGGAGGAACCCCATGGTCCCCGACGCGAGCGCCATACGACCGGTTCCCCTATGGCCTCGCGTCTTCAGCGGACGCATACGCCCGAGGGCTCCGAAGGATGCCAGCGCCGCCCCCTCTCGCATCTGAATTCATGGGAATGGCGGACTATGCTCCCACCTGTTTCCTCAACCTAATGGATGACGATGGTGAGAGTGACGGCTCTAGCATTGGCGACATGGCACCCAGCCACCGTCCGTCCCGAGAGTGCACCTTGGCGGACCCTCTAGGACACCCACCGGTGGAAGCAGAGTCCTCACAGACTCACACCTCACAGAACTCTCGTGCGGAGACCCTCGAGCTCACATGGGAGCATGGCGAGGCACTACGACAATAGTGGCTGCATCAGTCATCAACTGCGCCAGCGCCTCGGCGCACCACACTGCACCCCGTGGGCATAGACCGGCAAGCGGCGCCTGGGGTCACGCCCGTCGGGTCCAGCGCAACACCATGGATAGGGGGACTGCTCCCCCATAGTTCGCTTGGGCTAGTCAGAACATCACCGCCACGTCAATGCTTCTGCGTGGCCTGACCGAGCCGAACGACTCTCATGAATAGGCAATCCACCGAAACCTCCAGGCACTAGTAGAGACTGCCGCCTTGCAACAAGCAGAGAGCTCCGTATCGTGATGCCAACTCACGACCTCACTCCCCACCAGGGGAATGGGGATGCAGCAGATGGGTTGCTCCACCCGATCACCACGACGATCATCGAGCGTGGCACGGGAGGCCGCATTAGCACCTCGCCTTGACTTGACGACCGCTCCATACCAGCCATCTGTCTACGCGTGGCTCGGGCCGAACCGAGACACGCAGCAGCAGCCGGAGTCCCAGCCCTGATGGCCTAGGACCATGGACCTATGTCCAAAACCTCCAGTGAGCGCCGCTCCTGCCTCGCTCCAACAGAGGCCTAGGGCAGAGGAAAGGCCAAGCGTCAGGATCAGGATGAGGGCCCCTCCACGTAGAGGGAAAAAAGAACAGAAAGGATCACCATCGACCGACAACTCCACGTTGGACGCCACGGCTGATCATGTGGGCACGTAGCCCCAGCTGGACCCTCCGGGCCACTTCCAGCGAGCTCATGGAGAGCCCATGCACCAACCACGACTACCCTATCAAACACCTCTACAAGGACTGCTAGCTCCTCAAGCGCCTTCTGTGGCAGGCTAGTAGGCCAAAGGAAGAGAAAGGCGAAGAGCCGAAGAAGCAGTGACCGAGAAAGGAGGCATAGCGGGCAAGGATCCAGACAACTGAAGGTTGACGTGACCCGACCGGAACACCTACCGACCAAAGGACAACAACTGATGCCCTTCTCTCTGAACGCTTGGAACAACTATGTCGCTTTTTCCCCCTAAGTTTCAGTCTTACCATTGTTTACTTAGCATATGCTCCTATAAAAGCACCCCTGACCCAGACACTTTTTTGGCCTAGGGCGCTCGGGGGCTCCACTAGGGCACACTACTATCTCTCTATTTTGTTTACTATCATATGGTGAAAATCCATCCTACCCAACCAAATGGGTAGTTTGTTCCTTTAATTTGCCATTACGTAACAATTGCTTTAAAACATTCCGACCGACCGCACCCCGCCTTTCCCTATGGTTACTGAGCAACCGAGCCTCGCGGGCCATGCCTCGGGCTCCCAAGGTCAGTAGCCTATGGGACAAACAGGGCAGGTACGAGAAGGAGAGAATAAAAACAAAATTATGCTAAGAAAAATACTAAGGAACAAAAGGGGAACAAGCTTCCCCTGAACGGAGTAACTCCATCATAGAAAACAAAACCAACCGTAGTCATTAAGCACACAGGAACGTTTACACAGGGGGCTCCCCCATGAACTTAAACTTTTTTCATTCACTAAACTACTTATATTCTACAAGCTATTGGACTGGCTCGGCGGCATCTGCTGTCGGTGCGACCGACGAAGGCACGGGCTGCTCACTTCCCGGCGACACGACATTCGGCTCGGTCGAAGCCAGGGCGATGCCCACCTCCGACCTAGGCTCCGTGCCACCCACAGGCTGGGCAACGTCCTCCCCTCGCATGCTTCTAGCCATGTCTTCATGGCGGCATCCATCACCCACTAGGCAGAGACTTGCTCTACCACCGACCTTACGTGCGGCAGCAAGCCCTCCCCGATCGATTGGATGCCCTTCATGCTCAAGCCTTCAGCATACCCATTGCAGATAGTAGCGAAGTCCAAGTTCGGGTGGTGTGTCACCACCAAAGTCAGCACCCCCGACGCTCCGTAGAATAGCTCACTCCTGATAAGGTCTCGGACTGCATCCGGGACCTCCGCCAGCTGGACGGCGGGCGCACTAGTGCTTGGCGCCGACCTAAAGACTTCCGAGATGATGAGCTGGGCAACATTGTGGATCTGGTCAAGGTCCACCTTGAGAGCACGTCGCTCTTCATGGGACTTGGCTAGCTCCTCCGCATTTTGGCTAAAGGTCGCCTTGATCGTCTCTAGGTCCTGCTCCAGCGTCTTCACCCTTTCACCCAGCTCTGAAAGAAGGACGACAAACTTAGAAACACACTGAAGGAAAAACCAACACGACGAAAAATAGAAAAGGTATGTACCAACGTGGAAGTTCTCAAGGACAGAGAATTCCTTCGCCTGTCGATTCGCCTGCGCGCACAGCCGGGCATTCACCTCCTTCGTCCCCATCACTCGGCCCCGAAGCAAGAGCACTTCCTAGTCTACCTCCAACTGGGCCTTTCGCTCTACCTCCAGGGCCTTTCATGCCGACTCCAGGGTGGTCCACTCTGATGCCAAGATGCTCCACTCTGACTCAAGGGTCTCTAGGGATTTCTAGGCGCCACCTTAGTCTCCGCCATGGACGTCCGCAACCCGCCTTGGTCTTTGCCTGATGGGCCTTCGCCGCCTTCAAGCCCTCGCTCGGCAGGTGGTCGCCTGCTCTGCTGCACGCTGCCCCTCTGCCCAGCGCCAGCGGTCGCCTTGGCCAGCCCAGTCCTGAGACTCGCGGCTGAGTAGACTCTAGCTGACACTCAAGCTCAGCCACCTGAGCGTGCTCCATTCGAAGGAAGCAGGGACTTGCGAGACTGACATCCCCTTCAGACTCTACGAAAAACAAGCTCAGTCCCTTCATCTATAAAAGGGTATGCGCTCTCTCCCAATGGACCAAGTTAACCCAAGTTGATTCAAGCTCAGTCACTTCAAATTCATTAGATCGATCAAGTTCACTAGCTCACAACCACAGAACCACCAGGTTCGAACCTTAAGCACACGCTTGAACACTTAGCTCATAGCGGAGCTTCTGTCGCTCTTGGCCCTTCCGACCGGAGCCGACCGGACCTCTCATACACCCCATCTTTCTCCTTCTAGTTTGTAACCCCACTGCAGACTTCGAGCACCTGGGCTTAGGAATAAAGGCACTGACCGACTCAAACTGGATGTAGGGCATGTTGCCTAAACCAGTATAAACCCTATGTCATTGAGTGATAGGCCACCTCCGATTACAACGTACAACAAAACTATAAATATTCACTAGTTGGTCACTTTCTATACCGACAAAATGCTTAAAGTAAAGAGAGAAAGAGGAACGTGGTGATGTTTTGCCGAGATATCAAAGAGTCACCACACCCCACTAGTCCTCATTGGAGCACCCGCGCAAGGGTGTAGCCCTCCTTGATTTACGCAAGGATCAAGTGCTCTCTACGGGTTGATTCTTCAACACTCCGTCGTGGTGAATCACCCACAACCGCTCACAACTTGAGTTAGGTCATCCACAAGCTCCACCGGATGATCACCAAACTCCACCAAGCCGTCTAAGCAAGAACTCTCATTTGACCACAACAAGCCTAATGAGAAGGGTGCATGCACACTTGCTACTCTCTTTTCACTAATGAGGCCTTAATCTTGGATTCTCAAATCTCAATCACTTCACTAGGCTCTTGCTCTCCTTGGCACTCTCAAGGGTGTTTCTCAGCAGTTGAAATGAGCAAGAGTGATCCCTTGAGTGAATAGAGAAAGTATTTATAACCCCTCATTCAAAACAAACCGTTATGTGCCTCTACGGGGTAACCGGACATTTCAGTCAGTTCTTCCCGCCACTGAGCCGTTAAGTTGTGACCAAAATCTGACCCACGCCCGGTCAGCACTGACCGAACACGTCCAATCATGAAAACTGCTCTCTAGAACCTTACTGACGTTGACCAGACTCTAGCACCCAATGTCCGGTCACTTTGCTACTCAGCATCCGGTTAGTAGCACTGATTTGTGAACTACACGCTTGTTCAACTGAAGCTTTGTGAAAGAAAGGAAAATCGGTGGAACTGGACCAGCGTTCGGTCAGCACTGACGGGACATGTCCGATTAGGATTCTCCCTCTTTGGAACCTTACTGGAGTTAACCGGACTCTGGCACACAGCGTCCAGTCACATTTCACTCAGCGTCTAGTCGCAACCAGATGACTTCACCTTGATCAAATGAACCGACCAGACTTTGCGCCAGCGTCCGATCACACCGGAACCGGTGTCCGGTCAACATTTGACCCTCCATTCACTTCCAACTCGAAATCATATATGAATGAAGTTTGCTCCAATTTATCTTAGGGCTACTTAGGAGCTACCTAGTGCTAGATTTAACAAGTGTGCACCATACCTAACCTACTAGACTCACCTAGGTTAAGCTACTAGTCCATACCCCCTTAATAGTACGGCCAAAGGAAAAACAAAGTCCTAAACTACTCTAAGTGTCTCTTCAACACCAAATGACACTTAAAACTAGTTCATCCTTAACCTTGTCGTCCATCCTTTGAAAACCAAAATGATTTCCATCGTAGGGGCATGATAACCATGATTGTCCAATCAATTGCTATTACCATGACCTAACTTAATTGTATCTACAAAACACACGTTAGTCATAGTAATCTTGTATTGTCATTAATCACTGAAACCCAACTAGGGGCCTAGATGCTTTCAGAGGGTCTCATTGTGGATGGAGAAGGCAGAGAGCAGCAGTTGTGGGAGCGGCCACTCGCAGCGGTAGTGGCGGTGGATGCACTCATTGTCCCATAGGTAGGACGGCAGCGTTGAATGCGTGGACGCATAGGGAAGGCATGCGCATGGACTCGCCGTCCTCAAACTCCGCCAGGCAGATGGCGCACTATGCGCTGCCACTGCCTTCGTCAACTCCGCATCCCCTTCACTACGGTGGGGATCCGGTGGGGACATGGCCTGATGATGGCGCAGGTGGGAGATCTGGTCGGGGCCGGCCTTGGAGAGGCTGTAGTATAGCATGACCATGAAGGATCTAGGCAGGGTGGCCAGGCAAGATCGTCTAGCGAGGCATGGGGGAGAGGGATCGACATCGGGTGCTACGTAATTGGATGCGGGATTGTCGCTTGGGGAAGCGAGCGATCCTACGACGCCATCTATCACGGATCGTCGTGCGGGGGGGGGGGGGGAGATCGCATGAGACCGGGCCCACCACGCGAGGGGGAAGCAAGGGAGTGCGTAGAGAAGGAAACTCATGGAGGCAGACCGACGACCCCAAGTTTGATTATCGCACGAAAAATATGTCCACTCTCTAGTGTTTTTAGTTGTGTGAGATACTTGTACGTGGCAACCGATATATAGCCACAGCAGCAGAACTTCGTGACCATAACTTGTTTTTGTGCGAATCGAGTCTTTAAGAAAAAAGTTTAATCTGTTGGAACAAAGCCCATTAGTTGATTAGCAGCCTTTCATTGTGCCGGCCATTAGTTAGAGCGTTCCAATCTCAAAAACACTGGAGACTAGGAATTGTGCAGTTCGAAACATTCTCTATTCATGCAGGTGGAGAGAACAAGTTGTGTTATTTATTAGAGTCCTACTCGATCTTAATAACCTAGATTTATGTCTGATAGAAGTTCGTCCAACAACCAAAGATTCGTGCGTCGTCCCCTTGCCTTTTAAGAATAGATATTCCTGATTAAACTTGAACACTTATGATGATTGACTCCAAAGTGTGACATTGTTATGGTAGGCAACATGTATCAATGTCGCAATAGAGCCCGTTGCTGAGCAGTGGACCATCGACCGTAGCACGCCAGCGCGCGGTCACCACCCTTGCGGCGTCGTAGTCAGTTACCGAGATCTAGGATACTTAGTAGTTTGTTTCACTTGTTTGTTACTCCTTAGAGTTAGGAGAAGTTTGTTTGGATTTCCTAATAAGTACGAAACACTATTTGATTAATAGAGATTAGCCAGAGATTGAGTTTATCTCTCTCGCTCTTTGGCGCTGTTACTCTCTCGCTCTTGTTCACATCTTCACCAGGCGCCGAGCACGGCACCTCCAGCCCACTGTCGTGGATTCAAGCCCAGGCCGGCCCTCTCCCACTCCTACGTCCTATGTTCCCTAAGCTCCAACAACCTAGTATTAGCCATGTCGGGTTCTGGTTCTTCCGCCGCCATCGTCATTCCCACCACCGCCGCCATCGGCACCACCGCGTCGATTTCCACTCCGCAACCCACGCTCACTGCGCCATAGCCCATGCTCATGGTGATTCCCACCAATGCCCTCAATGCGCTCATGGCAGCCATCTACGGCATGCAGCGCTAGATGGGGCACATCTCAATGCGCCTAGCGGCCGTCGAGAATCGCCCCTCGTCTTCTACGCCGCCATTACTTCAATTCAACATGCCTGGGTACGGTGGCATTCCCGCGCTGCTAGCTTCAGGTCTGGTAATCTCGGACCTGCTCTCCGCGCCACCGACCCTGCCCTCCCTACCGGTGTCCAACTCCTCGGTGCATGTCTCCGGGGCAGTGTCCTCCCCACCGATACTGTCGACTATGGGCGTGCCCATCACCAAGATCTCTTTTCCCCACTCACCATCACTCGTTCTGTCCTTCTGGTCCATCATGCAGGCGTCCCACGCCCTGTAGTCAGCCGCCATGCACACGTCGCTGCCTCTACCCCACATTTCGCTGGAACCAGAAGGCCCGGCCATGCCTCGCTACCACAAACTCTTATTCCCCACCTATCATGGTTAGGAGGACCTGCTGGGCTGGTTGAACAAGTGCGAGCAGTTTTCCCATGCTCAGCAGACGCGCCACACCGACAAGGTCTGGCTCGCATCATATCATGTCACCGGCACCACCCAGCAGTGGTACATCGTCCTCAAGCGGGATGCCGGCATTTCAGAGTGGGAGGAGTTCAAGCACCTTTGCCACCAGTGCTTCGGGCCACGATCAGCACCAACCACCTAGCGGACTTGGCACGGCTACCCTTCTCATCCATCGAGGCGTACCTAACATGTTTCATGCCCGGATGGCACACACGTGCCGCCTCTCGCCGTATCAGCAAGCGCAGCTGTTTATCGATGACCTTTCAGACCACATTCGCATTGATGTGGAAACTACACGACCCCTAGGATCTCTAGCGGGCTATGTGGCTAGGGTGTGCATACGAACGCCGCAATGCGGCGCCCCTGCTCGCCTTACCAGCCCTACCAGCTCGGCCACCCCGTAGTGCCTTGTCTGCCACGAGCATCCAAGGCTCGTCCTCGTCCTCATCCTTGGCGCCGCCACCACGTCCCTTCAAGCGCCTCACTCCGGATGAGATGGCTGAGCGTAGGAAGCAGGGTCTCTGCTACAATTGTGACAAAACAAATGTCCATGGCCACAAGTGTGCCTGCCTTTTCTACCTTGAGGTCTCAGACTACATTGTGGAGGAGCCTAAGGAGGCCGACGACGAGGCGGCCCTGAATCCCCACCATTTGACCCTCAGACGCCCATGATCTCCCTGAACGCTATTGCAGGCTTCCTCACCGAGGACACCATGCAAGTCTACATCTCCATCGGCAATGAACAGTTTGTTGCCCTGCTCAACTTGGGGTCTACCCACAACTTCATCCGCGGGCGACATGACCCGTCGTGTCGGCCTATAGGTCTAGGCGTGCCCCAGCACCGGCGTCATCGTCATGAATGGGGATCATGTTGCGTGTCGTGGTCTGGCCCGTGACGTGGGCGTCTGTATCACCGACGAGACATTCACCATTGACTGCTACTCTATCCCCATCGACGACAATGAAATGGTCCTTAGTGTCTCCTATCTCCGCACGCTCGGATCCATACTGTGGGACTTCGACGACCTATGTATGGTGTTTTGGCACGAAGGGCGCCGCGTGTTCTGGCATGGCATCGGCTCGACTTGTCACGATGTCCAGTCCACACAATGCCTCCACACCATCCACAACGATGGTCTGGCCTTGCTAGAATGCTTGCTCGCCTCCTTTGACGATGTCTTCGCTGACCCACAAGGCTAGCCACCTGTCCGTGCCTGTGATCACCAAATTCATCTACAACCGAACACGGCATTGGTGGCCGTCCACCCGTATCGGTACCTTCAGCTCCAGAAGCATGAGCTTGAAGCCCAGTGCGCCGCCATGCTGTCCTAGGGCATCATTCGCCCCAGCACGTCGGGCTTCTCTGCACCGGTCCTCCTCATCAAGAAGCATGACTCCTCCTGGCGCTTTTGCGTCGATTATAGTGCCTTGAGCGAGAAGACCGTCAAGGACAAGTTCCCCATTCCTGTGGTGGAGGAGCTTTTGGATGAACTCCATGGCGCGCATTTCTTCACCAAATTGGATCTGAGCTCGGGCTATCATCAAGTGCGAGTTCACCTGGACGATGTAGAGAAGACGGCTTTCTGCACCCATCATGGCCACTTCGAGTTCTTGGTGATGTCGTTCGGCCTAACAAATGCGCTGGCGACGTTCCAAAGCTTGATGAACGCCATGCTACAACCATTCCTCCGTAAGTTCGTATTGGTTTTATTTGATGACATCCTAATCTACAGCCCTTCGTGGACGATGCACCTCCAGCACATCAAGGCGGTCTTGACTATGCTACGTGAGCACCAGTTGCGCATCAAATGCATCAAATGCTCCTTCGCCTCTGCCTCTGTGGCCTATCTTGGCCACGTGATCGCCACCTGACGGCGTGGCCATGGATCGGGACAAGGTGGACGCGATGGCGTCCTAGTCGCAACCATGCTCCACACATGGCCTCCAGTGACCTCCTTGGCTTGGTGGGTTACTACCGCCGCTTCATCAAGGATTTTTGCGCCATCGCTGCAGCCACTCACGCACCTCCTTCGAAAGGACGCCTTCTTGTGGTCTGAACAAGCCACGGCCGCCTTCGACGCCCTCAAGTAGGCGTTGTCCATGGCCCCCGTCCTCCATCTGCCAGACTTCGAGCGCCCGTTCAACGTTCGATTGTGACACGTCGGGCTCCAGCTTCGGTGTAGTTCTTCACCAGGGCACCGACAGCCATCGTCTTCTTCAGCAAACCCTTTGAGCCTAGGCACTTGAAGCTGGCCGCCTATGAGCGGCAACTGATCGGCTTGGTCCAAGCCAGTTCACCGTTGGTGGCCCTACCTGTGGGGACGGTGATTTGTGGTGCGCACAGGTCACTACAGTGCTCAAATTCTTGCTCGATGAGCGCTTGTCCACGATGCCGCAGCACCAATGGGTGAGCAAACTCTTCAGCTATGACTTCACCAGTCGAGTTTCGGCCAGGTTGCCTCAACACCGTCGCCGATGCTCTCTCCCGTCGGGATGACACCGTCGAACGCCTCAGTGCGCTCTCTGGGCCGTCCTTTGACCTCTTCGCCAAGCTACGCCACGAGCTCACCGACGATGTTGTCTTCCACGCCCTCAGGGACTCCATAGTTGCTGAGCGGGGCACCCCCTAGCGTGTCGTGGATGGCCTCATCCTCCACGACACCCGCATCTATGTCCCCATGACATCGGTCAGTCTTGGCCACCGTCTTGGAGCTCGCCGACTCCACTGGCCACGAAGGCTTCCAAAAGATGTTGCACCGCCTCCGTTCCGAGTTCTTACGTCGACCATGACCGTGCCCTGGTGCATGACTTCGTGCGCTCGTGCGCGGTGTGCTAGCATAACAAGGTGGAGTCATTGCAGCCCACGGGACTACTGTAGTCACTGGAGGTGCCCTCGCAGGTGTGGTCAGACATCTCCCTCGACTTCATTGAAGGCCTTCCCCTCATCCACGACATGAGTGTTATCTTGACCGTGGTGGACCGCTTCTCCAAGCACACGCAGTTCATTGCACTGAGCCATCCATACACCGCTACTTCGGTCGCCAAGGCCTTCTTCGAAGCCATCATTCGCCTGCACGGGTTCCCGAACTCCATCGTCAGCGATCGGGACCCCGTGTTCACCGGCAACGTGTGGCGTGACCTCTTCAAGACCGCTGGCGTCAAGCTCCGCCTCAGTACGGCCTTCCATCCGCAAATGGACGACCAATAGGAGGCGGTGAACAAGACCATCGCTATGTATCTCCGTTGCATCACCGGCAATCGCCCCGCGCTTGGCTCGATTGGTTGCCCTGGGTGGAGTATTGCTACATTACTTCTTACCACTCCGCCCTGCGCACCTCGCCGTTTCAAGTGGTCTACGGCCGGCCTCCGCGCGGTGCTAATCCCCTACACTGCAGGTACAGCTTGCACCAACGCTGTGACGTACTGTTGTAGGACCAGGATGCCTTCCTGGCCGACGTTCGGGAGCGCCTTTTTTAAGCTCATGAATACGTGCGGTGCTACTACGACAGCCATCACCATGCCTTGGAGTTCGTGGTCGGCGACTGGGTCTGGCTGCGCGTCCTGCACCGGTCGGTCCAGTCCCTTCTGCCGGGTAGGTGGGGCAAGCTGAGCCCTCGGTACACCGGGCCGTTCTAGGTCACGGAACGTGTGGGCGACATCGCCTACCGGCTGTAGCTTCCGGAGAACGCGCGCTTCCATGTGGGCATCCTTAAGCCGTTCCGCCGGCTACACCGCCGGCATTGCCTCCATTTCACTAGGGTCGCCGTCTCCAGCAGCCGGCCCGTGCACTGCATGCGCAGCTCCATCGCGGGAAGTGGCACGTTCTTGTCCACTGGGAAGGTCTACCTGAAGCCGACGCCACATGGGAGCCTCTTGATGATTTATACGCCGAGTTCCCCTCCTTCCAGCTCGAGGATGAGCTGTTCGTCGAGGGGGGGGAGTGATGTTATGGTCGGCAAGGTGTATCAACGCCGCAACAGAGCCAGTGGCTGAGCGGTGGACCGCTGAGCGCGCTAGCGCGCAGTCACCACCCTTGCGGCGGCGTAGTCAGTTACCGGGATCCGGATACTTAGTAGTTTGTTTCACTTGTTTGTTACTCCTTTGAGTCAGGAGAAGTTTGTTGGGATTTCCTTACAAGTATGAAACATTATTTGATTAATATAGATTAGCTAGAGATAGTGTTTCTCTCTCTCTCGCTCTTTGGCGCGGTTACTCTCCCGCTCTCGTTCACGTCTCCACCAGGCGCCGAGCATGGCGCCTCCAGCCCACCGCCGGAGATTCAAGCTCCGGCCAGCCCTCTCCCACTCCTACGTCCTAGGTTCCCTAAGAACCAACATGTTGATTGTCGGTCTTCGTTTTCTGACTAAATGGTTTTTCTTTTATGAAGTCAGCATGGAGTAGGATCTCGTACCACGCCACGTAGCAACGACCGTGCCCGGCGGCACGGCGCACGGAGACACTGTGACGCACGCCGTTGGGCGTACTGGCTCCAGTCCAGACCCGTGTGCGGCTGCGACGCCGACGGCCGTGCTCTCGTCGTCGTGCCACGCTTGTTCACCGGACCCATCTATCCGAGCTGAACCGGAGAACAGACAGCGCGCGACAGCGTTGCCGTGCTGGCGTAGCCTGGCGATGCCAGTACGAATGCCGGCCGCTGTGCCTGATGATGAAGGATAAACCTGAGACCGGTTGGCTGCCGTCCGCCGAAGGAAGGTGCTCGGTGGCTCGACCGTTCCAACGACATTGCCGGGCACCGACACTAACTTGCGGTACAAAAGACACCGACATAAAAGCTGGTGTAGAAAGAGGACGATGCACGGAGACTACTGCACACAAACAACATACCCCACCTGCCTGCCGTGTCCGTGTCGTCCTGTGCGCGGCGTGATCTCCCGTGCATCGTAGTAACGCAGGAGCTAACCGTTTACTACTCCATTTCAAGTCCGTGAACTAATCTTTTCAACAGAGCACGTTTTCTTAAAACAAGCTTCACTGTCCAGGACGGTAGAAAGCCGCATCATGAATTCATGAACAGTGCTTTGCAAAGCAGACTGGGACTAGTGATTGGGATCCCTCGCACCACACGATGGACGTCCCAACGGAAGAGGGGGGGCGTCCATCAATACCATCTAGGCATGCATCTGGCCTGGCCACAGCCACACCGTGTCATTCGCAGGCGGCGCGGCGCTCGCCGCCCCCCCCCCCCCCCCCCCCCCTCCGCCAGGCCGCCACGGTGCTAACACCCGGCGGCCACCGCGCGGCGGCCTGACACGAGGCGGGACGATGTCTTGTTTCACGTCTCTTGCCTTTGTTTAGATTGTAAATTTTTACGATCAAGACACTGTAGCACGTTTTATTTGTATTTGACAAACTTTATCTGATTATAGACTAACTAGGCTCAAAAGATTCGTCTCCTGGTTTACAACCAAACTGTGCAATTAGTTACTTTTTTTATTTACATTTAATGCTCCATACATGCGTCCAAAAATTGAATGATAGAAAAAGGAGTGAAAAAACTTAAACTTTGAGGTAATGTAAACAAGGCCTCTGTCTCGTTTCATCTCGTTGTTGTCAGCGAGATGATTGCCAACAGACTGCAAAACAGTAGCGTGTCACGCTCGTGGAAAGGCACTTGTAGATCGCACCGCTGCCAGTGCCACCTGCACGATCTGCCTGTGTTGTCGGCACACGTGGAGGAGGGTCTCGGAGGACGAAAGCCGACGGCCGTGCCGGGCGTCGCCATGTCGCGGCGTCGTACATGTCCGGCCGTTTCTTGCGCAGCTGCATGCGTGAGCTGTCATTCGTAAGCACCAGGAGTCAAACAGTTTTCTCCCAAGGCATTTCAGAGTTTCCTGAAGAACGAAGAGTAGCACTCACACTTTAGGCCTTGTTTGATGGTAGAATTTCCGAAGAAAAAGTACAAGAGTCAAGATTCCTCTATTTTATGTACTGTTTATGTGTTTAGAATCATCCGGTCTAGGCCATTGGAAATTTTCCTATGAACATGATGTGCATCAGCCTAAGCTACCGAACACTATTGCCATGCATCAGTGAGGAAAAGGACAAGACACAAGAGCCGAGGAAACATTTTTTATTTATTCACGTCGCTTGTGTTCTCGCCATGCACCAACTCCAGAACTTTGATCTACGATTCAGTGCTCCATTCTTGAGTTAATGACCTACCAAACCTAATCTCAAGCTACCAAGTTTAGCAAAATAAGCACATCATTAGTCCAAATATAATGAGATTCTTCTACTACCTCATTCCTGCATTCCAAACGATCATTCATGTAAATTTTCTGTGTTTTTTCATTCCTCTATTTTACCACCACATTCCTTTCCTATTCCTATATTTTCTATCATTCCTCTAGATGGATTTTGCAGCCCAGACAAATCTTGCAACATGTTCGCCAGCTATGTCCACAGTGACATCTTATATACAAGGCAGAAAATCTGTTTCTTTTTCAAGACTAGAAACCTTTAAACAGCTATGTCCATCTTACCACAAACTTCCCGATCATCAAGTTGGTTACAGACTACCAGATTTTGGCGCCAAGGTGAGCTGGTTCACTCAAACTCCCATTGAAGCATGACTAAGGTGGTGTTAAATTCAGGGAGTAAAGTTTAGGGATGCCATATCAGGTATTATATTGGGGTGTCACGTGGGAGTGTTCGGATAGTAATAATAAAATAAATTACAGAAGTCATCGGTAATCCGCGAGACGAATTTATTAAGCCTAATTAATCCGCTATTAGCATACGTTACTGTAGCACCACGTTATCAAATCATGGACTAATTAGGCTTAAAAATTCGTCTAGCAAATTAGTCGTAATTTATGCAATTAATTATTTTTTAGTCTATATTTAATACTTTATGTACGTGTATATACATTGTGATATGAAGTAAATTCTAGGAAAGGAAGTAGGCCTAAACAACTCGCATTGAAGGCATCGAGCAGCCGTAACGATGTTACTCTGGGTCAAGTCGAAGCAGTGGTGGTGCTCCGTGCAGTTCAAAACGCAGTCCCCCCGAGGCCCGAATTTTTTACTATTTGGCCCTTTTTTTGAAAATTTCTCTCAAATAGACCCCTGGTGGAAACAATTCCAGAAATAGACCCTTGGCTCGGCGCCAGAGTGACTGGCGCCGAGCTCCTGGGCACGGGAAAATGGCCTGCCAGAGGCTCGGCGCCAGAGTGACTGGCGCCGAGCCCCTAAATATCTACCGGCCGACCCTTCTTCTTCCCCATCGCGTCCTAGCCGTCCCTGCCCGCGCCGTCGCCGCTCCACCGCCGCGAACGCGCCCACGCCCGCCCGCGCCCGCGCGCTCCACGCCGCGCCGCGCGCGCCACGCCGTGCCGCCCGCGCCCGCCCGCGCCGAGCCCGCGCCGCGCCGCGCCTGCCCGCTCGCCGCGCCGCTGCTGCTCCGGCGGCCGAGCCTGCGCGCGCTGCCTCCGCTCCCTCGCCCGAGCCCGCACCGTGCCGCCGTGCCCTCGCGTTGTTGCCCGTTGGTTGGCTGCAGCGCCGAGCCGCCACGCCCTCCACCGCCGTCCTCGCCTTTGTCTCCATCGGCGGCCTCGGCCTCACCCCTGTCCTTGCCCCCTCCACCGTCGGCCTCGCCCCGCCTTGCCGACGTCCACCGCCGCCCTCGTCCTCGCCCCACCTCCTGCGCCCGTCGAGCCGATCTCGCCACGCGGAGCGCCGGGCACCCCGCGACCGCCGCGCGCCACCTCTGTCGTTGGCCGCGCCACCGCAGGCCCGGATCTTCGCCTTGACCTACGCCCATCGTCCGTCAACCCGAAAAGGTAAAAAATATGAATATGCAATGTACCTATTTAGATGGTGTTTATTATTTACTAGTTATACAGTGATGACTTAGTTAGTTGATTTAGTGAGATATATATGTAGGTAGATAGAAACATAGATACATTAGTAAATAGATATAGTTAGATAGCTACTTACATATGTAGTTATATTTGTAGTTAACTACATATAATCTTGCTATTTAGTGAGTACACTATAAATATATACGTAGTTATTATCATGATTACTTAGTTTGTAGTTAGAAAGTACTTGTTAAGTACTATCTATCGTCTAATTTGGACTAAAGGACATGTGTTTCGTTACATTTTTGAAATAGATGGATAACCTAGTGACCATATATCATGGAGGCATGGTTGAAAGCGATCGTTATGGATATGTTGAGTTTCTTGACATGCAAAGCGTGCCTGTGCTATTCAATGGTAGGCCTTCATTTAGTGATATGGTTGCAAGGGCTCGGGAGGAGCTGCATTGCTTTGGAGATGATGATATTGCAGTTGATGGTGTACTGCACCTAGGTTGTCCTCCGAACATCTTTAGACGAATGATCTCAATTGGTTGTGCGGATCAGTGGGACAACTATATGAGATCGGCTATGAAGAACCAGCTACAATGTTTGGACGTGGTTGTTCGTCGGGTGTTAGTTGATCCAATCCCTCATGGGTTTACCCCAGCAATGGATCATCCGGCACACATCGACCCTTCCATTCCGGAACCTTACCTGCATGTGCAGATTGCGCCTACGGTTCCTGATGCTCAATCTGCCCCCAATGCGTTATTTGGAGATGGTTGTCATACTCATGTTTTCGTGGCAGATCCTCCTTATGAGATCCCTTTGACACAGAATCATCCGAGTAAGTGTCTTAACCGTATGGTTTTTGGGAGCTTATCCTGTTCCTTACATCTATTTGTTTCATTCTTTCCTCATTTCTGTAATGATGTTGCAGGAAAAATTCCTGAGAATATGGATGTGCCCCATATTGCTGCGTAAGTGCACTTTTTAGATGGATTTCATGGCTCCAATAATGTTGAAATTAAGAATGATTCGGAGCCATATGAGATGGCTAGGGCTCTTAATTCTAATGATGATCGTCCTGTTGGAGAGCTGACGGAGAGTGATGTTGAGATGATGAGGCGTATCTTTCTCGACCGCCTGTGATCCTAGAGTTCATGAGTTTAGTGATCTTGCTCATTCTGATCTGGTGTTTGCAGAAGGACGTGATGATGAGCTCCTAGAAGCTCCTGAGGCCGGTCCTAACATGGTAATTGAGGAGGGGAGGGTGTTCAGTGACCTCCCTACTTTGAAGAGATGGTTGCAGGCTTTTGCAGTGATACGAAAGAGGCCTTACAGGGTATTACATTCATATGTGGAGCGCCGTTACACTAGTTGTGTGTGACAAGAACGCTGCCCATGGAGGGTTTGTGCAAGGAAGCAACAGGTGACCTGGAAAATGGAAGATCACAAAAGTTGTTGGGCCACACAATTGTGCTGACCATGAGCTGACACTTGAGGCATCGGTAGTTGACATCTACCCTCATTGCCAAGCGGTTGATGGGAATTTTGCAGGGAGAACCCAACATGAAGGTGAGAACAATTATCAGGACCGTTGAGGCGTTGTATGGAGGATATGTGATAACTTATGGTAAAGCATGGAAGGCTAAGCAGCGAGCAGTGGAAGATGATATATGGGGACTAGGGAGGATGGGTATGAGCAGCTGCTAGTTCTTTTCAATGCAATCAAAGTGGTGAATCCAGGCATGCATTATGAGTACATCCCAAAACCTAATGCATGGAAGGATGGGAGGTAGATATTTTTCCGTGCCTTCTGGTGCTTTCCTCAGTGTGTCGAGGCCTTTAGGCACTGTCATCCCGTCTTCTCCATTGATGGTACGTTCTTGATTAGCAAATACCAGGGCACACTTCTTATAGCCATATCCTATGACGCGAACAACAAGTTGGTTCCTTTGGCATTTGCTTTGGTTGAGAAGGAGAACAATGATAGTTGGGGATGGTTCTTGAGGCTAGTCCGGATACACGTGGTTGGCCCTAGCAGGGAGGTTGGCATCATATCTGATAGGCATCAGGGCATACTTAATGCCGTGCGAAGAGCAGTTAGAGGGGTATGCACCTTTGCACCATCGTTGGTGTACTCGACACCTTGCCGAGAATCTACTACGGAAGGACGGTGTCAAGAAAAACTTTGATCTATTCTAGGAGGCTGCTCGATAGCTTGAGGACAAGTACTTTAGGGAAAAGTTGGAGCAGGTCAGAACCGCATCAAATGCAGAAGGTAGACAATGGCTCACAGGTTTGATGAGGGATTTGGAGAAATGGACGAGAGCTCATGACGACGGTGGCTGGAGGTACGAGTTTCAGTGCAGCAACATGGCAGAGTCATTCAATAAGTTGCTATTGGGGATACGTGGTATGCTCGTCAATGTAATTGTTCAATTCACCTTCTATAAGCTTTTTGCCTGGTTCAACGATAGACACGCCCATGCATTGCAGTTGAGGAGTGATGGAGAGATATGGGCTCCAAAACCAAAGGCACACCTAGAGAAGGCAAGAGAAAGGGCTGGCACACATGAGGTCGCATGCTTTGACCACGCCACAAGGACTTATCAGGTCGAGCATAGAGGTGGTACAACGTTCGACGGTGAGGTCCGAGAGTCAAGGATACATGTGGTTGTCTTCCAAGATTTCAAGTGCACTTGTGGTAAACCAAGGCAATACCACTTTGTATGTTCGCATTTGGTGGCAGCAGCTAGGCATCGCAACTATAATATCGAGAGGAGGATACCTCATGAATTTAGTGTCAACACTGCTTGTGAACACATGGAGCCCTCACTTCGTGCCTTTTCGGGACCCTGGAGAGTGGCCTCCATATGATGGGCCAAAGTACATTGCGGATCCAGCTTACCATTGGAACAAGTGTGGATCAAGGCAGAGGACGAGGCATAGGATGGTTATGGATCAGATACCTATGAAAGAACTAGGCGTGGGAGAGGAACTCCATTTGTTACTGATCCCGAGCAGCACGAGTGCGGCAAGTGCGGTAGACTTGGCCACAACTCACGAAGTTGCCATTGGTAGATTAGTGAGGTAGGACTATTGGTTTATAGTATTATTTTATATTTATCGTATCATATATTTAATTATGCATGTCTCAATTTATGCTTGTATTTGTGTCAATTACCTATACATTTATAAGTTCATGTTTCATTGTACATTGACAATTCTAATTCATTCACTTTTTTTGTAGGATGGAGCAATTCCACCTGCTCGACCCGACGTACGAGGAGACCCACCGAGGACGTCTCGTTGCGCTAGGGCAGGTAATAATCTATAAGTTTTATTCGTACATGTGTTCATGAAGTAACATATGACTATGTTATATTCGATGCGGGACCTTCCGCACCTTCAGTTCTAGGACCCACAGTGGGTTCTTGGACATTCGGTACAACGATAGGTACACTCCTTTCCTGCAAAGAGCTGGCCTAGATGTCATCTCCTTTCAGGTTCGTCGTGGCTTGCCCAAGTTCAACTCAGCGGTGATAACTGCGTTGGTAGACAGGTATTAAAGTGAATCATTGCCTCCATTCATTGCCATTTGTTCATGCGATTGACTTTTTGACAAGTAATCTTGCTTGGTCTTAAATATAGGTGGCGGCCGGAGACTCACAGCTTCCACCTACCTTTCAGGGGAGATGACAGTCTCGCTTCAGGACTGTCAGAAGATGCTAGGCCTAAGGATTCATGGGAACCCAGTCACCGGGCATGCAGGTCAGAGGGATGGAGAGCACGAGTGGAGGCCTTCCTTGGGCGTGAGCTTGGCGAGCAAGGGGCTCGCACTTCTGGAGTTTCCATCTCATGGCTACGTACAGAGTTCGCACTAGTGCCCCGAGGAGGCAGATGAGGAGACGGTTGGGTACTACTGCCGGGCGTGGATCCTACACCTTTTTGCTTGCGTTCTCTTTCCCAACGCAGGCGGGTGACAATGCAGTCCTGGATGTGGATCCACTGCCTCAGTAACTGGGACTAGGTGGGTCAGTATAGCTGGGGCTCTGCAGTCTTATGTTTTCTATATCGGCAGCTGTGCGAGGGGTGTCGTTGGTCTACGGCGAACCCATCACTTGGTGGATGCAGTGTACCTGTTACAGCTGTGGATGTGGGCTCGTTTTCCAGTTGGTCGTCCAGAGGTACTGGCTCGTCGTGAGTGGTTCCAAGGTCAGCCTCCAAGTCGCCAGCCGACGTGGGCGTACCTTTGGGACCAGGTTCAGGGTTTCGCACACGAGGATAGACCGGGCGTACATTGAGTACACGAACGAGCTAGATTCGCTG
Source organism: Miscanthus floridulus (assembly GCF_019320115.1). Classification (NCBI taxonomy): domain Eukaryota; kingdom Viridiplantae; phylum Streptophyta; class Magnoliopsida; order Poales; family Poaceae; genus Miscanthus; species Miscanthus floridulus. The sequence continues at coordinate 157,643,685 of NC_089581.1, forward strand.
ACGGCAGTCTAGTGTAAGTAAATTTTATTTTTCATGCTGCTTTTAAAAGGATTAGTATACCATCTAACATCTTATTTGGACATGATGCAGGTGGAGTGGGAGCCGTATGGTGGAGAGGACGCACTTCCTTTTCAGCTGAGCAACGTATGTGGGGCCGACGACTACTTCTATAGGATGAGGTGCCCTCTAATCTGCTTCTATGCTGTTGAGTACCACCTGCCAGATAGGGTTGCACGCCAATTTGGAGTGAGACAGCTTTGGCCTATCCCTCTGTTCTCGACTGGCGTTGACTTACACAAGTAAGTGTTTTGATATTTCAAATGTCTCATGATGATGGTCCATTTCTTATAATATGGTGCCACATACGTGGATTAATGTAACGATGACATACGTGCAGGTTGGATCGTCAGAGGAACAAGAAGATTTTTTACTAGGAGAGGCACCACCAGTCCTACATTGAGGAATGGGAGGAGATACACGACAACCTGGACGACAACAACGAGCCGCACATGAACCGTGAGTTCAGGCGGTACCAAGCTTGGTACCAGCGTTCGACAAGGTGTAGGCTCAGGCTACAGTGGACCGAAACTGACTACGCCGACACCGAGTCCTCCGACGATGAGGACACGACTGTACGACCGGTCCACTCGTGCAGGAAGGCAGGTGGAGGCAGGACCGATCTTGGACAGAGTGGTAAGCCAATCAACTTATTATGTTACGTTTAGTTACATAAGAAAACAAAACTAAATGATATCTGTTCAGAAGTCTTATTATTGAAAACTTTGCTGCAGGGCAATACACTGAGAAGCTCAGTTGAAGAGATCGAGCGCGTTCGGCCTAGAGTCAATGATGACTACATACTTGGCTTCCTAGATGTAAGATTAAAAATATTCTTTTAAACAAATCATTAATACGTTATATTCTTTTCAGTTAACATAGTTTTGTATAACAGAGGCTGTCACGTCGTCTACGCCGTGCGGCTGGTCGTTGTGGTTGTAGGACAAACACGACGCATGACGTGTATGATCCTTCCGCAGGAAGAGGAGCCTTGGGTTCCTCTAGTCAAGCAGCTATAGGGGACGAGGAGGAGGACGAGGAGGCCGACTGACGACAATGACATGGATAAGAGGCACGATGAGCTTGGGCCCTCTCAGCTCCATGACGCTCCATCGACTCATCCTACACCGCCTCTAGGCACTAGGCGACGCCGTCCGCATGACCCTTACATTCCTAGGCACCAGCGCTCTAGGTCACAAGGGTAGGGGCAAGAGTAGGAGACAGTGAGGGACGTGGTAGGTGTTACTATGAACTATTGTGAATTTTGTATTTACTTTTCTTTAACTATTAGGGACTGTATGGACATTGTGGACTATTTAGACTTTGCATGACATATTATGTTGGTTGTATTATGCTATCGTTGTGGTTGCATTATGCTTGTTGGATAATTAAATGTTTAGAATATATATTGATGTCTCTGTTTGTAACTGTGGATGCTTCTAATACAAGACCGTATCTTGCGAATTTTTTGCGTGAACCTTTAATCATACTATACTTGTACAAAGGCACAAATGTAGTACACAGATTAACTATAAATTTATTATGTTTATAATCCAGGAATATTTGTACATACGCTGTGTACAAGAATCTAGGATTACCAAGCAACAGTGAACGAATCTATGCTTTTCAGACAATAAACATAGATTTTTCAGATACACGGACAACATCGAATTATCACATCACTGATATAGACCTTTTCAGATGCAAGGACAACATGCAAGGAAGCCCAACTAAACTCTATCTCCACCATCCATCTTATGACTGTTTGATCCAAGGGCTCAGGTGAAGAGGCACACGGATCGCTGACATGGTACATTGACAGGCCTCCATTCCTCCTCTCAACCTATAAATAACCACTCACTCCCTCTCATTCACACAAACAATAAGGAAGAAGAACACTCCTCAGCATTTGCTTTCGTTGTAGTACCAATGTCTGGAGGGTCGTCCAGAGGGAGAGGAAAGGGGAAGAAAACTACCTAGAGGTGGGAGGGTCCTCTTGGTCCCAATTTCTTTGAGGAAGCTCTTTATGAGAGGTTCCCAGTTGAGAGCAAAAGTGATTTCACCAAAGAGGCACCACTGACAGGATACGATGAAAGGAAAGAAGAGTGGCCAAAATGCATGCATGGTGAGGACTGCCTAGTGCAGATGTTCACCGAGGGAATAGATGGAGGTCGTCGTTTCTTCAAATACCCGCGAGCATGGGTAATTGCTATTACTATTTATTTCTTCAATATGTTTGTCTTGTATATCACTTACACAGACATACTTTTTGTAGTCTTCCTTGGCCGAAGAAAATTGTGGGTTCAGTAGGTGGGTCGATCCTCGACCTATTTATCCGCATGCGGAGTACATCTACTACCTACAAGACCGTATCTTCGATCTAGAAAGGGAAGTTAGCAACGGTTACAAGGACGACGAACAGGACTGACAACAACAATGGTGTCCGATTCACAGGAGGCACTCTGCAATGATCCATATTGCACCTGCCCTAACCACAAGAAAAAGGGGTCTCCCCCATCACCCCCGCCACCACCACCAACAACAACGGGAGGCTACTATGGAGAAGGTGCAACACAATTTGCTATGTGGCCACACTACTAGGATGACTTTATCCTTTTCTTGTGGAGAACCCCAGGTTGAATTACCTAAGGCATGTTAGGTTTAATTACCTGAAGGCATGGTTTAATTACCTAAGGCATGTTAGGTTTAGTCAAAGAAAACTATGTACCTAGGTTCGGTACATGTAGTCACATGCCATTTAATGTGTTTCATGTGTTGATTTCTATAATATCAGTATGTCGTTAACTGTTTTCTACAGCACGTGTTCAAATGGAAATAAGTCCGTATCATTAAGCGGAATATTAAGACCATTGATAATGAAAACAATCACATAATGAAAAGTTCGATACTATGTCACATTACAAAACATATTAATAGTACAACTAAGTGTCGACTAGTAGACAAAGGGGCAAATACACTTCTAAATCCTCAATCTGAAACGTACTGAGTAAGCAACTCATCATCCGAGTACCAGTCCTCTACTACAACCCTATTGCTGTGGCTAGGCTCAACTGCGTTGCTCTGAACCTACCTGTCGCTTGTAGTAAGCAGGCCTCCGCTTCATCTGCGGCCAGCTGCGGCCTGAGTGAAGAACGCGTCGTCATCCTCCTCTGCCTGTAAGCCTGCCTCTGCTAGAGCGATGAGCTCGCTTCAGTCTGCCAGTGTCGTCGTCAGCCTCCTGCGCCTGAATGCCCTGCCTCTGCTAGAGAGATGAGCTCGCTCAGTCTGCCAGTGTTCGTCCTCAGTCCTCCTGCGCCTGTATGCCCGCCTCTGCTAGAGCAATGAGCTCACTCAGTCTGCCAGTGTCGTCCTCATCCTCGTCTCCATCATCACACAGCACAATCAGTGATTGAACGGTGCGACCAGCTCGTGATCTATGGCCATCTAACTTCTTCTCCTCATACCTTGCACGAGCCACCTCTGCAGCATGTTCCCCGCTGCAACCAATCCCTTGATATATAAAATGCAATCAGTTAGCAACTCGATAATATTACATTTAAAACCAGGCAACGAAAAAAGGTTTTCAAGCACTCACTGGCACAATGTAGCAACATGCTCGTTCAAGACCTGCATCTGTACTCTTGTCTCCTCTCCTTGCTTCATTCCTTGCCCTCTCCTCCTCTAACGTCGTCCGCCTCTCCAATCCCCATTTGTTAAGCCCAACATCGATCGGGTTACAAATACCGCACTGTCTAGCAAACTCACGCATCTTTTCTTTGTGATGTTTAACGAATAGGTTGACGTAGTCATGTCCATATCCCCTCTTCCTGTGTAATTACTTGCCTCTTCTTTAGTTCATCCAAGAACTTAGCTTGACCATCATAACATTCCCAACTGCATTTCCTAGTGCTCTGTTCAAAACAAATATTATATCATATATGTATTAGGAAAACAAACAAAATACGATTTCATGTTTACCAGAAAAATAACGAACCTCATCATACTCAATCATATGGCCGCAATAATGACCTATTCCAAGCTCCGAAGGGACTAGGCCATAGTTGGATTTTACACCTACATTCGCACATGACAGGAGGTGCTTTGTAGATTACCCGTTCTTTCTTCTTTTCCTTAACCCTCCGCGGTTCTTCCTGGCCATTGGTTCTTAGGACCATACACCCACTCCTTGAAATGGACACTTCGCCATTGAATACACCTAAATAATGAGACATTAGTACATAAACACATATAGCTCAAGATTTTAACACTATACACTTTGCACTTACTTCATGCTTGTTTGGACACATAAACTCCAACGTATTCTCAGGGTTTATCACAGCTCGATCTCCTGCAATCACATAGAGGAGGTTCCTCGAGTTGTCTAACTGCGGCTAGGTGCTTCTCCTTAGCCGTCATTGCCGGAGGGTTAGGGGGGGTGGAACCCACCGCTTGGAGTGCTCACGTGGATGTCTCCCTCTAAACCAATCATCGAAAAAGAGGTATCCTAGGATCAAACTTGTCTGCACCATCGATCCACTAAAAGAAAAAGCACCTCTCATAGTCCTACACAATGAGATTCCAATAAAATATTAGTACCATACTTAAACAAATAAAGAAAAAGGATAGTACAAACAATTTCTTATATTAAACCGACTACATGTGTAGAAGCAACGCGCGACTGTGTCTAGATGTTTCGATTGAAAAACATAGGCCGGGAAACCACAGTCACAGTTAGGGACAGGAAGGTCAGGAGGAACGGGGGCATCTTTGCTAGACGCGTCGGGGTATAATTCTCGAGGACGACCCCATTTTCGCCATAACTCCTCTCGAAACATTTCTTGCATCTAACAAATAAGATGTAATTTAAAAAACATAAATAAAAACATCACAACAAAATATCAATGAGAACCATAACTACAATACAATCAATTTCGTTCTAAGAACCAAAAGCTTTTAAAATTATACCCTAAACCTAGGGTTTCTCATTTCATCCACAACAATAAACCCATAACATAACTACATGCGGCTTGGTTTGCTAGATTTTTTCACGCCTTGAAATGAACCTACGGTTGTATAATACATATATTGAGGGATACAATGAAACCCTAAGTGATGACAATTCTTAGGTTCAAAAATCCGACTAATATGTACCGGATCGATGCGAGAAAAACAAGGAGGTGAGCGAGTATACCTTGCTCTTGAAGATCTACGGATCAAATCAAGGTTTTCAAGGTCCAATATGTCGATTCGTGAGGTAGGGTGAAGTGGCGAGAAAAAAACCCGAGGAGAAATAAGAGAAAGAACGCTCGGGGAAGAAGTGCAGGATGGGTTAAATGCAGGTGGCTCGGCGCCATCCAGACTAGCGCCGAGCTCGGCGCCAAGATCTACGGCGTCGAGCTCGGCGCCAGTCACTCTGGCGCCGAGCCCCTGGCAGGCCATTTTCCCGTGCCCAGGACCTCGGCGCCAGTGACCGTGGCGCCGAGCTCGGCGTCAGTCACTCTGCCGCCGAGCCAAGGGTCCATTTCTGGAATTGTTTCCGTCAGGGGTCTATTTGAGAGAAACTTTCGAAAAAGGGCCAAATAGTAAATAATTCGGCCCCAAGCCCGATGGCACTTGCGAGTTGGATTCCGTAAAGGACGTAGGGAGCAGTACACACCTCGAAACACTGCTCGCATTGTGTCTCGCTGCTTTTTTCATCAGAGATGCTACTATTACCGATGCTGAAATGGCCTATTCGGCTGGTATTAAAGTTGGCTGATAAGTCGGCTGAAGCTGTTTTATTGTGAGATAAAAATATTATAGATTCTAGCTGATAAGCCGGCTGATAAATTCAAACGAACTGGCTATTTTTCCATCCCACGCGCCGAAGCTCGCTGATTTCTTGTCCATCCGGCCAGCAGCGGCAGATGGCCAGCGCCGGCCGGGGGACCAACCCCTAGGCCCTGGCCACGGAGGATTGTAGGAGGTTGCCAAACACGCGTCTCGGAAATTTATGGCGCACAGCGAAATACTATGGTTTCGCTTCTCTTATAATTCGTCTTTTTCAGTTTGTTTTTTTAGTCAGAACATTATTTTTCTCTCACAACAAATCATCCGGAACAGTGTTTCGGTTTATTTTTTCAGCGAAGCGAACGGGGTTATATCATCATCTCTGTGCTGCCTTTTGGATGTGTTTCTTGGCGTTCACGCACGTGTGCCGACGAGCGAAGCACACGAGTACCGGGCCTCCGCCGAGCGGCGAGCTTCCTCCTCTATCGCGTGTTCAATGCCAAACAGTTTCGTCAGTCGTGGCTAAAAATACTGTTGACTGATTTGTTATAGATAAAAATATTATTCGTGACGATCATCTGACCCACAACACTGCAACCGACGCCACCGTCGTGCAAAGCTAGTAGTACTAGCCATCTACTCTGTTCGTTCGCATGGGGTGCCTCAGGCGCCTGTGTGTCAAAGTTTGGCCTCCGCTGCCGCCGTGCCACCTCGTCTATCGGGACGTTTTCACTGCACTCGAGCTCTTCAGCTGTGGTGTTTTTCTGCTCATCACTATTATAACCAATCTTTGTCTAGCGTAAGCGTAAACATATAACAATAATAAAACGTATCCCTCCATGCTGTTTAGGAATCAAAGTTTATCGCAAAACTGTTATTACATTTCACCAAATAGCTAATGATGCTAATTTAATTTCATGGATATTGCTGTTATTTCCTCTAAATTTAAGCAAACCTAGGACATTTTGACTTAAACAATTTTAAATATATTATACATTTCACCAAAATAGCTAATGATGCAAGGCGGGTTATCCGGAAATCCGCAAATAGGCTAAATTTGGGTTACCCACAAACTCGTAAAATTAGTCTATTTATGAGTTGGTGGACGGACCGGTTAAGGAGAATATGGTTGGAACTTCGGGTTTAGACAGTCAATGTAAACTTGAAGAATCAACAAACTATGTCAACTAGTCACCCTCAGCTAGGAACTTCTATGAGGGCCTGATTGAATCTATTAGCATAAAAAACAGCTAGCTAAGTTTAGTAGAAGACCGTTTAGATCCACCTGATAACATGTGGTTGGATAGTGAGTTAAAGCATTTGAGCTATTAGAACCTCTTAGTAACTCTAAACCAGTCAATGGAAACTAATAGTTAGCACCCCCACAACTAATAATTAGCATGTTCATTTAGATCCACTAGTACTAATTTTAGGTGCCAACTTTTAGTGCTGATGGATCCAAACAGGCTTAAACATAGCAGTGTAATTTATTTTGCAAATATAAGAAATCAAATTAAAGAGAAAATCGGTGCCAGTTGTTCTTGGGGACCAATATTAGGGTACCCGAAGAGTAGAAGCTAAATGACCGTCAACGTTAATTCAGCTGTGTGACTACACCACTTGCCGGGTTACTCCTCGTCCGTCCACTGTCGAGGGACCATGGGCTCCGCCTCAAGCTGACTCCGGAGGGCAGACTCCGTCTCGCCCGACCTCCGAGGGCAGGCTTCCGCCTCGCCCGACGTCCAAAGGCTGGCTTTCGCCTCGCTCGACGTCTGGAGACTGGCTCCGCCACGCCCTGACGTCTGGGGGTTGGCTCTGCCTCGCCCGACGTCTGAGGGCAGACTCTGCCTCGCTCGACGTCCGGGAGCTGGCTCCGCCTCGCCCGACGTTCGAGGGCTTGGCTCCGCCTCGCCCAACGTCCGGGGGCAGACTCCGCCTCATCCGACGTATGCGAGCTGCTTCCTTCATAACTACGCGCGCAGATAAGGCAAGGCACTCAAGTCAACCGCAATACCGAAGATCATACCCTGCACGCCTGCAGGAAAGTACCGTCAAGATACAACAAGACTGGCGTTTTAAGCCCTTCCAGACATGTCAGAGACCTAACAGTGTTGTAGGCATCGAAATTTGTCTTACAGCGTTATGGGCGCCGCCATTTGCTCTCGGGCGTGGATTCTGACGGAAGCATATGACAATCACTACGGTCTAGGAGGAGACTCGCATCATCTACAGTGACGAACGAATGATCACTGCGCCGTCTGCTCCCCGTAGGATCGTGGATTAGCATCCTAGTCCGTCGCGCCGTCTGTCGAGGCGGGATAGGACATGACCACTTGCTGACAAAGCCAGAACATGGCATCATCAGCGGACAGACGCCTAGCGCGGCCCTATCAGGATCAGCAGACGTGCACCCAGCATAGAGCAATCTCTGGCACCGTCTGCTGTGTCAGCGGGACTCGCTCAGAGGAAAAGGAAGACCCGGCATCATTAAAGGACCTCATTAGCCTTTCGTTTTTCTTCTCTCATATCTGTAATCCTTGCTTTCCCTTGGTCTATAAAAGGAAAGGTAGGGCACCCCACTAAGGGAACGGATCGATTGAACACATCACGCATCACATCACATACAACTAAGTAGCAACCAAGCTCTCAACACCCATTCGACCTTTCCATTAGAGACTTGGGATCTTTCCCTCTCTCGCATGTTTGTAACCCTCTACTACGAATTTTTCAGTGCAAATAACACGAGCAGCAGCCACGAACTGAACGCAGGGACATTCTGCCTCAACCAGTATAAATCTTGTGTCTTTTAGTATACCATTCGAGCCAGACACGTAATAACACAAATTTACTCATTGATATTTACTCGAAACACCGACAGTTGTATTGCACCATATATCTTTTTTTTTGTGGTTTTTGTACTTGTCCTCCAACAAAGCGAGTGTCGAATTCCGTATTTGGTGAGCCTAGTTCAAATAATCCAACAGCGATATGCAGTACAGCAAACCGAAGACGACGGTAGTACGGCACGGTAGTTGAGCGGCGCCGAACAATATTTGTGTACTAGATACACTTCTCTATAAAATCTGGATCCTCATGTGATTTGTCGTAAAGCCTGAAATCATACCATTATCATCGTATGGCCCGGCCGTTCAGTGTTTGAGTACTAACTTACTGGATCGAAGCGATCGATGTCGATGAATGATTAATGTCTCAGTCACAAATCTTTGGTTGGTGCAGTTGGTTGATACCTAAACTCTAAACAATTGCAGTTTGGGGTGCAACGAAATTGAACAGAATCGGGTGCACAATGACTGACCGGAGGATCTTCGCCCGCCTCCACCCGATCGCACACTCGGAGGGTTCCGCTTTCGGCGTCGTTTTGTAGTCTCGTCACGAGTCTTGCGACTACACGTGTGGTGGTACACACGGTACTGTAGTAGCTGAGCGGCGGTTTTGCAGTGCCCGTGACCGCGTCGACGCGTTACGCTTTTTGACGTCGCAATTAGCAGCCTGTTCGGTTGGCTGGTTCGTATCGTTGCTAGTTTGTGAAGAAGTATTATTGATTGGTTTGTGTGAGAAAAAATACTATTCTAGCTAGAAATTTACGATTATTTACGATAAGGCACAACCAAACGAACAGGCTGTAGAGTGGCGACGACTATCAAGTATGCGTACTGAATCCGACCAGCAAGCGGTACAGTAGTAGTACCGGCGGTGCAGCCGTGCAGGCACACGACACGCGACGTGAAGGAGGACTGACAAGAAAAAAGAGATAGGCTCTATTATTAGCACCAGCTTTCAGCTTTGTGTTATGCCTAGTTGGCTACCGATAATGCACCATCCCATCCCATTGACCATTTCTCCTGCTCTGTCACGCACATGCGCCTTTTGTGATTTTGTCCATGCTTGAACCTTTCTTTTGTCGCAAGGAAGGAAACCCGACACCCGAGAGTCCCAACACTGGAACAAGTCCTGGTTCTCCGCGCACGCTAGCTAAACACACACAGCTGGACATGCATGATCGTCTGACAAGAAAACTTGTTAGACACTCGATTAGAACAAGCAGGCGTCCTTCAATTTGTCAACGTGGCAGGCGTTATAGCTAACGACGAACAGTTGCTGACTTGCTGTACGTTATTATATTCTTATTTGCTCATGCGTGTGTGTGTTGCCGATCGATAGGCATAGGCATTTCATGTCCCCGGTCCCGGCCCGCCGGTGCACCAGCGGAGAGACCCATAGCCGAATCAAGCAGAGCCTCCATGGAGAGATCGGTTCCGGATCACCAGCCACCCGTCACGCACGTCCCCATCGTCCAGCGCATAAGCCTATGGATGTCCCCGACGCCACATATACGGCGCCCGTGGCATTCGCATCTATGTCCGTGTATGTGGTCCAGGCACCCCGACGCGCACGTATATTGTCGTACATGTCAGCCGTCGGCGTCGACGCCGAGGGGGGGAGAGGGAGACCGGGAAGGCGTGGAGAGCTACCCGGAACCTAACGGCGGCGCGTGCGGGATCGGACGGCAGCGCCAATGGCCGGGGGCGTACGAGCAGGAGGTGGTGCCTGGTGCGCCAATGGCCTGGCCGCGCGCGAGGGGTGTAAAGATAGCGGGGACGGCGACGCGGCAACCGACTCGGCGCGATGGGCTGCGGTGCGGCGGGCGCGGTGCTGCGTCGCGGGGAATCCGAAAGGAAGACAGGGACGCGCGCGGCCGCCGGGGTGCGGGTGCGGGTGCGGGGCCGGGACGGGGACCATCTCTCGCCTTTCGCTCGTCTCCTTCGTCTCATTCCGCGCACTCGCTGCTCCCGGCTTTGGACGAGAAGGGATAAAGGGCTCACCTATCAGCCGTGGTAGTAGGCTAGTAGGCGTGTAGGAGTGAGTGAGAGTGACTAGGACATGGGGGGTATTAGAGCACAATGAAAACCAAAGTGGCAAAGAGCGGAAGATGGATCAACGTGCTCCACACAAGAGAGAACGACGCAGCGACCCAGACGAAAGCACAAAGCGACAACTTGTCTTACGAGCCATACCGTTTCAGCGAAGGAACAACCAGGGCGTTCGGCCAGTATAGTTCCAACTTGTTTAAGCATGTTTCGGTTTATTCTCTCTCACAGAATACTATTCAATTATCTAAAACTATCTAAACACTGTTCACCGCCCATCAAACGAGCTGAACGTTTTTCTCTCACAATAAATCAGCGAACAGTATTTTTAGCCATGACTTTTCAGTGAAACGAACAATACCAATGCTGTACATCTTCGATGCAATTGGCGAGCGGTTCCATCGGGGAGCCATACCTGGTTCTATTCTGAGACCATCATCGACTCCAGCTCCTCACGCACACCACGTCTTCATGCATGAGTGGCAATCACGGGAAGGTCATGGAGAGCACCCACATTTTTTTTTGAATGTATCTCATCTGGGTACAACTATAATATTTATTCATACACACGCACGCCCAGTCAACACACGCACACTACTCACACCCCCGTGTACAAACAAACTTATAACTACACCCAAATCTGAAGACCGCGTCATTCTTGAGATCACCGAAATCCACTGATTTTGTAGACGACGGGCACGTCACGATCCCAATATGGCATCACGCGCGAGAGACAGAAATCCCAAGAAAATCTCAGGACAACGGTGAGGCACGCGAGTCGATCAGGGATCGAACTTGGGTGGGCTGCTCGCACGCCGACGTAGCTAGCTAACCGAGCCCTGCTCGGTCCTCAGCACCCACAAATTTGGTCACGGCCTCAGCACCCACAAATTTGGTCATGCATCATTCAGCTGAGCAGTTCACCTTCAGTAAGAGGCTAAGAACGCTTCAGGGCAGTGCTCTATGCGACATGCTTTCCAGTTTCAGGCACACCACCAAGTCAAGCTCTACGCACTCTACGCTTGACCAATGCAGACGTTCGTTCGTGCCGTCGCTGTCTACTCGTTACTCCTGCTTGTTGCTTTGTTATCAGAGGGATCCAGGAGACTGTTTACGCATACTATTCTCTTCTGTTGCATTTGCATATATACAGTGTTCCCCAGGTTCAGGGCTATACTGGGAGGCGGGAGCCCATCTGTCGTGCTCCTCCTCGATGATGGCCACGGGCCAGTGAATGCCGGAGGATGCCGCGTGCAAAAAGCGCAGGAACTGCTCGAGTGCGCCTGCAAAAGTCTTTCAAGTGTTCGCGTTAAGTGGCGATCCGATCAGATAAATTATACATATCTGTGATCTGTATAAATGACGTACGGAGCAAAGTATATAAATCAAATATGGAAAGCAAAATGTCCTGGCCTCACAGTCACATTTGATTTTCGAGATGATGCGCACACTTTACTTTTCTTCGTGGATTCGGCACTTAGCTTTCATATATACTTGTCCCTCTTTTTCGAGAAAAAAACAATCCCTTGACCTTTTCTGTTTTTTAGGTGCCTTGATACTTCAGTTAAGTCGACCTATTTGATACTCCAACACAGATGAGGAAGCTGCCAGTAGCGTAGTACGGAGTACCAATCAGAATGCATAGTCATATTAAAAAAAACTACGAATGCATATGCTACGTACGCAACATTATTGGCATGGCGAAGATTTAAATTCTTATACAAATCGGACGCCGCAACAAAGTTTTCATGTCTATTTCTCATTGGACATGCCAGGAAAAAAAATCTTAGAAATTTTAACAAAAGAAAGCACCGTGCCCTCTATTATTATTATTTACTTATATCGTGCCATCTATTCAATATACTCTAACCATCATTAGCAATAATAGCTATAAGATATGTTCTATTTTATGAATATTTTCCATCTTTGCTATGAAATACAAAAAAAAATCCATCATTATTATTGCTAATAGTGATAAGAGATGTTAAATTTCTCCATCAATTTTTTTGTGCTCAATATATCATTTGTCAGAAATAGAATGCTTAAGGTAAACTACTAATACAGATATAATGTAAAGTTTTCCGTCAAGATGCCTAAATCTATACCTAATAATAAAGAGGTACAAATTTTCGGTCATTTTTTTGTTCATCCATTTTTTTATCCGTCTTCTTCTAACTACCGAACAATGGAGAAGTTTCTTCCGTACGGAATTTATGCTCATATGTTCGTCCAGATATATGGTTAGTTAGTGTCAGCAAGTTTAAATAGGAGTGCATCTGTGGTGCTATTTTAGTCTGCGAGACCACATAGGAATCCTAATCCAAGATTTCTCTTATCTTTAATAGCCTGAATAGGAATCTAAATCTAAATCCATATTAGCCTGAATAGGAATCCAAATCCAAATAAAAAATACATTGAGTGAAATTATTATTATTATATTCTAATATTAAACCACAGACATTTGTTCCTAATAATAAACGACAGTAGTTTTTATCTCTTTTTTTTTGCTTTCTATTCTGTGGCCATATTTTATGGGGGTATACGATTCCAACTCCGTTTCCTCTGACTGCATTTTCTATTTGCTCCGTTTCCTATTTTCCATGTTCACTTCCGGTTTTGTCCTTTTTTTCTGTGTTCGTTTTTTCCCGTGTCCGATGGAGTTTCTGGTTGCTCCTTTTCTGTTTTGCATGCGGCCATGTACGCTCCCGATTTTCTTTTCCTTTTTCTATGTCCGATGCGGTTTCCGATTTGTTGGTTATTATCTTTGGTTACGCACGTCCTCTCTTCTGTTTTTTGTTTTTTTCTGAATAACAAATAATAAATATAATATTGTGAGCCATTTGAGCTACTGATTGATTCCTTTCTAAAACACAGATTACTACAACTAAATTATTAATGTAGTTTTGATTAGAAGCAAGATTTATTTTTATTAAAATTTGGATCAGCTGATAGTCCAATTAATTAAATCTATATATCTATATCTATATCTATATCTATATCTATATCTATATCTATATCTAATACTAAATAAGCAAAATTTCTAATTATTTTTTTTGTCCATCGTCCCCTAACTAACTTCATAAATGTGAAAACTATTTTGATTGGTCTCTCTATGACTGTTATGTAACTTAAACTAACAGCAAACCAACCGCACGTGTAGAGGATGGAATGGGAAACAAACAACAAGGCAGATAGAAAAAAAAGAGAAAAGAAAACGGAACATAAACCAAAAGGAACCAGAACCAAAACGACGGAGAGGCCAACAAAAACTAGGAAAAGAAAAAGGAAAAAGAAAATAAAATAAAATAAAAACAAAAAACTAAAATGGAAAATAAAAAACAAGAAACCAAACCAAAACGACGGAGAGGCAAACGAAAACTAGGTAGGAAAAGAAAAACAAAAATAAAAAGAAATAAAAATAGAAACAAAAAATAAAAAGGAAAACAGAAAAATACAAAGAGGAAGGAAATGTTACGACATGATTCACTTAATTCCTTTGCGTTTTCTTTTCATCCATGCAATCGAACACTGAGTGTTTCCCTCACACATGGTATAAAGTTTGATTGAAAGACAAATTTAAACCTATGATGCAATCTCAAACACTACTTAGAGTCCGATCTGAAGACAAATTGAAATACACATATGGTCATTTGATAAATGTCAAAGCGTCTAATGCTCATATATATACGAGTTAGAGCACTGAGCACCACACGTTTGTTGGATAAATTTTCGAGCTCCAAATAATATAGATAAACTAAGCAACAAGTTGTACCTCCCATTGCAACACACGGGCATGTTTGCTAGTTTATATAAAATATCAACTTACATAAGTTATTGTCATGATTGATATTAATTTAAAGTGAATTTTGTTGTCACTAGTATGTGATCCGCTAAGAGCTCATTTTTTAAGATTGCTAAACTGTAGAAATATACATTTTATCTTTTATGTATGCGTGTATATATTTGGTTTGCATGGCGCATGTATGTTTAATCAACTTGGTTTTTATTGCTAGTGGTAGAAAGTGGCAATTGAGGAATACATATATATAGGCGCACTTTATGGTTATTTACTTTTCATGCTAGGGTATGTTGGCAATTTAGGTAAATAGTTCAGGGTATATTTTAGTTTATTTTTAGTAAAGCTACATGTATGCAATTTAGATATAAATTAATGTTTTATTAGATTATCTGTCACGGTTTCTGTGGTGGTGATACAAATATATAAGAGAGTTCTTTTAGATTATCTTTTATAATGATAAATGTGGCTGATTTAGATGTATATTTAATGTGTTACATTATGTTTATTTTCTATAATGATACAGATGATATGGTTTTAGAAAAAGAAGCAAGTAGATCTAGTGGGGCTACTGTAAGGTTGAGATGGCAGACTAGAGGAGAGACAAATAGTCTTTTCTAAAATTAATTGCGTCGGCTAACCGAAACAGTGCGGAATTAAGACTATCGGTCTAGCCAAGAATACACCCATCTATCTATGTTTTCTAGCACATTCCAAAGATACTAATTAAGCAATAAAGGTGTCGGGCTAGCTAGAGCTCACCTAACCAATTTTAGAAGCAAGGTAACACAAACCTATGCCACTAGTATTTTAAGCAACAGGGGAGCTTCTACACATGCTAGTAAGCAAAAGCACAAAACCATCTAATGCTCACTAACAATGCTCAATAACAAGGCAACAAATGTCAAATTAGAGAGCGCAATTACTTAGCTACACAAACTAAACAATGTGACTAACAAGATCACACAAACCAAATTAGCCACGCAAGGAAGCTACTTCTATGCTACCCAAGCAAGAAGGTAACTAGTAAGTTATACAAGCTAACTAATTACAAAAGCAACTACACAAGCATAATATATGCAAAAGTAATTACAAGCTTGTGTGACGAGGATGCAAACCAACGGAAAGAATAAGGTTGACACGGTGATTTTTCTTCCGAGGTTCACGTGTTTGCTAACACGCTAGTCCCTGTTGTGTCGACCGCTCACTTGGTGGTTCGACGGCTAATTAGCATCACCCGCCAAGCCCGCACGTCGAGCACCGTAAGAACCTACCCTGAAAGTGAGGATAGCTCAATGACACGCTCAACTAGAGTTGCTCTTCGCGGCTCCCACGGGGCGAGCACAATGCCCCTCACAAAGCTCTTCTTCGGAGCACCGCACAAGCTTCTTGCGGGCTTCGACGGAGACCACCACCAAGCCATCTAGGAGGTGGCAACCTCTAAGAGTAACAAGCACCACCAGCTTATAACTCGATCACCTAGTACCACTTGATGCAACATCATGATGCAATCACACTAGAATCGCTCACACACACAATCGGATAATGACTATCAAGCATATATGAGATGGAGGGCTCCCAAGCACTCACAAGCATGGACACAAAGACCCCCGAGGTCCTCAGCCCTAGCCATGGCCGAGACACCCTTCTATTTATAGCCCCATGGGCTAAACTAGCCGTTATCCATTCACTGGGCAAAACTCAGGACGATCGGACGCTCCGGCCATATCGACCGAACGTAGGACCTCAGCGTCTGGTTAACGGATGCTCGACACGTGTCGCCTCTATTCAACCTCAGTCACTTGATCTCAACGGTCAAGTGATGACCGGATGCAGCTGTACAAACTGACCAGACGCTGCAACCCCAGCGTCCGGTCGTTTCCAGTAAGGTACCAGTCACGACCGAACGTGCCCGGTCGGTCAAGATCGGACGCAGCATCAGCGTCCGGTCATTCTCCAACTTTTCTGTGCTGCCTACATCACCGTACGTCAGCCTGACCGGACGCACACTGCCAGAGTCCGGTCACTTTCAGCGCCAGCGTTTGGTCGAAGACCAACGCCTGCACGCTCTCTACCGCTACTGACCGGACGTAGGACCCCAGCGTCCGGTCACCACATGACCAGCGTCCAGTCCACTCTGTGAGACACTGTCTTTTCTGTATAGGGCACCGATGGCACTGTCGGACTGTCCGTACTCTACGGGCGGACACTCCACCGATGGAGTTTTGAACCCTTCTCACCTCTGTTTCATCATCGAGTTGATCCACATCAACTCCAACTTCATCTACTTTGGAAATGTGTCAGCACCACCAAGTGTACACCGCTATATGTATGTGTGTTAGTATTTTCACAATCATTTTTCAAAGGATTAGCCACTCAACTTGCCACACCACTCAATCCTAGTGACGATGCAAAGTTAGATCACTCGAGTGGCACTAGATGACCGATATGCAAATAAGTTTGCTCCTCTTGATAGTACGGCCATCTATCCTAAATCCGGTCACAAACTTCTCTATACACCTATCACCGGTGAAATGAAATGCCATAGGTTATACCTTTACCTTGCGCATTCCATTCTATCTCCTCCAATGTTGATGCAACACATGCACCAATATGATCAATAATGATATGATCCACTTTATATCATCACGTGATTATATTGGTTCATCGATCTTGACTTCACTTGCTTTTCACCGTTGCCTTCATCCATCGGCGCTAAGTCTTGCTCAAGCTTCACCGCCACGCGGTCCATCACTCCAATGCCTATGACTTGCCCTTCACGCTTGCAACCAGTCCATCAAGCCAAGTCTTGTCTTGATCTTCTCCACCTTGATCACATGACTCAATGTCATGTCTTATTTGCAATGAGCTCCTTCATTATCACATGTGTGAGCTTTGCAACATCTCTAAGCCATTTTTACCTTCATAGCATATGTTGCTCACACACATGTACCTGTAGACTAATTATCTATGTATCTCACATAAACACAATTAGTCCACCTAGGTTGTCACTAAATTACTAAAACCACACAAGGACCTTTCAATCTTCCCCTTTTTAGTAATTGATGACAACTCTACAAAGATATGGAAATTAAGCTCTTTTCGATTCATGTTGCTTGCCCAAGCAATTTTACCATGTGAAAATTATTTTAGACAAGTACGACAAACCTGAGATGGTAGTATTAGCTTCCCCTACATATGTGCTAGAGTGTTTGGTTTGAAGTTTGCATATATGCATAGATTAGAATTGTGGGAGAGTAATTACTACCAAATGATGCTAAGGTGTATAGAGTAAACCTTTGAAGCATGATACCAATTATAGTTACACTTTTAAGTTCATCCTTAGCACCATGGTTAGCTAGATATCTCTTGGAAATAAAAGCATTAGATACCTTGTGAGATCAACATCAAAAGCAAGGTACTAGCATTACTTGAAAAGCATACAAGTGTCTAGCTATCATCCTATACATGCTAGTTATCAAATCATTATTCAAGTTCTACAACTAGCATACACCACACAAGCATGCATATTGAATTTGAAAGCTTATGCAATGCAAGCAAGTACATTAATATGCACATATCAAATGCAATCAATCAAAGTTCATGAGCTTGCTCCCCCTACTTGTGTGCTTCTCTTGTCCAAGAACTTTGATCCATCTCTTTTTTTCAATGTTGCTCCCTCTTTCTCCATGTCCATGTCCAACCTCTACTTCTTTGAGCTTTTATATCTTATCTCTCCTCCTTATACAATCCCAATCTCAAAGCTTTCATATCTTTATACAATCTCTCCCCCTATGTCATCAATTCCTATAAAAGGTGAGCTTCTCATTGATGCAAAGGTATACGTTTGGGGTGGATGATTGAGGCTTGAATCTTGTATTTTTTTATGGACATTACTTGATTATTGGAATGACACCACTTGTAGATACCACTTGTAACTTTACCACTTGTATCTTGTGTAGGGCTTTTTGAGATACCACACATAAGATTTTTGATCTTGAGATCAATTTGTGGGACACCTCCCCCTATGTGATAGCATAGGTCATCCATTTGATACACTTGAGCTCTTGTAAGTGAAGGATGTATTCTTCATTTGATGATCACTTAAAGTTGAGGATCACTTGTGGAACCATCGTCTTGCATGATTGATACCATGTGTAGATATGATATTGTAACACCCCGGTGTTACGATCTCGTTTAGCACTACGATTTAGGCCTAGAAAAATTTTCGAATCGAGTTTTCTCGGGTTTTAAATTAAAACGTACTCGAGGCGATAGGCGAATCCTATATGACTTAGTTTTGTGGACTCAAATACACGCTTAAGTTAAATTCTACCGTACGTAGGAATATTCAGGACTGTCCAATGCTATCGAACGATTTGTTCTTTACAATTCGGCATGACGAGCAACTTTTATAAGTAGAATAAAAGTCATTAATAAATAGACGAGATAAATATATGTATACTCAATTTAAAACGGGGGATCACATCATCTTCAGTGACTTCTGGTAGCGTCGCCAAGCTCGTGACGAGGCTAAACTAAACATGTGTCAATAGAACTCTGTGGAAACCACACCAGTCATCATATTCAACACGTCAAATACAGATCCACACAAGGCCATGCAGAACTCATATATATATATATACACATACACTGTCTAGCACATGCAATCGCGCCATGCATCGCTGCTGGTCTGACCCAGCCGGCCACGTTTGGCCAAGACACCGTGTTTTGGAAGTTGAGGACAGAGTCGTTCAATCAATCTCTGTCTACCTTGTCTTGTCGCTGATCTACTGTCCCTCTACCAGGCATGTGGGCCCCCCTCAACTGTTGCGGTCTACCTCTATGTCTCGTCACGCTTTTGTCCTGATCGCAATGCCATTGTCTGCTAGCGTGTCTCGCCAGGTTGACCCGTTCCATCCATGCACTGCTCTGTGCTATGTGCTCTGCTCGCTGCCTCGCTTGATGACCGACCACCGCACTATGGCTCGCCTGCCATCAAGTCCACGTCGCGCACGGCTCTGCGACCTACTAGCCATCCTAGCCATGCTGCTCCCTCGCCTTGTCCTTCACGAGGCGCTCGGCTGCTCCTTTTGCTCTCTGCCACACCTGCTTGCCCCCTTTTCTTCCTCCTCACGTGCGCCCCTTGGCCTCGGGTTGCTCTGCGCCATTTCCTTCTGGGACAGCCGTAGCACCGATGTCCTCTCTGTGCGCCCACGACCGCTGCTCTTGTTGTCGAGCCAGCCATCACACCTCTATCACACCAACCAGCCGTTGCTTGAGCTGTGCCGTCGTTCTCCTCCCTCTTTCGAACCTGCACGCGGCTCTGCCTAGTCTCCTTTTCTTCCTCGCGCGAGCGCGCGTAAGTTCTCTGCGCTGCCCTTCCTTTCTGCTGTTGTGGCCGCACCGCTCTGCCTCGTGGGAGCAACCGCCCCCACCTTCAAGCGTGGGCTCCATGCTACGCCTGGAGCACCATCCATGCCCGAGCCACATTGCCGCTCTATTCTCTACTCGGGTGTGCTCCATCTTGGTTCTTGCACGGTGACGACCACCACCGTTGATCTCCCGCGTCCAGCCATTGCGACTCGATTGGTTTGGCAGTGAGCACCTCCAGACCCTCCTCCACCTTCTCCAAGCCATGTCTCTTCCCCTCCTTGCTTGTGTCGAGCTGCTCCCGAGCTCCAGCGGTCGTCAATGGTGGCTCCCGTGGCCCTCAACGCCCCTTTCCCTTTTTCCTCCCTCACTCATGCCATGAAGCACTGTAATTGAATCCCCTCACCACCCTCTATCCTCCCCAACCCATGGCTCTCCCTCTCTCTACTAGAGCTGAGCTTCTCACGAGTTTCAGTGGCCGTCCATGGCGGACGAGCCATGGGGCATGGGTGCCCATGCCCCGCTACAGGCCAAGCCGATCTCCCGCCATCATCGTGCTGCCATGGCCACTTTGGCTGCCACCGCGTGAGCGCGAGCGCGCAAGACACGTGCTGGAGCTGGTCGTCGCCATGATATCTTTCCCTGTTGAACCGGCCGTCGGTGAGGCTCGGCACTCGTTCCTCTGCTCTACTCATGAAATGGGTAGAAGAAGGTGACGTGCCCCTGTCCGCGCTAGGCCATCCCGCCTTGGCCGCGTGGGCTGGTTGGTGGACCATTCACGCACTGCGCCTAAGCTCACCGCACTGCGGGCCATGGCCAAGGCCGTCGGCCGCGTGCCTAGTCCGATTCAGCCATGTGATGCTGGGCCGCGCGTGCTATACGCCTGCTTGGGCCGACCGATCACCGCACCTATGGGCCACCTGGCGGCCTGCTTCCGCGCTGCTGGCCTGGTCACACCGTTGGGCCGCGCAACGCTATGGTCACCCACCTAGGCCTGCCTGCTGCTGGGCCACCACGTCCGCTTGGGCTGCGGCTGACGGCGCGTGCCGTTGGGCCAAGTGATTGGCGCCGGCCCATTTCGACTTGTAGAATAATTTCTAAGTTAGTTTAAAAAGGTAAAGTTGTAAAATCAATATAAAATAACATAGGAGTCCAAAAATGGTAAAAGCAATTTTGTTAGTCTCCTAAAATCATGATCTACCTAGTAGTGTATTTTGTTCACATAGACTCGGTATGTTTTTAGGGTTTCCTCTAATTATTGTAAAATGCTTAATATTGTTAAAAGGAGAACTTGTAGGAATTTCTGTGGTAAATTGGTAATAGTGTTGGATCTGAAATTTCTACAGTAGGTTCCTAGCAATATTAGGTACTCACCATAATTTTTGTATCTTCGTAATAATTAGTTTGCTAAGTAGATAATGATGACTCATTGCGAATAAAGGTTAAATCGATAGAATAAAGTAAAGAAACATCTTGGTTTATATAACTAAAATAATTATTGGGAAATAATGCCTTATTCGACAACGTGTATATGTAGCTTGGTACGGTCGTCATTAGAACTAGCCGTTAACTTGAGAGGCGTAAATCGTATTTTACGAGTCACGGTTACAGTTGCCTAATTACATTTTTGCATTGCATCGCATGCATGTTATATAGGTACGATGATGGATCAGCGGATCAATTGAAGGATGATTAGGACTCCAAAGATGGTGTGATGGTATTCTCTTCAGGAGATGATGCAATGGGCTTGTTTTCAGCTAATGGTGGATGATCTGAAGATGCAACTACTAACTTTTTAATATATCTTACCCAGGCAAGTCCTGGTGCATAACCCCTACTTTCTGCAGTTTAAATTATATTTGTGCATTAAGTTTCAAGGAGTTGAATGAAACCCACTTGCATATATATCTTTATCATATGAGTCTTACTAGTATGATAGGATCGTGTAGATTGCTATGCTACAGGACTCCGGTAGAAGTCGAGTGATTGCCTGTCACTCACGAGATATAGGAAATATGTTACTATATGATTATCACCTAGAATATATAAAATGGTGGAAAGGAAAATGGTGACCGGGTAGGGATATGGTTTGGGTATTGGTGGGTGTAAGAAGTTGTATCGCCGCGGAGGCGGGTCATAGCTTGGTTACACCGTTTTCCCTGTCTGGTCGGTTAAGGACCGATCGTTATATATGACTCTAGGTAGGTCATAGACTTATTATCCCAAGCACATACTTGTGTATGGGTGCTTGGAAGACTTGTTGCTCTCTTGTCGCGGATCCGGCTCTTTCCGGACCGACTGTTAGGGTTTCTTTTGGTGGAAGAGGTCCTTGCACCGCACTGAGTCCGGGACTCATGGACAGGGGCTTGGAGTCCTAGTTTGGACGAGGATCTGGACACCCAGGACAGGAGAGTGATGGGTTGGTCCTGCTTGTGCCAAGGGTACAAGCGGAGCATGTGTTTTCGGGGTACCCAGCTAGGGGCATTGATTCGCGAATCGCTGGGCGATCTGGTATGGCTTATCTATGGTTTAGCATCGTAGTAAGAACTGAAAGATGGACAAAGGAAGTCTGATTGCTTACCACCTGCTTGAAAGTAGTACAAGTGCTTACATAGAATGGTTAGTTAATGAACCAATGCGGCTATTAATAAAAATAAAAAATAAGGACGCACGCTTAGTAATGCTTCCTGCAAATGTAACCCACAAGCCAGATAGTCTTGCATATCCTTGGAGTCTTTTCTTTTCTCCTATTGGATAAGTCTTGTTGAGTACAATTGAGTACTCAGGGTTTTATTCCCCCTGTTGCAGGTAACTGGTGGAGGCTTGAGCTGACCTTTGTGTGTGGATTCCTCCTGGTGGGCTCAGAGAGAATTTCCTTTATGCTGCGATCGTAGTTGTTATTTATAACTCTCACCAAATGCTTTTATAAATGGAAGTTTAATAATCTGTTGTCGTAGTTTATATATCAATACTTTATCATGTCATTAATAGAGGTTTATTTCCGCTGTAACTCTGATCACATGTTTATATTCCGTTGTTCAATTGAATTATTTACAACTCTAATAATATGATTTCATTCCCCTATTATGTTAATAATTATTATACTCTGATATTGTATTAAAAGTGATGTAAGAAATAGTTTAGAATAATGTAAGCTTTATTCTCTCATTTGTGATCCTGATGGCAAAAATGTGGATTTTCAGGTTCTCCCTTGGGGTGTGTCCGACGGAACCGAGTAATTTAGTGTTCTCCCTTGAGTGCTTAGTGTCTAAAGAAAGACAAGCACTCCTGTGAGACATTAGATTAGGCGGTTCTGCCACAGATATCACTTGAAAGAATTTTCTAGTATGGAACCACTTGTTGGATTTATCAATAAAAACCATTTCTTGAACATTTGCTATCTTTATGAGTACCACTTATAGGATATCACATGTGAGTTGACCTAAACATCATTTATAGATTCTTGATGAAATGTTTGAGTCTATATACCACTTGAAACAAATAAACTAGATATCCATTTACATTGTTGTCTTGTGCTTGTACTCTTATCACTACCATGAGCTTCTATGGTTAACTTGAACTAAATTGATTTGCCTAAGCTTTCAAGTCCGGTTTGAACCAATAACAAGCTTCGTCACACCTCTTGCAAGGATTATCTTGCCAATGTTGTACTTGTTACTTGTTAGCAATCCAAATTAAGTCAAGTAATTGATTTTACTAGCTCATGAACAAATTCATATACTAACCACTAGATCAATTTATCATTCAAGCAATAGCGGTAGGCTATGAATTTAAACATTTCATTTGTTATGTATGATCATATGAAGCATGTACTATATGCACTAACCGCATACTAGTAAGGAATGAAATGATCATGCACATTACAATGATACATTTGCTATGTTGGAGTAGAGGACAGTCACATAGATTCCAATTCATTACTCCAATAGTAATGTGAAGTCCAATTATAAGCTTGGTGAAGACCAACAGATATCATGTTGAATTCCATTCTTCACCCATATGAAATGAATACCACTTATGATCAAGTGCACTTTCTTGTTTTGTCTGACTTGCTTCATCTTTCGATCAATGCTTGCATGAGAGCATCAATTTGAGAATGCCACTTGAAATATCACGATTAGCTCTCTTTTTTTGGTGTTGCTTGCTTTTCTTGATCAATCCTTTTGATTGCTTCAACTAAGCATCTCAAATGTCCCTCGAATCACTATTTTCATGTTAACCTTCCAAGTACCACACTTGGTTTATCTACTCATAGGCGGCAAGCTCCTACACTAGGGAGAAGTGACCTCTCTCCAAGAACCATTCTTGACGCTCACTTTAAATAACTTGATTGATTGATCCAAGTGATGGACTTAACTTGATGAGTAACCTTGATTTCTTCTTTAAGTCCTTTTCTTTCTACCAAATTATTTCCAATAGTCACTAGAACTTAAATTTCATCTTTATCTTAAGTTTGATCATGATCTTTTAATTTTAGTACCGAATGTGTGCAAAGTATACTCTACAATTAAATGGCCTTGTACTCTTTTTTTGTCATGCTTATAGATCATCTCAAAACCAAACTTAGGTGCCTCAATTACTTATAAATATGTTTCCAACTTGAGGACCTTTCAATCAAAGTGACTCTAGATCAATCCAATATTTATCACTTTTCTAACAGATTTTATACCCTTCAAAGGAATAAGCATATTTCTCAAAGTATAAATCCAAATACCATGAAATTTGGTGGAGGTGTGCATCACTAAGTTATCTAGCAGCTGTAAAAATTTGAGCTTTATTTGACTTCTAGATTGCTACCAGATTTTAATTCTTCCACCACTGTTATATGCTGAAAATTGCTAGCTGACAAGAACCACTCTAAAACCGAAGTATTTCTTATCCAATTTCTATGGCATCTCATACCATAATTCTAGAGCATGTACATCAATTTTCATACCAATCCAATAAGTTTTTATTTCTCAAACATAGCTAAGATCACAGCTTACTCAGATTTTTAATATAGGACAGATTTTAATCACTAGAGCTATACTTCATCAAATATGAATCAAACTTGAAACTAACTCGTTTGAATACTTTCACAAGATATAAATCCATTCAATCCACTTACTAAATGTCATCTTATGAACTTATCCAACACAAATTAATCCAAACTTGACTACTAATCAATTATCCATTAAATCATCTCATAGCAAGCAACATTGCATATTTATCCAATTCAATCAACTCATATGCACCCAAATGAAATGATCAACAAGAGATATACCTTGGTTAGCTCATGATCATCCAACTAGCAAGCTTCAGCTCAATTATTTGTATGTCATCAAATATATCCAATGAATCATCAACAACTTGAATTATAGCACTTGTATGTTGATAGCACTTGGACTTCTCTCAATTTTCTCTTGGCATTGGGTTTGGATGTGCACTAAGCTTCATAACTTGATTCAATATATGATGAACAATGTGAGATCAATTGAATCAAGTCTCTAATACCGATGGTACCTATAAACAATCATCCACTTTTTGATGGTACCCAAACAATTTTGGGTCCTCTCAAGTTAGGTGCAACATACTTAGGCAACGCCTTAGTATGAGTAGCGGAAAGTTTTGCAATAGCAACCATAGAGGTACTATTACCATATTTTCTAAGCACATTATTATCAACAATTGAAATAGGCTTAGAAATGTCACCTAGGGGATATGAATGTTCCATGTGTCTCCTTTCCCGGCATGAGTAGCACTTTTTCTTTGCTTGAGCCTTCTCTTCTTTGCTCAGGTGGTGCTTCTCATTGCCTTGCCTCTCATGGATTGCTTAAGCCTTCTTCTCAAGCTTGGTAGGACACTTAGAGGTAAAGTGTCCCATACTTTCACACTTGAAGCACTTGATGTGAGCATAATCTTTCTTTTCATCTTCATTCTTGCTTATCATCTTAGCATCTTGAGTTTGCATTGGATGCCTTGCCTTTCCACTCCTTTTTGTTTTCTTCTTCTTCTTCATCAAGTCACCACCATCTTTATGATTGATCTTGATTTACTCTTGGGGTGTCTTCTCTTGCTCAACTTATGGCTTTGGTTGCGGCTCTTTTAGTTGCTTCACCAATTGCTTGGCTTGGCATATCGAGGTAAGGTGACCCCAAGTGCGGCACTTGAAGCACTTCCATGCCTTAGCCTCTCTTCTTCTTTCTTCAACTTGAGCTTTTCTTCATTAGGGCAACCATTTGCAAGATGTCCCACTTCATGACACTTGAAGTACATGAAATGAGAGAGCTTCTCTTGTTCTTGCTTCTTCATCTCTCTTTCATATCTTCTCTTGCCCATCTTTTGCCCTTGATCTTGCACTTGTTGAAGCCAATGCCACTTATGTCATTGCGGCTTTCTTGATGATTGACTTTGCTAGTCTTGAAGTCGACTCCACTCTTGTCACTAAAGTTTCTTTGAGTCTTCAACATATGCTCAAAGGTGACTTAGAGTTGTAGCACCTCTCTAACTTATTGCTCAATTTCTTCACTTGTTCATTGAGCTCATTGTTCTCCTTCAAAAGGTTAGTCTCACAAGACATAGAAGTAGAACAAGTATCTATATGCGAAGAATATGGCATATCTAATAAATCATCACAAGAGATAGATACATGCTTCTTACCTACATCACAAGGGTTAGCAACAATATGTGATTGATCAATTGACCTATGTGATTAGCTCTCATTATTTTTAAGTTTCTTTGTAAACAATTTAATAAGAGAGGCATGTTGTTCTAATAATTCATCGTGAGATGCAAGAAGTGTCTCATGATTCAATTTTAGCTCATCATGTGAAGATTTAAAAGCATCAAGTAATTTCTTATGTTCTTCATAAGAGTTATTTAGAAATGAGTTTTTATTTTCTAATTTCAATGTTTTAGCTTTCTCATTTTCTAAAGACATGGTCATGCTAGCAAGTCTACTAACAAGCTCATCATATAAATCAACAGATCAACCTCATTATCATTTGATACCTTGGTGTCACCTTGTGACATGAAACAATGTGGTGTAGTAGGAGAGCTTGTAGTAGCATCATCATCATGGCTTGAGCATGAACCAACATCGTCAAGATCACCACCAAGTGTGTTTGAGGTAGAATCTTTATGTGCAACACTTATGGCATCATTATCAACCTTGTCAAGTGAACTTATAGTGAATCGATCATCATCATCATCACTTGACTATGAGGTGGAGCAATCTTTCACAATCACCAAATAATGATTATGCTCGACACACTCATGCGCCTCCTTCTTAGGCTCATCCTCCTTCTTGAATTTGCCATCATCCCATGTGGAGGAATCACCGAAGGGTCCTTGATGGACTCCCATATCTCACGAGCGGTTCCCGTGTAGTTTACTTGTTTCATCAAATTAAAACTCAATGCATCCATTAGAAAACAACAAACATGTGCATCAAGTTTATAGAGAACTATTTAAGCTTTGGTAAGATTTTCATGGTCCAAGATATGAGTGAGACCACTAGTGAAAATCTACCAAAACTTAGGTCTCTTTGCACGAAAATGATCAAGCATGTGATTTTTCTAAAGTGCAAAGTTTGTCCCATCAAAAATGTGTGTCTCACAAACATCTAGCCCACTAGATGACATCCTCTCGGGTCGGTGAAGACCATAAATGAGAGACCTAGCTCTGATACCACTTGTAAGGTTGAGATGACAGACTAGAGAGGGGTGAATAGTCCTTTTCTAAAATTAATTACGTCAGCTAACCAAAACAAGTGCAGAATTAAGACTATTAGTCTAGCTAAGACTACACCCCTCTATCTATATTCTCTAGCACCTTCCAAAGATACTAATTAAGCAACAAAGGTGCCGGACTAGCTAGAGCTCACCTAACCAATTCTAGAAGTAAGGGCACACAAACATATGCCACTAGTATTTTAAGCAACATGGGAGCTCCTACACATGCTAGTAAGCAAAAGCACAAATCCACCTAATGCTCACTAACAATGCTCAATAACAAGGCAACCAATGTCAAATCAGAGAGCGCAATTACTTAGCTACACAAACTAAGCAATGTGACTAATAAGGTCACACAAACCAAATTAGCCACGTAAGGGAGCTACTTCTATGCTACACAAGCAAGAAGGTAACCAATAAGCTACATAAGCTAACTAATTACAAAAGCAACTACACAAGCACAATGTATGCAAAAGTAATTACAAGCTTGTGTAACGAGGATGCAAACCAACGGGAAGAACAAAGTTGACATGGTGATTTTTCTCTCAAGGTTCACGTGTTTGCCAACATGCTAGTCCCCGTTGTGTCAACCGCTCACTTGGTGGTTCGGCGGCTAATTGGCATCACCCGCCAAGCCTGCACGTCGGGCACCGCAAGAACCTACCCTAAAAGTGAGGGTAGCTTAATGACACGCTCAACTAGAGTTGCTCTTCGCGGCTCCCGTGGGGCGAGCACAATGTCTCTCACAAAGCTCTTCTCTAGAGCACCGCACAAGCTTCTTGTGGGCTTGGACGGAGACCACCACCAAGCCGTCTAGGAGGTGGCAACCTCCAAGAGTAACAAGCACCATCGGCTTGCAACTTGATCACCTAGTACCACTCGATGCAACCTTACGATGCAATCACACTAGAATCGCTCTCTCACACAATTGGATGATCACTATCAAGCATATATGAGATGGAGGGCTCCCAAACACTCACAAGCATGGACACAAAGTCCCCCGAGGTGCTCAGCCCTAGCCATGGCCGAGATACCCTTCTATTTATAGCCACATGGGCTATACTAGCCGTTATCCCTTCAATGGGCAAAACTCAGGACGATCGGACGCAGGACCTCAGCGTCTGGTCAACGGATGCTCGCCACGTGTTGCCTCCATTCAACCTCAGTCACTTGATCTCAATGGTAAAGTGATGACCAGACGCAGCTGTACAAACTGACCGGACGCAGCAACCCCAGCGTCAGGTCATTTCTAGTAAGGTACCAGTCACGACCGGACGCATCCGGTCGGTCACGATCGGACGCAGCGTCAGCGTCCGATCCTTCTCCAACTTTTCTGTGTTGCCTACGTCACCGTACGTCAGCCTGACCGGACGCACCCTACCAACGTCCGGTCACTTCCAGCACCAGCGTCTGGTCGAAGACCAACGCCTGCACGCTCTCTGCCGCCACTGATCGGACGCAGGACCCCAGTGTCCGATCACCACGTGACCAGTGTCCCGTCTACTCTATGAGACCCTGTCTTTTCTATATAGGGTGCCAGTGGTACTGTCGGACTGTCCGCACTCTACGGGCGGACACTCCACCGGTGGAGTTTCGAACCCTTCTCACCTCCGTTCCATCACTGAGTTGATCCACATAAACTCCAACTTCTTCTCATTTGGAAATGTGCCAACACCACCAAGTGTACACCGCTATGTGTATGTGTGTTAGCGTTTTCACAATTATTTTTCAAAGGATTAGCCACTCAACTTGCCACGCCACTCAATCTAGCGACGATGCAAAGTTAGATCACTCGAGTGGCACTAAATGACCGATATGCAAACAAGTTTGCCCCTCTTGATAGTACGGCCATCTATCCTAAACCCGGTCATAAACTTCTCTACACACCTATAACCGATGAAATGAAATGTCATAGGTTATACCTTTGCCTTGCGTATTCCATTCCATCTCCTCTAATGTTGATGCAACACATGCACCAACACGATCAACAATGATATGATCCACTTCATATCATCATGTGATCATATTGGTTCATCGATCCTGACTTCACTTGCTTTTCACCGTTGCCTTCGTCCATCGACGCCAAGTCTTGCTCAAGCTTCACCGCCACGCGGTCCATCACTCCAAAGCCTCCGACTTGCCCTTCACGCTTGCAACCAGTCCATCAAGCCAAGTCTTGTCTTGATCTTCTCCACCTTGATCACATGACTCAATGTCATGTCTCATTTGCAATGAGCTCCTTCATCATCACATGTGTGAGCTTTGCAACATCTCTAAGCCATTTTCACCTTCATAGCATATGTTGCTCACACACATGTACCTGTGGACTAATCACATACGTATCTCACATAAACACAATTAGTCCACCTAGGTTGTCACTAAATTATCAAAACCACATAAAAACCTTTCAGCTACTTAGGCCCTCCATGGAATAGTACAATAAGGGATTTGCTAAATTTCAGGTGTCTGAATTTTAGTTTTCTTTCAGACGACGGTTATTGCATATATTTTATACTAAAATTGTAGTTTTAGTTCGTTGCAATTTCTGTAGACACAATCTACAATTTTCGGTTCCAAGAATAAAAAACCAGTTAGACAAAACCACAAAACTGACAAATCTTATTTGTGTTGGCACAAAAACAATTTAAAAATTGGCAATTATTTTCTATAGTTGGACAAGGATAAAATTTGATACGTTATGACACAAAGATAAATAACAAATTATAAAAGTAACAATTTACTTGTACTAATTGTAGTACAAGAGTGTTGCCTGAAATAATCTTAAAATTCAGACACCTGAAGTATAGGAACAGTGGTATTTTAAACATCGTTTATAGTTATAAACATATCACATTAGGTTTGAGTAAGCCAATAACACGTCCATTTGTTTTCATTAATTATACGGTACTTCCTTCGTTCCAAAATAAATGCAATTCTATGTATTATCTGGATAATTTGCCCACTATATTCTTTAGGATAGAGGGAGCATTTTTTCCTTTCACTCTATAAGCTTCCACAATTCGCTTGATATTTACTACTCCGATTGTTACAAAAAATATTGCAACTATAATATTTGTACCAGTTAAACTAGCTTTAATTTTTTTTGAAAGTAACTAGCTTTAAATTTGACCTGAATAATATTAACTTGATCTAATAGTACTTATTTTGTATATAAATGTTAGTACGTATTATTTTTTATATAACTTTAGTCAACTCCAAACTGTTTGATATCTTGAAAAGTACATCCTCCGTCCTAAAATATCTGTCGCTTTCGCTTCCCGAGAAACAACTTTGATAAAATATATATTACAAAATATTAATATTTATGGTACATAATTAGTATTATTGGAAAGATCTTTAAATCTAGTTTTTTAATAAATTTATTTGGAGATACAAATGTTATATGTATTTTCTACAAATCGAGATAAACTTGTGGCACAAAAATCGAAAACGACAGATAATATGGGATGGAGTAGTAAGAATTGTAATTTTTTAAACGGAGGAAGTAGTTGGGAAAATAGCATAGTTGAAAAATGTATGCACAAAAAAAGGGTACTCCATATGTCATGATAATTTACTCCGTGCTAACATCAACAATTCAGCACTCAGCAGACTTTCATTCATGTCCGTTTGAAAACCTGAGCTCTACTGCGGTGCAGCTGTGCACTGCTGCACACTCTGCGCCTTGTCCCTCCATTTTTTAAAAAGCTAGCCCTGCGGTTAAAGCCTGTCCTTGGCAGTTCTTATAGGCCTGGTTTAGATTAACTCAAAGTTCCAAATTTTTCCACGTTTTTTTCGTCACATCAATTTTTAGATATATGCATAGAGCATTAAATATAGGTAAAAAAACTAATTGCACAGTTTGGTTGAAAATCACGAGACGAATCTTTTGAGTCTAGTTAGTCCATAATCGGACAAAGTTTGTTAAATACAAACGAAACGTGCTACATTGTCAAAAATTTGCAATTTAAATAAGGCCTTAATCACTTGGTTTAATGAAGCTGACTACGGGGGTTCTTTACAGCTAATATAAGCTCGGAGCCCCGTCCGGCTGTCCGCAGCGGCGGTGCGAAACTACGGCCTGCTGCAATCCTCCTTTTAAGGACGCACGGAAAAAAGAAGAATAATTCCGAATGTAGGACAACAGCCCGTGCAACAGGGAAATGCCGTGCTGAGGACGTTAGTACGTTCGCTGTCTCGTATATAATCGTAGATTATAATTTAGAATAGTATTTTTTTCTCACACCAAATCAGTTAGTAGTAAATAATCTACGATTAGTTATAGCCCGCCGAACAGGCTAGTTAACTGAACGTGACACTATAGTACAGTACCTGTTACCACTACACAATGCAGAGAAACAGAGCGGATCAGGGAAAACTAACATGGTGGCGCAGGATGTGTTTAGATTCGGTGACTAAAGTTTAGAATGTGTTACATAGGGTGTCGCACGAGGTGTTCAGATACTAAAAAAATAAATTATAGAATTCGTAATCCACGAGATAAATTTATTAAACCTGATTAATATATCATCAGCACATATGTTACTGTAGCACCACATCGTCAAATCATGGACTAATTAGGCTTAAAAGATTCGTCTCGCAAATTAGTCACAAACTATGCAATTCGCTATTTTTTAGTCTATATTTAATACTCTATATATGTGTTCAAATATTCAATGAGATAAGCAGTAAACCTTATAGGAGGAACTTAACCGGGCCTAATTTTGCATGTCATTGTTTGCTGGAAACGCCCATGAGTGATGAGCATGCTTAGTGGTAACTTCCACCTTTGCAAAACTTCTTTGGCCCAGTTCGTTTCGCTGAAAAAAATATGTTGTAACACTGTTACAACTGATTCGTTGTGATAAAAAAATAATATTTCGAAAAATAAGAATTATAAAAAAAAACGAACAGAGCCAATCTCTCGTCATATCATATCCTTTTCGATTTACGCACCGTAGGGGGGCTTTCTGCTCACGACCATATAGTAGGTATTTGTAGGTGGTGTGAGCTGTTGCGAGTTCTACCCACCAGATTTGTATTGCTCCAGTTTTTTAATCAGCCTCAGAAAACCAGCAATAAGATTTTTCTTTTCAGATCGATAAACAACTGGACTGGTGCTGGTACCAAGGACGGATGCGATGCGACAAACAATGCATCAATTCGTCTTTCAGCTGAGTTCCGTGCATCATCCAATGCACTCTCAAAAGCTGAACGAGACCTTTGGAGGCTAGCGATGTTTCCGCTACTCAACTTTAGTCCCTATATTTAATAAATATTAAATATAGATTAATTACGAAATTAAATATATAGATTTAGACTAATTTAGGAGATGAATTTTTTAAATCTAATTAGTCTAAGCCCTTGTTTAGTTCGTGAAATTTGGATTTTGGGTTTACTGTAGCACCTTCGTTTTTATTTGGCAAATAGTGTCCAAACATTGACTAATTAGGCTTAAAACGTTCGTCTCGCAATTTCCCACCAAACTGTGCAATTAGTTTTTCTTTTCGTCTACATTTAATGCTCCATGCACGGGCCGCAAACATTCGATGTGACAGGTACTGTAGCATTTTTTTTTTGGACTTTGGGTCCAACTAAACAAGGCGTAAGATTTTAATAATGTGTTGCTACAGTAAACATATATTGATGGTGGATTAATTAAGCTTAATATATTCGTCTCGTGGATTCACGAGGACTTCTATAATTTGTTTTATTATTAAACACTCGATGTGATAACTCCATATGATATCCGATGTGACAAGCCTGATTACACTTGTCTTGGTTGCCAGGTTTTATAAGAAAATATGGCTCGGTTGAGCTATGAATGAATGATATGGATATACTATAGATCATGGATAAGTGTCATAAATTAGGGGGCGTTTGGTTATTTAGTCGTTTTTAAAATTCATGTCACATCAAATATTTAGATATTAATAAAGAGCATTAAATATAGATTACTTACAAAACCAGTTAGATAGATGGAGGCTAATTTGCGAGACGATTTTTTAAGCATAATCAATCTGTCATTAGCACATGTTTACTGTAGTACCAAGTTGTCAAATCATAGACTAATTAGGCTTAAAAGATTCGTCTCGTAAATTAGCCACAAGTTGTGTAATTAGTTTCGTAATTAGTCTATATTTAATACTCCATACATGTATCTAAACATTCGATGTGATAGAAATTTTATGAACACCGGTAAAAACCAAACAGAGCCTTAATCTCGCAAATGTATGTATTCCACCTACCGATTTGTTCGGGAGCTGTTGTCTGGTATTTGGTGCTAATGATCCTTCCTTCTTCTTTTTTTAAAGAACAACAAAAAACTAGCAGAGCTCTAATGCATCAGATAAGATTAGACGGTGGAGACTGGAGAGGCTAACCGCGTGTGATCGAATCAGGCGGCGTGTTTTGGGCGGCAGTTTGCTCGCATGATTTGCGTGGACAATGCGGAGGGGGAGGAACACTCTCTTTTTCGCTACGGAGAATTTATGATATTTCTGTTTCCGTTAACTGTCTCGGATATAAATTCTTACCCATCTCTATATCTATCGGGCATCGGTCAGGTTACAGATACCCAACGGTACTGCATACCCGATAAACAAGGACATTTGGGTCG
The DNA here is from genome assembly GCF_019320115.1 of Miscanthus floridulus. Lineage (NCBI taxonomy): Eukaryota > Viridiplantae > Streptophyta > Magnoliopsida > Poales > Poaceae > Miscanthus > Miscanthus floridulus. The sequence continues at coordinate 157,677,921 of NC_089581.1, forward strand.
TAGCTTTGCAATCGAAGACGTTTCTTCTTCACCCAGGTATAAGTGTCGAAGTCTCGGAGATACCGAGGAGAAGGAGCGAGGTTGCTAGGAGAACGAGCAAAGATGGCAGAGAGACCGAACTGAGGAAGCGAGGGGCACGAGCGCTCGTGAGGCAGGCATGCTTATGCTGCTATGGCAGAACCTCTTAAATTATAGGGCTCACATGCACCTGTCACTATCCGATGACCTTTGACATCTGTGCATATATTTCCGGTAACTTAAGAAGACTGTCGGGTGTCCTCGGGGAACTCCGAATCATCCACGATTTTCGAGCAGGATCACGTTACAGAGTCATTGCAGTATTACAACATTTATTCAAATATCTACACCAGAGTAAAAACAGCGAAAGTCTTACAATAACATAATTTATAAAACAGTAGTTTCAAACCTTACAGACTAAGTTCGATGATTATTACAACACAAAATAGTGAAGTGACATTATAATATAATACAAAACACACAATGAAACTACCCTGTCCAAGGGCCACACATTTACTTCTCATCGTCATCATAAGGAACAACCGTCATGCAGCACGATCCAAAATAGATCTGCTCACGAGGCTCACCTGCAACAAGGGTCAATGAACCCTGAGTACAAAAGTACTCAACAAGACTTAACCGAAATAAGAATTGATAAACTCAGGAATGCAGGCTCAGGGATTCAAGGTATGGCTTTAGCAATAATCAAAGTTATTTTGCGTAAAAGCTTTTTAACAAAATTCTTTATTTTCACAGTTAAAACTTCATAAAATCATATACAAAGCTGACATGATCCGTAATGAAATCATGAATCTTCATATCTAACACCTTCACAAACCATTCTCAAGTTCCAGTTATTAATACTACGATGATGAACAATGAGTTAAGTCTCCATAACCGATGAGCAACGACGATTCGAACTGATTAAGACCCAGCTGGAAATTCCTAACCACACGACATATGTAGGTCCCCGATCTACATATACCAACCTACCCTCAGGTCCTCTAAAATAAGAACGGGTCCGCGCCACCCGAGAATACAGTACTCCATCATTCTAGCCCATGGCCACGTGGGTACACGCTATTTTCGCCATCTCTCCACTCCCAATGCACGAGTAGCCATTCTCGTAATAGAATCGCCAAGTTAAGGCTTACCGGAGTATGTGGTTAGTACTACAAAGTCTCATCTCATGCAATTCGACAACGGTACGGACCTTAATCGACACAGACGGAAAGGACCCGCTCACAAGACCTCCATGTCTTGTGGCTCACACATACCGAGTCCGCCCGGTCTAGATTTATTACTCCATGTTCTCATATTTCATGTTAACATAAGTAACCAAAGATCCATTTAAAACTCACAGGTGACAGGTAATCACCCGACTAAGCATGACTAAGCATAACTAGTCATTTACGAATAAAACAGGTAATCAAGGTAGATATAGGAAAGCAAGGTTGGTAATACACCAATTAGGTTTTCACTTGACTCCTAATCACTTAATGCAGTATATAAAAGCAAAAGCAAAATCAATTGATAAAATACAAGGTAGGGTTGTGTGCATCTAGGGCTTGCCTTCGTTGACGGAAAAGTCTGGTTCTTGCAACGTTTCACAAGTATTCGATCCGACCTCAACAGACAGAATAACCTCTTCCGTAACTTGATTAACTACCACGTGTTCACCTTCGTTCACTACATATAGTAACAATGCCATGTTGAACATGATGCGGAATACGAAACGTGATGCTTCATGATAGATGCAAAAGTTAACAACTGCAATACAACTTTCCTTCACGGTACCGTTGCAAGCCAACAAAACCAACTAAACCTTTTTCGTAACACATTCATCAATTGCCAAGGATCATTACCCACTAATGACCCAAGGACATCACTCAATCAAAAATTCAAACAAAACCTAAACCACTAATTGTTACTATTTGCTTTTATGAATTAATTAATTAATTAAGAATTATGAAATAACTCAACTTGTTCCAATTGACCTCAAAATTTTTGTATATGTTTATCACATGATAACTAAGTGGCAAAACAATTTTCATAATTTTTGGATAAATAAATAAGCTTAGAAAAATCATGGAAATCCATTTATTAATTAATTGAGCAATTTTCATCACATTCAAAAAGTACTGAAAAACATTATTTCATATTTTTTTAAATATTTTACATTACAGAGAAGTCACACAAAAAATTTCATAATTTTAGGAGCTCTAAATAAATCTACACAAAAATAACAAATTATGTCACTATTCATTTAAATCTGAAAATAGAAAAATCCATTTTTGAACTACTGAGTCACTGACAAGGTGACCCCATCTGTCATCTTCAACCTCCAGCGCTGACTCCGGCGACACGCGCGCTGACCGGCGATTCCTCGCCGCTGGTGAGGCCAACGGTGAAGGCAAAGGCACCACGGTGATCACCACAACTAGGCGCAACTATTGGTGACACAACAGAGACTACACGTGGCCAGGACCGAGCACTACGCCGGCCATGGCGGCTGTGGTGGCACGGTGACACTACGCCGACAAAACAAAGCCAAAAACGGTGAAATAGAAGGCATGGGAAGGTCCAGTAGCTCACCACGAACACGTTGGAGCAAAGAACGAGACCATAGGAGCAACGGAGAGGTGGGTCGACGTTCCGAGCAGGCACGGCAGAGCAGACCGTCATCGGTGACGATGCTCCGGTAGCTGTGGTGGTCAAAATGAGAAATCAATGGGTCATAGAGTACCACGGCATCGTGGCGAAGCTGAAGCAGAACTCAGCAGGGGCAGAGGCTCACCGTAGCGCGCTGGCCACGGCGACGCGCACACCACGGTGGTGTCGCCGGCCGCGAAGAAGAAGGGTGGCAAGCGGCGTTTCTCGGTGAAATCAAGCGTCAAGGATGGTTCGGCTGAGCGCGCAAGGAAGAGGCGAAGCTGTTGAGTGATTTGCTGCGACGGTGCAGACGCTGGTTCGACGGCGAGGGCTCAACGGAGCAATGACAACGACGGTGGCGGTGAAAACAGAGGAAGAAGAAAAACGACGACGACGACGTCTCGATACTTATAGCGCGGATCAGAAGCTTAAGGAAGCCACGACGGAGCCGTTTCGCTCGCCAGCGCAACGCCCAGACGGCCACGCGCGTGACTGGAAGCAAGCCGAAGGTCGCTGGCGGTGTAGCAACAGCGGTGAGCACTGTTCACAATATTTACAAAATTGTCATTCGTTTTCAATTTCAAATTACTCGTAAATTTATATAACAACTCAAAAATCTCCAAAAATAAAAGTTGTTAAAAATCAAAAGTTCTACAACTTTGCTTTTATAACTAACCCCTAATTCGGTCTATATTTTGAAATGAACTTTTGAATCAATTAGGGAATATTTAACGATTTACGCCTTTTCGAATTACTTCAAATTTTTCATAACAACTTTAAAAACTCCAAAAATAAACTTTGTATAACTTGTCAAGCTCTACACTTTTGCTTTTGGGCTCAACCCCAAAATATACTTAGAATTTGAAATGAGTTTTTAGGTAGGATTTAAATGCTAAAAATCAGGGTTTTCTCGAAAATTTAAAAATCCAAGCAAACTTTGAACTTGAGTCAAACAATACAATTCAACACATACCTCATAAATATAAACTTGTTTTAGTGTATGCATCTCAAAGTTTTTACCAAATGCTAAATGCTTTGCAATACGTATGATGACATGTCAGGTTTTAGTATTTAAACACCCGAGGTGTTACAGCTGCTGGCGGAGATGGTGAGGAAAAATTGAACTAGGGTTCCTAGAACACATAAACTATACATATGATTGTTCAAATTTAGGCCAAAATATCTATGTTGAGCTTCTTTGGGTCTAATACTCGTATGGCAACTCAAATAGTCGGGTTCCCCAACGGGTAACGGGAACGGGTAAATAGGAAACGTTCCCGTACCCGCTATACCTGTCGGGGATGGATTCTTACCCATTTAGATGTCCACGGATAAATATATGATCTCATCCCCATTCCCTAATAGATCAAATATCCATCGGGTATCGGTTATCGAAGCCCGTTGCCATCTTTAGCTGTGGACGCAGCGGCGTTGGTGCCGGGCTCCAGCCCATCGACTCAACATCATCAGATTACACATGCTTTATTTCTCATTTTTGTTGAGCCATTACTAGCAAGCCAGTAAACCTACTTTACTAGTTGCTTTATTTCTCTTTTTTGCGAGTTCTACGGTTCTACCCATCAGATCAGATTAGTACGAATTCTGCGGTTGAGTAAAGACGTGTTAACAGAGGTATACGAAGCAGGTACGTACGTACAGCTCACATTAGCAGACAACCTAAACTTTTAAAATAGTCGTTTAGGTCCTCAAACTTTAGTTTTAAGATCAATTTCATCCTACAACTATAAAGATGATCGTTTTAGTCCCCAAACTTTATATTTTGGGATTAATTTCATCCATAAACTATTAAAGTGCATTTAACTTTTATTTTCAAGCCAATTTTGTCTATTCAAAAAGAGAACCTTATATTTTAGGCATAATTTCATCCACAAATTATCAAAATTATAGATCTGCTATTGTTTCAATATATCTATGTATTCTTAATAAATAAATAGTATTCGATGCAACTGTAATTGCTCCTGTAATATCATTTAGTCGGATATATATAAATAATACAATTGTAAGGTAACACTAAAAATAACAGCTCGAAATTATTAATGACCACGAAACAGTTTTTGGATAAATATTATTTTTCTATCTCCAATCGTTGATGGTGTTCGAGCTAACCAGGTGCAACAATACAATGTTCCACGTAGAATGTAGACAACGTTGTGTTGAAAATAAAAGTTTAAAAACCAAAATACACTTTGATAGTTTATAAAATGAAATCAAGCCCAAAATGCAAAGCTCAAGGACTAAAACGATCATCTTCGAAGTTTTGGAATAAAACTGAGTCTAAAAGTAGAGTTTGAGGATTAAAACGATCGTTTTGAAAGTCTAGGGACAAAACTAAGCCTCGAGAAATAGTTGACCGACGAAAATGGCTATTCTACCTTATTTTAATGATACTTTTCAACGAGCGAACATTGTTTTTTTCGCACAATAAATAGTCTAATCTAAATTTCAGTGAAACACACCGAATTTTTAGTTTTTCAACCATTTTTTGAAAGATTTTCACAAATAGGCCATAACAGCATCCTTTTCAAAAAATAGACCCTGACCTCGGCGCCTTGATAACTGACGCCGAGCTTACACGTTTCGGCACCAATTGCTTTGGCGTCGAGGTCTAGGGTCATTTTCTGCATGTCATTGACGTAGCTGCTTGCGTGGCGCGGACGTGGCATGAGCTCGGCACCGTGGATCTTGACGTCGAGGTATGGAAATTGATAAATTTTAATTTTTACCATGACTTAGATATTGAGAAATATGGCTAACTCTAGATTTTTTACAATGACTTATTGTTTGATCACTTAAAACAGTCTAGAAATACTTAAGATAAAAAAATAAACTAGGGTTTATGTTCATGAACTAGCCTAAAAGTGCTTCTAAGTGATGGATCAATAGTTAGCTCCTTTTTTTCATGATGTTGTTTAGACCAGGATAAAACTATAGTTTTTTTTTCTAGATATGAAGTTTGACCTTTAATAAAAGTTGTAGTTTGAGTTGAGTACAACAAACTTTGCTTTTGGACCTAAAACTAAATCAGTCTTTAACATGACCGAATTGTGACGCTGTTTTAGCCCCTCTAAATCTTTCTAATTCTCTTATCGCCGGTAGTGAATTGACATGTTTGCGACATTTTATCTTCTAAATTTGTATAGCAACTCAATTTGATACCGTACTACGAGTTTGAATACTCTCCGAGAAGATGACAACAAAATAAATCTCGTCAAGTTTGGACTTATCCACGGTAAAAAATCAGACTTAGCCACGGTCATAAATTCTAGACTTAGCCATATTTCTACGTGCTTACAGGTCATGATGTGCTTACAGGTAAGGTGTGTTGCGTCCGTGCTTGCATGCCTACACATGCACGTACGGTTCGTTGCATGCACCGATGCATCTTCGGTTAGCAATGCAATAGACACATAGAGCCGAGCCATGCACCGTCCCGTCGTACTGCAGGAGCCGAGCTCTGTACTGTCTTAACCGGACGTGCTGTAGTTCTATTTGGTCAGGCAAATTTTTTATCTTAAGTATTTCTAGATTGTTTTAAGTGATCAAACAACAAGTCACTGTAAAAACTCTAGTGTTAGTCACATTTCTCAATATCCAACCTAGACAACATCCATGAGTTGAACATCTAAGAGTTGAACATATATAATACACACTAAGAGTTGAACATCTCCAACTGCTTACCGAGTAGATAGAGATAGATTATTAAAAATATAAAGCATAGCAACAAACAGACCAATTTATGGATATTTGTAGAAAGAAAACCCACAAATTAAAGCACGAAGGCCAGAAAATATTTATTTTTTTATTAGAAAACATTGAGAAGCCTCCTGGTTGGCGAGGATATCATGTCAGAGCGGGGTGGCTGAAGGACCTTGAGGACAGGTTTATATTTACCTTTACGCTGGGCAAGTTGGCGCTGCTAGTCTTCTTTGAGTTCGTCACTACAGGAGCCCTTAAGCCACACTTCCTTGAGGCACCGAATCCCTTGCAGCCCAGAAAGATGCAAAGAGGCACTAGAGTACTCAACCCTTAGTACACGAACACTTAGTATATTCCCAATAGTTGCCTGTAAGTTTGTGGTGCAAATAATTTCAAGGACCTCAAGTCGTAACCCAGCGAACTTCCGCTCATCAATAATGCCTATACGGAGCGTATCATCTTGAACTGGCTTGATACAGAGATGTTTCATGGGCCCATTGGTACGATGTACTAAATGATCCAGGATGACATGCATGTCATGCTGTTGCTGTAAGGTTACCTCAAGGTCCAAGTTTTGGACGTTGACAAACTCCTTGATCCAGCTGCATGATGGTAGTATGCGTATATGCCCGTGCAACTTAAAGCAATAACCGAGAGTCTTTGGCGGCCGAGCAATTGTGTCATCCAGAGAAGGAAACAGACCATTCATGTTCTTATCGAGTCGCACTGACAAGGACTCCAGATGGTTGAGATACGAGATGGCAGAAAAGAACTCATGGATGTTGTTCAGGTTGAATATTGAGAAATGTGGCTAACACTAGAGTTTTTACAGTGACTTGTTGTTTGATCACTTAAAGCAATATAGAAATACTTAAGATAAAAAATTTGCCTGAGCAAATGGAACTATAATCTAGAAATACTTAAGTATTTCTAGACTGTTTTAAGTAATCAAACAATAAGTTACTATAAAAAATCTAGAGTTAGCCATATTTCTCAATATCCAATTCATGGTAAAAATTAAAATCTATTAATTTCCATACCTCGGCGCCATAGTAATTGGCGCCGAGCTCATGCCATGTCCGCGCCACGTAAGCAACCACGTCAACGACACGTAGGAAATGACCCTGGACCTCGGTACCAAAGTAATTGGCCCTGAGACGTGTAAGCTCGGCACCAATTGTTACGGTGCCGAGATCCGGGTCTATTTTCTTTTGAAAGATACTGCCACGACGTATTTGTAAAAATCTTTCAAATAAAAAGGGCTGAAGAACCAAAAAAAAAAAAAAATCGGTCAAACGCACTGAACCGACGTGTAATACTCCGCTGGCATCACGCACTAACCTGTTTCTCTCTCTGAGATGACAGAGGAGAGCTGCAGAGTGCAGAGCTGCGTTCCCAACTTTTCCCCACCGGCCACCCCCCACCACTTTCTTCCCATCTCCTCCCTCGCTGGACCCTGCGCCATCGCTTTTGAGCACACCTACCGGTGGCGGCAGCAGCGCCCTCCTAACAAAAAGCACCCGCACCGGCATTCCCCCACCTCTCTCCCTCTCCCCCCTTCAAACCAAAACCAAAACCCAAGCACCACCACCTCCTCCACTCATCATACAGCAGCAGAGCCGAGAGCCGCATTGCCAAACCGGGCGAGCCGCAGTGCTGCAAGCGCCCCCACACCGCGCACGCGCCGCGCCGCACCGAACAGGGGAGGCGCCACCACCCTACTCGCTTTGGCCTGGCGCTAGCGCTCGCTAGCAGTAGCAGCAGCCTAGCAGCGGGCGGGAGGAGGCGAGATTCCAAAGGGGGAAAAAAAGGCCCGGGAGCAAAAGGGGAGGCGAGGCGAGGTGCGGAGGGGGGAAAAGCGGCAGTTGACGAGGGAGTCCAGTCCAATCCAATCCAGCCGGACCGCGGCCGACGCGGTAGTAGCGCCGCTGTGACTGGCTGGAAGGCAAGTGTGCTCGGCAAGCGACGCACGCCACCGACACCGGCACCCCCTCGCGGCGATCGGAGCGCGCGCCAGATCCAACACCCCCGCCGGAATCGCGGCGGATTCCGGCGCCCGCGGCCCCGCCCCGGATCTGCATTCCGCGCAGGGGCTCCCCTCCTGACCGCCTCGCGCCCTCGTCTCCCCAGGTAATCACCCGCTTCCTTTCCCCATGAACCTGTTTGACGTGTTTTCCCTGTATTTTCCGTTCGTGGCTATGGCTTTATTGCTCTTCCCGTTCGTTTGAGCAATGTGTGTAGCAACTTCTACTACGTCTCGTTCGGGAATTTTTTTGATCGTGTGCTTCGATAGCAGAGCCTGCTGCATACGGAGTTCCTCTGTTCATGCCGGATGTCGCGCTCTCTGAAATTTTACTGTACAGTTTAATGTTTAAACCCAAAATTTCTGCACAGTTTCTGAATATTTTTTCCCCACCGCGCCGTTCGCTTTGTTGTTTGTTGGTTGAGGTTCCGCCCTCCGGGCTCTCCGCTTCGTGTTTCGTTGTCCTTTCTGGACGGAACTGAACTCATAACTCAGTCGCGGCGAGGATCGCTCACGCGGCGGCAGTTCCACACGGATAGTAGCGCTCCGGCAAGCCGTCGTGCTGCGCTCCCTGCCTCCCTCTGTGCTTCAGCTTTCCCCTTACCACGCTGGTCTGCTTCTGATGAACTCACTCTCTCCTCACACATGGAACATTCCTGTCCATCAGAGGAAGCCCATCTCGCGCACTACTCGATTTTTATTTTTATTACCGTGCTTTTATAGTTTTGCTGACCGTGCAAGAATACGGCCGCTTCACTACCCCACGGGGATAACTGCTGCTGCCAATTATTAGTAAAGGACGGAGATGAGGAGAGGGCGCGCCACAAGAACACCACAAGGACAATGAATGATGCAGCGGGGCATCTGGTTAAAGCCAAATCCACCGAGCGGAGACTACCATCAATGTCCGTATCGAGCTTGAGGTAGTAGTAGCTCCGAGCTTTTAAGCCGCGTCACGCGCGCCTTCTTTACGGCCGGAACCACCAGTTCTTTCACCGGGGACGCAGACTTTGCTAGAAGTGGCGGGGGCAGCAGGAGGCGTCCGGTCAGGTCATCTCTGCCGGATAAACATGTGCGACCCCCACGCTGGCGTCTTTGGTGCCCGTCTTAACTGCGGTTCTTGCCCGGGCGGCCTGCCTGCAGGTTCGGTTGCCGTTCGCGCTGAAGCTCTACAGCCTGTGCGCCTGTCAGCTCTCAGCTGCGCCCAACGCGCGATTATGGTCCATAAGTAGAAGATACTGTACCGCGTCAACTAAGCTCTGGTAGGTGCGCACACATAAGACAATACGCTTACTTGCCCGCGTCAATGCCCTGGCCTAGTTCTGGCTTGACGGTGATCGGATCGGGTGCACTGTGCTGTGCTTGCAACTTGGCCTCGCGTGGGGGCCGCCCGCAACGACACGTGCTGATTGTACCGCGCGTTCTTGCTTGAAGGATTGGTTTCCTCTTTTATGCAGGGATTCGATTCTCTTGGCCTGCCTGACCCTGACCCTGACCCTGACCCTGCTCTGTCCCTATATAGCTGTGACTCCACTGTGGCAGAAGCTTCTGCCTTTCGATGATTGGAGCTGTACGTCTCCTGCCAGTGGAATGTTAAGATACTTGAGCTGGTGAGGTACGTTTGGATTTATGAACCCTACGCGGCCACACTGGGGACTGATTGGAGTAGTTGATCCTATTATTGGTATTCTTTTCTAACCATATATAGTGGAGTGATTATTAACTTAAGCGCGCGTAGCACTTGCCCAACAACCGGTGTTTTACTAGTTATATTCAGTTTGGGGTTCTTGCTGGCAGACTGGCTGTGTTTTGTATGGACATGCAGAAAACACATTAGCTCATTTGTCAGAAGGCTAGAGCCATACGTTAGTTTCCTATCTAATGTCTTCACAGTTCCTGTAGTCCTACAGCTTAGCTTCACTTGCTTTTGATGTTTCTGGTCTGCACAAGGTGCATATGGTATACTGGCTTTAATGTGTGGGTTATGCAATGTTGTTTTCGTAAATTTGGTTAACTAATCTCAGGTCGATACTGTACTGACTATCTTGTGGTGTTGGTTTGAAGATAGTTTTTTGGTTGACTTTTTTTTTTGCCTGTCATCATATGCTACTAGCACTGTGTATGGAAATCTGTATGCAATGTCACAATGGTCATGTTAGTTCATTTTTTTAGAATTACACGTTGGTTTCATGAGATGTCTATATGCTTTATATGGTTGTCAAATTTAATGACTAAACAGTTTAACTCCATTTACTTTTGAGTTTTTCTCCTACCTATACCCAATTTATCAGTTTCGTAGCTGATCACAAATATTCACCACATCTTATTAGATACTCTGCAAGCAATGGATCGACGCAGCTGGCCTTGGAAGAAGAAATCATCTGATAAATCATCAAATGCAGATGCGTTGCAGAATTCTAATCATGCAGAACAGGTTTGCCAAGATTTCTTGTATAATATTGAGTTAGATTGATCTAAGTCTCCGTATTATAAGATGATAGTATTAACCTCCTATATTTTCTACTCCCTCCATTTCAAATTGTAAGTAAAAGCTATGTATCTAGAAAAGCCAGAACGACTTACAGTTTGGAATGTAGAGGGTACCTAAGGATGCCAGAAGAAAGATTTGATAGGTGCAATTGCACAAGGGACTGTTCTGAGTTAACTGATGCCACTTGGTTGTTGGTCATGCAGCCATGTTTCTTTAGTTCGTTTTCGTTTTCTTTCAGCAATAGGGTACATTGTCTTGACTAATTGAACATGTTCCTTCTAACCTGTGCCAAGATGTCCCTTGATCTGATCTGTTCACCTCTTTCTTTCTCTCTCTCTTTATCTTCATTTTCTTTCATAAACCATGGTGGTGTGGTAAAGTGTCACATACCATTTGGCATGGCAATGGCTAGAATCAGTTGGCCAGTTTTTTTTTTCACCTTTATACATCAAAAGCTGGTTGGGCAGTAATCCTGTGCATTATGGTAACCTGATTGATAAGTTTTGACATATCTTTAAAGTATACTTCTGCTAAAACAAGTTCTGTTCTCTGCAGGAAGATAAAGCTCCAAAATCTATGCAAATTTCACCTGAAACATATGCACATCTTACTGAGTCGGAGGAAAAAGTAAAAGTTTTAGAAGAAAATGTGATGGTCTTGAATGAAAAACTCTCTGCGGCACAATCTGAGATCACAACTAAAGATGCTCTTGTGAAGCAGCATGCAAAAGTTGCTGAAGAAGCTGTATCAGGTACACATAAGATGACTAATTTTCTTTTTGAAATATATTTATATTAGTCGTTTTCCTTTTTTGGATAGAATAATTTAGTAAGTTGGCCTGATATTGGGTTATGATTTATAAAAATAGGCTGGCTTCTGAATGGAAGTTAGGTTGTAACAGTCTTCTTTTTTATATGGAACAAACTTTCTCTAGATAATATACAGTTTAGTTTATGAGATAACTATACTAAATGTATTTGTGACATAATTTATGTTTTGGCATGCTAGGTTGGGAGAAAGCTGAAGCAGAGGCCTCCGCACTGAAGCTTCAGCTAGAAACTGTTACATTGTCTAAGCTAGCAGCTGAAGAAAGAGGTGCACATCTGGATGGTGCATTGAAAGAATGCATGAAGCAAGTAAGGACTGTTAAGGGAGAAGGTGAGCAGAAGCTACATGATGTAGTCTTTGCAAAAACCAAACAGTGGGAGAAGATAAAGGCTGAGTTCGAAGCAAAATTACTTGAATTTGAACAGGAACTCATAAGGGCTGGTGCTGAGAATGATGCACTCACAAGATCACTTCAAGAGCGGGCAGAACTGTTGATGAAAATTGATGAGGAAAAAGCTCAAGCTGAAGCCGAGATTGAAGTCTTAAAAAGCACAATCCAATCAGGTGAAAGGGAGATAAATTCACTAAAATATGAATTGCATGTTGTCTCCAAAGAGCTTGAAATCCGCAATGAAGAAAAGAACATGAGTGTGCGCTCAGCTGATGTAGCAACTAAACAGCACCAGGAAGATGTCAAGAAAATATCAAAACTTGAAGCTGAATGCCAGAGATTGCGCAGTCTTGTTCGAAAGAAGTTACCTGGCCCTGCTGCACTAGCTCAGATGAAAATGGAGGTGGAGAGCTTGGGTAGAGAGTATGGAGACCACAGAGTACGACGATCCCCTGCAAAGAATTCTAGTTTCCATCGGCCTATGTCTCCTATGTCTCCTGTTCCTGATTATGCAATTGAGAACATACAACACATGCAGAGAGAGAATGAGTTTCTGACTGCTCGTTTTTTAACAATGGAAGAAGAAACCAAGATGCTTAAAGAGGCATTGACAAAGAGAAACAGTGAGCTGCAATCTTCAAGAAGCATGTATGCTAAGACAGCAGGAAAGCTCCGAAGCTTGGAAGTTCAAATGTTGACTGGAAACCAACATAAGAGTCCATCAACTCCAAACATGGATATTCACTTTGATGGTGCATTGAGCCAAAATGGAAGCAACCCACCTAGCATGACTTCCATGTCTGAAGATGGGGTAGATGATGAAGGAAGTTGTACAGAATCTTGGGCCAACGCTCGGGTATCTGAGCTCTCTCAACTCAAAAAAGAGAAGGCGGCCAAGAGCAGCGTGACAGAAAGCTCCAATAGGTTGGAGCTAATGGATGACTTCTTAGAGATGGAGAGATTAGCATGTCTGTCTTCTGAAGTTAATGGCAATGGCAGTACTATTGACAAAATGAAGATAGACAATGTTGGGGCTACTTTGCCTGGCTTTACTGAAAGAGATGGTATTAAAGATTTGCAGTCAGCTTCACCAATGTCAGAAACTCCATCTAATAAACAGTGTCTGTCTGAGAAATCTTCGCTTTTGAAATTCCAGTCAAGAATATCTTCCTTACTGGATTCTGAATCACCAGAGAATAATGCTGGAAAGGTACTTGATAGTATCAGAAACATTCTAAAGGATATTGAAGATGAGGCAGATTTGGTGAATGCAAATGGGACTTTAAGTTCAGAGAGCAAATGTGCCATGGATCAAGAACTTAAGAATGCCATATTGAAGATTCAGGACTTTGTCAAGTTACTTGATCAAGAAGTCTCCAAGTTTCAAGGCCAGTCATCTGATTATGATGGGCTATGTGAGAAAACACAACAGTTCTCTGCATTAGTTGACAGAGTTCTGTCAAACGATGATGTCCTAAATGATATTGTCATGGCACTGTCTGTTATCTTGTCAGAAACTAGCCAGATTAAGTTCACATTGTTGAGAGACAATAGCAATGAAGCAGAAACTAATAACTTAGATTGTGTTGATAAAGTGACTCTACTTGAAAATAAGGTGGTGCAGCCTGAGCCAGTAAAAGACAATGTTTCTAGTCTCTGCCCACTATTGCCTCATTCATCTTCAGATCCTGAGTTTGAGGGGCATGCTGATGCTGGATTTGATGTTAAGACTGCAGTGAAGGTCTGCTTGCCAGAGGAATATGAACAACTTAAATCTGAGAAGACACTTTTGGAGGGAGAACTAGCGAAGTGCAACGAAATAATAGAAGAAACAAAGGTTAGATTAAGTGATATGGAGAAAAACCTGGAAGACCTCACATCTAAGTTGGCTGACAGTGAGAAATCAAATAGCTTGAGTGAGACACAGTTGAAGTGTATGGCTGAATCTTACAAGTCACTTGAATCAAGGAAAATTGAATTAGAAAATGAGATAGAAGTGTTACAGTCCAAAATAGATGCTTTAACAGCTGAACTCTCTGATGAAAGACAAAGTCATCAGGAAGACTTAGTTAAATACAGAGATCTCGAGGAGAAGATGGAAAGGTAAATTCAAATGCTTTGAAATATAGATCGCCCTCTACTTGATTTCTCTTCTGACTTTCTTTTATGATGTGAAGGTATGAGACGGAGAGGAGTTCAATGCTTGTGGACGAGGACCCAGACACCAAGTCAAAGCAGGTACAGTAGTTAGGTTTTTCCCATTGCTATTGTCTACGACCTTCATTCATTTGTTGCGTTTTAATCTTGATGTGTGAGTAAGTGCTTCCAGATCAATAAGTAATGGCAGCAATGTACTCAAGCACTAAATTGATTTGAAAGTTTTTCAGGCTTACCTTGAACTGTAGTTTGTTCTGTCAAACTACTAAACTTTTCATGACACCAAATACTTTGAGCAGCTAATTTTGTGTTTAAATGATGACAGGAGAAAGAGATAGCGGCTGCAGCAGAGAAGCTGGCAGAGTGCCAGGAAACTATATTGATTCTTGGCCGTCAGCTGCAAGATATGCGTCCTCCAGCCGAGTCACTAGGCTCTTCACCTAATGGGCAACGCATGGAGGACTTTCTGCAGGATGCTGTAGGAACAACCGCAGGAGAATATTCCCAGAAGCCTTCAGGCCAACCTGATACAGACCAGGATATGCTTAGGACAGGAAGTGTGTCTCCGGTCAATGGATACAAGACACACATGATCCCTTCTGATGCGGACGGAAGCCCTTTCGTTTCTCCTAACAGCTCCAAGCGCCCGAAGCGTCGATCGAGGTCCTCTTCGTCTTCCTCATTCACCAACCACCCGTTGCCAGACAAACAGAGCCGAGGATTCAGTCGGTTCTTCGCAAAGACCAAAGAGTGAAACTTCTCCGGAAACGCAGTATCAGGTTTGTTGATTATTGGTGCCGTTTGGGCGGGATGGTGGAGGTCATGAATTTCTGTAGAGCTAGTGAGGCAAGCCTGCTTGTGCGTTCTCTCAGGCCAGGTGACGCCTTTGGGTTGCTGGAATAATACTTAGCTTGCAGTCGAGCGGGTTGTGGCGAGGGTGTGTGGGGGAATGTAAGTTGTCAGTCTCTTCTGCTAGAGCTTTTCCGCGTTGCTGTGTGTTTGAAACCTCACTCAAACCTCACTGTACATGTGCTTACTTGCTTGAAGGAGCATGGTTGTTGGTTTGTGTTTAATCCTCTTGTGAATTAACCTGTGTGTATTGTCCTTGTACTGGTTTCATGTACAGTTAACCTGCGCTAATTTGAAGGGTATCGATGTACGTATTATATTCTGTTGATCAGTCTGCAATCCTGTAGTACGATGATGCTATAGGGTTTGCGTGGTGTCATTTTATACAGTGGTTCCTTCTCGGTTTTCCAAAAAAAACCAAAACTAGTAATACCTATAACCACGTGTACAACTGACTGAATTATAGAAAGTACCCTGCATTTCAGTTTTCATGCCAAATAATACTACGTTGGTGCGGTAAAAGAATAGGTTCGCGCAACGTGGATTGGTGTGCGTAGTCTATAGGTTGACGATCGCATTTCCGCTTTACACGTCAGTGCTGACGTGGACGGGAGGTACCACAGCAACGGCCATGGCACCAGTAAAACCCCCTCTGGTGGAGTTTCGCAAGGCTTCAATTTCATGACACTATTTATGAAGCTCCTTTTCTCCTCCAACGACTAGAAGCCGGTGAAATAATTATTTTTAGTTTTACCGGCTTCGACTTCTCTTGCTACTGCAGATGAAGCTACACCAAAGAGTCCTAAAGTTGCGCAAAAGCGCTAGGCCTGACACCTGAATACCTGATACACCTGATACAGGTGGTAGCAGCACTCTGGTCCCAAAATCGCTGTCGTCTCCTCCTTCAGCACCATAATCATCGTGTTCACCTCATTGAGCACGGACTCTCCTTTTCTAAAAAAAATTGAGCACGGACTCTACCGGTGTGTTTTGTTTTCTAGATGAACCCAAATTGGAGATGGTGATCCATGTTTTTGACTTGTTTAATAGTTTAGGCAAATCGATAAAGAGATTCAGTTCTCTAATATGCTAGCAGAACTAGTTTAGGTGAAAAATGGCGAATGAGTCCGTGCCCACCCAATATTGCTCGTTGGTGCTTGCGGATCTGGATAGAAGCATGGCTGTGTTCGGCTGCTCATTTAAGTCGGTACAATATTTTTTTCTCCCAATTTATTAGCTGTACAAATCAGCGCAAACGGCTTATGGACCAACCGAATAATTGCTTTGTCTTTCTTTCAGCAAACATCCAAATGATTTTATCTCACAGATCATTTATCTATGTTTTAATATAATGTTATCTTTATATGCAATTAAATCTAAAAGATCTTACACGATTATGTTTCAGTAAAAAAAAAAGTGGATCCAATGTGTCATAATCAGTCTGGTCATTCTATTCTAGGCAACCAAACAAAAAGAGCCTCTCCAAAGAGTCTTTTTTTAATTTTACTCTCTAAATCATCGTTTGAAGACTTATTTGAATAAGAATCGCTTTCTATATTTTGTATCCTCCAACAACGCGCTTCTCTATGTCTTAAGTGCACTCTAGAAAGTCATTATTGCTATCTATCTTTGGCTAGCGAGAAATCCAAAATAAATGATATCTCGTCCATCCAAACAAAAAAAAAGAGCAACATGCTCCATTCAACTTTGACCTTTAATCAAATACACCCTACTTATGATATATAAAAAAAAACTACGTAGCCCATGTAAGCATTGTCTCCTCGCGGAACAGACAACAGTCACCTCGTCCACTTTTACAAACATACTCCCTATTCTAAATTAATTCATTGTGTGTCATTAAAAAAGATCGCAATGTTCTGTGTGTCCTCTGGAAAAGTTCAGCGGTCTTCAGCGCCACTGCTCCAACTTTTTTGTGCCCTCCATGCCACTGCCGTCAGTTTGGGCTCAAACGCCGTCAAACTGTAGGTGTGAAAAGTCAAAAATATCCTTATATCTAAATATGTCATTAATTTTTTTGAGCATCTTAACGACTTCAAATGAAAAACTCAAAACTAAAAAGTCGTAGATCTCGTCGAGATCTATAATTTTTATATAAAAATTATCTTTATTTAATTCAACAAAAAAATAATTTGATGTGATTAATATATCTTAGAAAAATCATATATTTTTTTACGGAATTAAATGAAAATAATTTTTATATGAAAATTATAGATCTCGACGAGATCTACAACTTTCTAGTTTTGAGTTTTTTCATTTGAAGTCGTTAAGATGCTAAAAAAAATTAATGACATATTTAGACATAAGGGTATTTTCGACTTTTCACACCTGCAATTTGACGGCGTTAGAGTCCAAACTGACGGCAGTGGCATGGAGGACACAAAAAAGTTGAAACAGTGACGCTGAAGACCGCTGAACTTTTTTCAAGAACACACAGGGCATTACGATTTTTTTTAATGGCACACAAGAAACTTCTAAATTCCAGAGCGAATGGGGTTTAGATCCACTAATAAAAGCCGTTTCTATAGTCGTGACAGTCGCAACCAGTCACCATGACCAACATTCAAGTAAGTACAATGTCCACTGAAAAATTTTTAATGCTCTCTCCGTCCCAAAATAATAAGCATATTTTATTTACATAGGAAAAAGTCAAATTGTACAAGCAATGATCAACATATTCAAATTATACCCAATGTTTAGAACATACAAACTTGCATCTACAGATTTATATTCAAAATGCATGAGATGATATTGATTCTTTAGCAAATAACAACATATTATAAAAGAAATTAAGAATCAAAATATATTTTATTGACTTTTCCTTTGATCAAAATACACGTATACGTGTATTGTTTCGGAACAGATGGGAGTATATATATCTGGTAACACTCCCAACTCGCAGGAACGGTATAATCCAACCCGTACAGGTCCTTTGTGCAAGGGTACAGCGTGATCACAGGAGCTGGTAACCGTGCTGCTTCTTACACAGAACCACATTCCAGGAAGGAGAAACGCTACTCGACAAAAGCATGTAAAATATGCCTAAAAACTCTAGAAATCAGTACATTAGGAACAGAATGGGCACAATTTTAACTAAACTACCATACATAATTCAGTTCTCTATAGTAACATACACTCCTCCCAACGCGAACAAGAAAAGAATGTCCAGGAAAAATTGATCTGCAAGATCAGTTCGGCACAAAAATATGAACTCCCCCAGCAACTAAATGATTAACAGAACAAAATGGGGGGAAAGGAGGAACACAACGGGATTCCACTTAAACAAAGAAAAACTTACATGGTGATGTATACTACTATGTATAACATGGTGCTCAGCATCAGCAGGATTGGAGCACGAGTGGGCCAACCCAAGTGCTGAGCACATCACTCAGGGCCACCTGTACTTCACTAGAGCCATGCTCGCAGCTTATGAGCCCAGCGAGGAGGGGGAAGAACTGGCCAAGGTTCTTCTCGAAAGTTGAGTCACCTAGTCCGCTAATAGCTTGCAGGGTTGAGACAACAAGAGGTGCTCTCGCCGCAAGTTCCCTTCGCTTCGATGAACCAACAGGGATAAGCCAATGGCCTAGCGGCTGTGTGCCACTGGAAAGCTGAGAAGGTCTTGCTGTGCTCAAGTATACCTCAAGGACCTCCTTGCACAAGCCAATAAGGTGACTCTCCACCACCTCTGTGCTTCCATGATCAGGAGAGCTGTCCAGAAATATGTTCTGAAGGATACTGAGGCACAGCTGGTATGACTCGTTCTCAAGGCGCAACAATGGCGGGTCCTGCATTTGCGTCATCGAGCCCAACTCTTGCAACTTGGAACGCAGATCACTATCACTGTTTATTTTGTGAGCATGTGCGGCAACAGTGTGCAAGGCCTCGAACAGGATTACTGTGTTCTGTGCTGATAACTGTGCTCTGTACATGTTATATACCTCCATCACAGCCTACACAAAGAAATGCATAAAAGTAAATACAGCTGGCACTATCATATAGAAATTACCAAGCTCGTTTTTTAGAAGTTAAAGCAGATATTTCATACAAATTACAATTGAAAAAACTAGGAAATAAATATTTGGTTGAGCAGATAGGCTGAGAAAGGCTCTACAGGAGCAGGGGAATATTCCGAATAAATTTTACTTATTATGTTTAGTTTGTCTAATAATATATTGTACCTAAGGAGATCACCATCATCAGGAACCCCAAAAGAAACTTCAAGATAGGAAGGGCGCAGAACTATATATTTTCTTGTTTTTCCAGAAGAAATATTTTATGGGTTAACAATACTTCTATAAACCCACACCTATGTTATCAACCCTACATATACATGGTGTGGCATTGCCAAATTTTTCATTTTTCTCAATCTCAACTACCCATTTACAGATGCTGTACCAGATTCAAAGAATTCAAGAAAATTAGAGCTCTGAGAAAACAATATGTATCCGGACATAAAAGCAAACAGAAGCCTACATACCTGAATCAATAGGAGTTGTACAGCAGCTCGACATTTGGCATCACCAATTGCAAAGTATATATTCCTTGATCTAGAGGATTCTTCATTGTCATCCGCTAATGGTTGAGATTCGTCCTCTCTATTATCAGCAGAGACTCCATTTTCTGTTGGCACATTTTCCAGGTAAGCTCCAGATGAAACATAAGTGAAATCAGGAAGCGTCTCAGTGGCAGCTTCTTTCAATGACAATACAACCTCTAGCCATTTTTCATCCACAAACATAGATCCAGCACTGCTCATCAAACGAACAAATGCAGCAATACCTATACCAGCAAGACTCTGATGAGGACGCTTTATGAAACTTGTCAAGAGCAGCAGAACCTTCTTTAGAAGAGGATTAACTGTATCATAGAACTTAACAAAGAGATCTACAACCAACTGAAGTGCCAAAGTGCATGTCTCGTATAACCAAGCATCTTGATCAAGTTCTGCAGGATCATTTTCCACATTTTGTCCTTGTGGAGAACTATCAGATGGATCAATAGCATGACGTACATAATCAAATATTGGAAAAAGCACTGAATCGAACACCTTCTCCCATAAAGGCAGCGAGAAAAGATGGCCATGGTTTCTTAATGTGTCAAATAACACTTGCAAAGCACTTTTCCTGATTTCCGGTCTTAAGTCAAAGGTAAGTTCAGACAATCCTGCAAGGTTTTCAAATAAAAGCTAACGTTACCACATGCTCTGGAAATATAATAATTTCAACAGCAAACAGCAGAAGAATAGCCATAGAAACAAAAAGAAAAAATATATAATTACCCGCTAGTAAAGGAAACCAAAAGTGTATATGGTCTTCCTTGTCAACAAGCACTGTGCCTTCCTGCTTTCC
This sequence comes from Miscanthus floridulus, assembly GCF_019320115.1. Taxonomy (NCBI): domain Eukaryota; kingdom Viridiplantae; phylum Streptophyta; class Magnoliopsida; order Poales; family Poaceae; genus Miscanthus; species Miscanthus floridulus. The sequence goes on from NC_089581.1 coordinate 157,698,413, forward strand.
ATCATTAGTCAAATGAGGCGAGGGTGGATTACTGTTTGAAGAATTGTCCTTCAACCTTGAGGATCCAATATCACCTTCGGCCAACTTTGCCGCGCAGAATCGAAGAAATCCAATTGCATTAAGACTTATATCCTTGTTAAACCTGCTGTTAGTAAACGCAATAAGACAGTTCACACAATCATTGAATGTCGTTGACTCAGTCTCAGTAATGTATGGAAAGTACTCCCGCAGAATCTTTTCTATAATTTCAAAGGCCAATAGTACAATATTTTTGTGATCATCGTATGACGCTGTCGCAAAGACCTGAAAGATGTAAACCAGCAATGGATGTTCAGGAATGAAAACAAGAATGTCCCAGAGGTCTCTAGATAAGAGTTATGGTACATGAGTGGAGGTGTCATACCATAAACATACTCTTCCATCCTGACTTCACATGACTAACACGGGCCAATACCATTTGAGAGACACACCTGATGATAAGTTCTCTGATCTCAACAGCTCGGCTCTTCCTCATTACAACAACAAAAGGCTTCATAAATTCATTTTGGAAATTGTAGTTAGCGAGCTCCTCACGCTCCAGGAACTTCATAGATAACTGTCGCAAGGAGTCCATAGCAAATATTGCGATTGAAAGATTTTCTGAGCAGCCAATGGTGACAAAAAAATCAGACAAGACATGCCATATACTTGACCAAACAAGCCTGATGCGGTTCATATTGTAATGCCTACAAGAGGGCAAAAAGTAATCACACATTGTCTATAAGACAGAATAGAAGTGTAAACAAACATATTGCAATGTAGTAATGATAATAAAGCCTCGGAATGCTTACGCTATCTCGACTATCTTTGTCAGACTAAAAACTCTTGGATCAGAAGCAGACCGTAATTCCTCCATTGAAACCTTACAGAGAGCCTTCACAAAATCAATTATACCCTCGCTGTTGAGTTTTTGACTTCTTACAAATACACGGTTCATTTCAGCCATCCCAACTTGCTCCAAGAGGCTTGTCACCTCATTATTCATTTGATCCACACCAGAAGCTTTGCCACCGACACCAGCACTGTCATAGGAGCCTCTTTTAGAAGCTGAAGTAGCATTAGGGGCCTTCTTTTTCAGAACAGGAAGAATCAATGACTTAGCCTGTTTTGATTTATCAAGGTCCGGCTGCTGCAGCGCAAAGAAAGTGGCATCTGGAGGTGTTCCCTCTCCAACAAGATGTAGATTTTCAAAACGAGAAACACATGTCAATATATGCTCCCATGCTTCTTGCAAGTAATTTCCATCTTCATCTGCAATTAATAGAATTGCCTGTGAGGCAATCCACCACCACAACAAGAGAACATGAGAATGATAAAAGATTTTATCATGATTCTCAAACTAAGATATGGAAGACTGCAACTAGCAGCACGACATAAGGCATGCATGTCACAAAATGTACAATGAGGCATTCAGATGACAAGTCAGAATGGACGAAGGATAGAATCTGCAAGCTGGGAATTGGGACATTTGCTCCATGATTAGATGTCAAGAATGTTCTGCTCAATGTGACAATGCAATATTACCAAATGTTCAATTCATCCCATTATTAAACCAAGCAGCCCTAACTCAGAACCAACTCCTGTCTTGTACGAGTGTCACTACTCACTACATCAATCAAGCTATCAAAAAGTATTTTCCAAATTTAGCCAAAACTTGTCATCAAAAGGAAGCAAACTTCTAGGCATCATGGTTTCATTTAATACTTGTATTTATCTTTTCAACAACCACTAGGAAGAGAGAGAATACTACAACCAAGTGAAGAGCAGATGGCTTAACAGTTACGTCTTAATAAACAGTGCAAACCTTAATGGCTTCAACATTTTTCTGCTTAATATCAGCAGCAGAGTGAAGTGATGTAAACTTGGCAAGTGAAGTGATAAATGCATCTCTTTGAGTCTTCATTGACATGGCTGCAGTAACATGGATTGCAGAGCGAAATCCTTCAAGGCACTGGGATACAACAATTTCATCATCACTCTGGTCAAGTGGAACACTGAATGCTGCAAGCATAGGAGCCCAGCAAACCTCAACCATGAACTTCAAAACAACTACATCTGTGGCAGGATAAAATACAGACCTGATTGTTCCAAAAAAAAAATCCTAGATAAGACATTTATCTGATAAATTAAATGTCAAAACGCAATTCATGACCATAAATATATTGTTAGCAAAACAGAAAAATGTTGAAATAAAACAAGCATCTTAATCTAGCTTAGCTGATACCACTAAACATTTAAAATAACTCACTCGGACATGCGGGCCTTTTCTTTAAATTGCTCCTGCATATGCTTAATGAGGTCATCACTTGTTTCCATAGATGAACCTCGCTTGCGTACGACAATGTTAAGAATGTTATCCAATCCAAGAATTTTCTTAGAACTTGTTGATTGTTGCTGCTGTGGAACAAATTCATCTTCTTTCATCTTAATCTCCTTTTTCCAAATCCTTTCATACAAGGATCTCATAAATTCTTCAGGTAGGTCTTTCCCATCATCGATACCACGATTGTTTCTAATAAAATCTTCTGGTGACATCTGCATTGATTAACACGTTACATAATTGTGTAAACCAGAACTCCACAAAAGAACCTTCACCACAAGAAAGTACCTTATTTTTGACCATTGGGTTATGTGCATCAGTGTTAAGCATTATGACTGAATAAGCCAGGACATAAGCTGTATCTGCACTGGAAAAGGCCTTTGGATTACATTTGCAGTAACGCTCTGCAAACTTTTCCATAATCCGATCAATCTTTTGAGCTTCTCCAGGCAACCTGAAGCCTTGAAGGAAAGCTCTAATTGCTTCATCAAACTCCAGTCCTTGAAAATCAAATGAGTCCACATATGCATGCATGACTTTCAGCGATAAATCTTCCCTTTCACCTAAATAATCACCAATCATAGTCTTGTTCAAGCCAGAAGCACTTTTTAGGAACGTGGCTATCTCCTCTGGTGACTCCCCCACCTTGCTTGCACTAACGAGGAACTCAATCCCCTTCTTCGGCTTCCGGTTAAACAAAGAGATACCCTCCTGTTATTCAGACATAATTAATCAACCACATAAAAAGAAGAGAATCAACAGATACAATGGAGAATTGGAGATGCAGCAAGTTGTATAGTAACAAGCACACTCCCACCAAGAACTGAAAGCAAAATAACTAGTAGTATAGTATCATCCACCTGAAGTTCTATCTTGTAAGCTCGACGTTGCTCCAAAGATGCAGCCTCTGAAATTCCATTTGATAGCTCAGAATGTGAATCAGATGCTTCACTAGACTCATCTCCATTGTTATCTGCCTGGGGGAGCTCATTGCCACCATCATTGTCATTCTTCTCTGATTCTATATTAGGAGAAGCAGGATCTGGAATCCGTAGCTGCTTATTCATCCAATCTCCCATGGACCTCAGAATAGCAACTAAGCATTTCATTGCTTCACTTTTCATTGTGGTATCCTGAGGTGGTACCAATGTGGTAGGGACACCAGCAGGAGGTCCTTGAGCAGTTTTTAGTAGACCATTCACCATCCTATTGGTCAAAACATCAAGAAAAATATCACAAAAAGAATAGCAAATATAACTAATGCTGAACCAGAGCACTAAGAAAACTGAATAATCCAGTACCTCTCAAATATGTTTGATGAGTGGACATCACAATCGTAATTAAGGAAAATATCAACTAGGATTTGAGAATCACCACAGAGCTTCTCCAAAAAACGAAGAACAATCATCTTTGCCTGATAATTTGGTTGAGCAATATTTTCCAACACTCTCAAAATGATCATGGGAAAGAATACACCAATCTCTGCCTTCAATCCTGGTCTGAATCTTGCCACTAAGCTAATAAAAATAGAACAAGATAGCTGAAATACAATCATATGCGATGAGGCACAGTTCTTTAAAAGTGACAGGCATAGATACTGCCTGATAGCACCGAGAAACCTGGACATGTTAAAAGAAAATCTTGATCAAACAGGGATCCACCGAGAAACATAAAAACCAATCAAGAGAACGGGTTACACAGCTTAATAGAATAGCAATGCAACTACTGTGCAACAAATATCACCTACTGATTATATCAAGTAACATGACAGAAGATGCTGTTGTACATAGAATATTGAATAGTATTTGTAATATTTATTGGTAGGTTGGTAATATATATTCCCATGCCAACACTTTAATATCAACCATTTCTCAGCACAATGATTCCCGTCCATCAATCAAGTAATTTAAAGCACCAGTATAGACAAAGGCAACTGAAATAATAGATGACGCACTGACACTACCACAAGTGATGTCCCTTGCTAAATTTACTGAAAAACTGCTTACACGTTGTAACAGCATGCGAGAGGGTGTGTGTGTGTGTGTGTGGGGGGGGGGGGGGGGGGGGGGGTGACTTAGATTCTTGCTTCTCCTAGCACAACAGTTTGCTCATGAAGGACGCGACTGTGAATTGTCATTGCGAAAAATGAATGTAGACTTTGCTGCTGAAAAGCTAACTAGCTATTACTATCCACATGAATGCATTGTAATTTTATCATTTCTGTTCTGATAAAACCTAGTCAATCCGAGAGAAGAAATACTTGCACATCTGTGTATCGTAAGCTAAAACATGTTCCCTAGTGACAATTCCAGTACATTCTTCTAGCTATTGATCACTTTCCAGTCAAGTAGTTTCATTCAATTGCCAATGCTAACTCTTGTAGTACAAACAAAGCCAGATGGAGCATGAATTCAATTAACTAAATAATACAACGAAGTGCATGAAGATTAAAATCAATAGCAGCTTTGGAGATTAACTCTCCAAGTTCCTTTTTTTCCCAGGAGATCAGAGAAAGTCCAATAGGTTTCTATTTCAACGTCTAAGCAATAAGCAGTGTGACATACCAGTTTAATCCCTGCCAGATGCAATTAGGAATTCCAATATTTTCTCTAAATTTGTTGACATAGGCATACATCGAAACACTATCACCATATCAAACCAACAGTATTGCTATTATCAATTCAGTGCCTACAACTTTTGTGCCAACTTTTCAGTTTTCATGCGATAAAGTGGCACACAAATTATTGTTCAATACTGGGAAAATGTTTCAACAAATTCAGAAGATCTGCAGCACTAAACTTGTTTGTCAAAAGTTTCAGTAAGTGTATATGTTACCTCTCACTGGTCCGGAACACAGCCCCAGCATTTTCGAGCAAGATCTTGAGAAGCTCGAGAGCAAGGATCTTTCCTCGCATCACTATGGGATCTGCTGGTGCATCCTTGGGTGGTGTCTTCATGGAAAGCTTACACAAAGCCCGGAAAACTAAGAAAGCATCCCTCCGCAACTTATTTCCAATTCTCACATCAGCATCGTCATCCAGGGTGCCTACCACTACCCCCTCGATGCCAAGCTCGTCCTTACGACCCTCAATAGCTGTTTTGTACATGCTGATCTCCCAGTACTTGGCATCAAGCATGTCCTTATCTGTCGAATCAAGCAAATCTGCTGGGTTTGCCCCTTCCTCTGCCGCTGCTGTCGTCTCAAACGCACCATCATGGGCAACAGTGGCTCCTGCCCCTGCTGATGAAGCTGTCCGTGCCAGAGGTGTGAGTGCACCATCAAAGTCACCAATGATCTTCGAAATGAATCCCTGTACAGCATTGGGGTCAGCAGTTGGCGAGCCCGAACCAGCGTCAGGTAGCTCAATCACGTCAGCCACGACTATGGGTTGTACGGGCACGGTCGACGAGTCAGCTTCCATTCGGCGGAACACAATCACCAGCATCTGCACAAGCGAAGCCTTGGCAGTGGCCTGATTGACGGCACTGCGGCTCCCGAGGTACATATCATAGCACGCGCGCACGGCACGTAGAAGGCAGTCGCCGTGGAGGCGTACAGACGTAGAGGTGACCGCCGAGAGGAGCGTCTTGAGGAGAAGGAGCTCAATGTGCTCGTCATCAAGGCCAAGCGCATTGCAGGCGGCGTCCAGGAGTGAGGCGACGAGCTGCGCTGAGGGATCGGCAGACGGGTCGGCCTCGCCATGGATGTAGGAGTGTGCGATCAGCCTGTGAAGGAGCTCCAGCGCGGCCTCGGCGAGCTTGGCGCTGCCCGAGCCGAGTGCGGAGGTCACAGGGGCGAGGAGCAGCTCCGAGTCCGCAAGCGACAGGCTGCGCAACGGACCAGGCTGCGCGGACGAGGAGGTCGGCGTCGAGGGGGCGGAGGTCGGCGTGGATGGCGCCTGCGCCTCGCCTGCGGGCGGCGGCGGGGGCTTCTGGAGGCGGTCGAGGATGGACTTGGCGGTGTGCGAGAGCTTGGAGTGCGCCTTGTTGCGCCACGAGGCATTTTTAATGAGCTTCTCGAGGAAGGGCGTGAAGACCTCGACGAGGCGAGGGTCGGACTCCGGCGGGGACGGCGGCGGCGCCGCGACCGCGGAGGCCATTATTCCGCGGCGGGATCCGGTGGCCGCGGCCGCGCCGCGCCGGGTGGATCTGGATCTGGGCGGGGCGTGGCGGGGGTTTGAGGTGGTTTGGATCGGGGAGTGGGGCGTCGGGGAGAAAGGCACAGGTAGAGGAGAGAAGGGAGAGATGCTGGTCGTGCGCGTCGTAGATTTGCGATGGGAGCTTCCAAGTGACAGATCTGTTAGCTGTCTATGACATGTGGGGGAAAGCTAGCATGGGGCCAACGTGTCGGTGAGTTAATAGTGGGGTTGCAGCTTGCACCTTGCATCCTGCACGCAGGCGATCGACGGGCGAAGACGAATAGACGATGCAAGTGACTGGAAGAAGAGCGGAGGTGAACCGGCGGATGAGCACGCGGGAGTCGGGACCCAGATCACATAGGCACATAGTTATATGGGCCGGTATTAGGCCACGCAGGAGTGGTGGTTCGACACGGACCGGGCTTTTTTAGATTGTGGAATATAAGGCCTCGTTTAGATCACCTCCAAATTTCAAGTTTTTCACTCTCTCTCCATCATATTAATTTTTGGACACATGCATGGAGCATTAAATGTAAGTAAAAAAAATAACTAATTATACAGTTTGGTTGTAAATCACGAGACAAATCTTTTGAGCCTAGTTAGTCCATGACCGAACAAAGTTTGTCAAATACAAACGAAATATGCTACAGTGTCCAGATTACAAAAATTTGCAATCTAAACGAGGCCTAAGCCACATTTGCGATAGTTCATTCCCATCCCGACCGCCAAGAAACCATTCTGCATTACGTTTCCTTAAATTCTATGTGAACATTCAAATTCAAGGTCACTTATAAATTCTAAATTTTGAATTTTAAATTTTAAAATCTATGAACTTACTAAGGCCTTGTTTAGTTTCTTCCCTAAAGCTTACTCTATATACTATCGAATGTCTGGATACATGCATGGAGTATTAAATATAGACTAAAAATAACTAATTGCACAGTTTGTGACTAATTTCCGAGACGAATCTTTTAAGCCTAATTAGTCCATGATTTGATAATGTGGTGCTACAGTAACACATTGCTAATGACGGATTAATTAGGCTTAATAAATTCATCTCGCGAGTTGCTGACGGATAAAATATAACTAAAAGTTAATATTTAAACTGTAGAAAAGTAAGGGTTATGCACCAGGGCTTGCCTGAATAAAATATAACCAAAAGTTAGTATTTGCATCTTCAGATCATCCACCATCATCTGAATAGAAAGCCCACTGCATCATCTCCTGAAGAGAATACCATTACACCATCTTCGGATCCTAATCATCCTTCAATTGATCTGTTACTCCATCATCGTACATATATGATATGCATTGATGCAAATGCATAGATGTAAATAATCAACAACAGCCGAAATGCTTAGAAACTCGATCACGCCTCACAAGCTAACGAGCTCGTTCTAATGACATCAGTACTTAGGCTATATATCCATGTTGTTGAATCAGGCGTTACTTCCCAACCAAAGTTTTAGTTATACAACCCAAGTTGTTTCTTTATTCCATTCTATCAATTTAATCTTTATTCGAAATAGGGCATCATTATTAATCCAGTAAACTAATTATTCTGAAACTACCAAAATTATAGTGAGTACCTAATATTGTTAGGAGCCTACTGTAAAAATTTTAGATTCAACACTATTATCAATTTATCACCATAATTCCTATAAATTTATATTTTTATAATATTAAGTACCTTAAATTAACTATATAGCTCCCAAGAATATTATCACACTATGTGAACAAAATATACTAACAGGTAGATCATGATTTTAGGAGACTAACAAAATTGGTTTCATCATTTTTGGACACCTACATAATTTTATATTGATTTTAAAAGTTTATTTTCAAAACTAATTTAACAAGTGCTTAGGAAACTAAAGGCCAACGGCTACCAATTCAGCCCAGCGGGGCGTGGCGTGCGAGCGGCCCAGCAAGCCAAATGCGGGCGCGCGACCCAGAAGGCTCTAGGCCGGCAGGAGGTAGACCGGCCCAACGATGCGCCCGGTCAGCAACCCACCAACACGCACGCACGCGGCAGCGGCCCAAGCCACAAGCGGCGTGGCCCAGCCGAAGCAGGCCAGCCCACACGGGACACGCGGTACCCGGCAGGCGGGGAAGCCCAGCAGCGGCAACCCAAATTACGCCGAGGCCGTGGATGCGCAGGGCGCGTGGCCCAACAGGCCGAAAACGGCCGGCCCTGGTGGGGGAGCCCAACACATGGGAGCAAGCCGCCTAGAGGCCCAGGCAGGTGCGCGGCCAGCGGCGCATTTGTGATAAGGTCCCTTTACTTTACTAAAATCCACCCATAGGACATGAGTACTATACACTTGAGTCTAGCGTTGCGCGACTGGATCCAAAGAAAAGTCTTATTTCCGTTTCTCACCTTGCTCTCTCTTCCCAAAAGCAGAGCACGGATCGGACGCACCGGTCGGCGGCGGCGACAACGACACTGTGAGGCCGGGGAAGGTACGGCGGTGGCGGACAACCCGCCGGCGAGCTGCACGGGGACCCACGTGGCCTCGGGCTAACCGTGGCAAGACGATGCGGAGCCGCACGCAGATGACAGCGGGGTGGCGTCGATGTGGACGATGGTGACCGGACAGTGATATGGCGGAGGAAGGCGCAGCCATGGTGGGCGCATGCGCAAGACAGCAGCGTGGGCCATGGGGGCTCAGTTGCGCCTATGAGCATGGTGGCCGAGCAGTGGGGAAGGAAGGGACAGCGTTGTGGCACGGATGTGCCAAGGGGTAGCAGGCCTAGCGTAGGGCTGGCACAGACGCGGACGCGGCGTGGAGAGCTGTGGTGGTGAGACACGACGATTGTGACGTAGAAGCCGGGGACGGAGAAAATGGCGCTGCTGAGGAGGTGCCACAGAGGAGTGGATCTTGTGCGGGTGACGGCAGAAGGTACTGCACATCAACACGGCTGCTGCGGGGTGCGAGGAGCGCGGCGCACACGGTGGCACAGAGTACTATGGTGGGACGGCGTAGTTCCTGGGCGGGGCACGGTAGCTAGCAGTGCTGCGAGCGGGGGAAACGAGCAGGAGTTGGGGCGCCGATGAGCATCAGAGAAGAAAAGGGAGGAGGAGGCAGCGCTTGAGCTCAGCCCCAAGCTAGTCCATGGTGGATGCGTGCTAGCAGCAGAGCTCGGTGCGCTTGCGCTGTGGTCGAGCGACGGTGGCCGGAGGGCAAGAGAAAAAAGGGAGGGAGAGAGGGACAGGTCTGGCACGACTTGGCCTCATCACAGGGCGACGCGACTGTGGAAAAGACCGCATAGCACTGACACTGACAAACAACAGAGAGAGGCAAGACAATCAGAGATAGGTCTGGCATGGATTGACCTGCGATGTGATTGAGCAATAGTGGCACATGTACAGGTGCAGACACGTCGGTTGCTTGGCTCAGCACAGAAGTAGAAATAGAAAAGGAAGGAGGAAAACAATGCAAGGGTTCGTCCAACTCCATTAACACAGCGCAGTGTGCTACGGTAGCTCTACAGAGCGACGGGACGATGCAAGCAGTAGGCCAGCCATCTTTCATAAAGGCAAAAGACAGCGGCAGCAAGAACACTCGCACAAGGCACCGGGCGCGGAACAATAGTGGCATGGACGAGACGGGGAATAATTACCATGCAACGAGTACGCTGTACGCTAGGAAAAATAAACAAAACTGCTGCGCTCTCTCTCGTCAGTTCGTGCTTATCAAAATAAACCCGTGAGTTTATATATATCGTTCTATTGATTAATGGATTTTATTTTATTTATAAAAGTTGCTTTTCATGCTTAATCTAACAGAATAAACCGTTCGCTAGCATCATCGTTCGACATTCTTAAATATCTTTACATACTAAGTAATTTAACTTGAGTGTTTATTTGAGTGCATGAACTAAGTCGCATGGGATTCGCTTATCGCATCAAGTACATTTTAAATCCAAAAATTCTGAGAACTCATTTTGAAAATTTTTCTTAGGCCTAAATCACAGTGCTAAATGAGCTCGTAACACCAGGGTGTTACAACCAACCCCCCTTAAAAATAATCTCATCCCAAGATTCGAAGCTAGAACCAGAAGAGGGGAAACACGATTACATTTCGTAAATCCGGGATCACATGAAAGATTACATGACTTCGAATACTAAACTACATGGGGATCTAGAGATATATGGTTAAGGGCATCCTGGTACAACCGAGACTTAATCCAGAAGTCAAGATAGGCGATGACAATAGAGAAACAACAAGATAATGATTATCCAAAACATGGCGTAGCACCAACAGATCTAGAAACAGGACTCCTAGAACTCAAACATTGTGAACCCTAAGACCAAACTAACCAAGGGAACTTGAACTTCTTCAGAAACCATATCCTTTCTTCTTTTTAGATTACACCACCACCTCAGACTGACGAGCCTAGTCCCATGAATGATGACTGAATCTCGTGGCTCTACTCCAAATGCGAGGGAAATGGGGATGGAGAAGAAGAGCAAGGACCAAAGGTATCTTATAGTGGCGAATGGAGGTGGAGCGCAACACATAGGAAGTGAAGACGGCATGGATGAGGTACAAAGATAGGTCATGCTATGGAGATAGACACGGCCATGGTGCGCTCCCTGCACTAGTGAGCGGATGGGAATTAAAGGAGAGGAAAGGAGAGGGTTCGCTCGATAAGGGAGGCATGTGGGCGGTCGTGTCCCCAAAAGAAGAAAGAAAGGAGAGGGAAAGGGGGTCCGGTACGAGGGACAAGGCGTGAGAGTCGAGAGTCGACCGGATGCTGGGAAAAGGAGAAACGCATAGTGCATAAGGACGGCGAGTGCGAGATGATGCCATGGCCACACGAGAATGGGCCTAACACCGACGACATTCGCAAGGCATGTAGCGAATAACCCAGCATGCATAGCGCGGTCAACTAAACACCGGGCTTGGGACATGATGTCCACTTAGGCTTTTATAATTATTCCTGACTATCCACTACTAACTTTCCTTACTACTCTTCTTTTTTTTCTCTTTCTCAACCACCATGTGTACCAACCTCTGTATGAACTGAGAGCACGACATACACGCTTCCTACAAAACCACCTCCTCTTGTTTACCTTGAGAGAACACTTCTGCATCAACCTATTGTGGATTTCCCATTTGAACACCTAAATATTTTTAAAGAGAATATTTGTAGCAAAAGCGGTATGATGGTGTAACTTGGTAAAGGTACTTGGTCAACAACCTTGATACTAGCGTGTGTCGAGCAACGTCACATGTGGCAGCTGTTCCACAGAGAGCCCTCAGTTTTGCCATGGTAGCATAAGCTATTAACCAGGCATCTACTACCAACTTACACATCATGAAGGCGGTGGGGTCATAGACCACAGAATAAGGGGAGTATTGCAAGGGAAGATTCAAACAACAAGGGTTCCCTTTACAACAAGGGACATGAAATTCAAATCCAATGGTAGATTTGTTTTAAAAAAATCAAGTGTTCTACTAGGACATCCATAATTTGTCGATATAGTGTCCTATGTTATCCAATCACGGCTGGTCTACTGGTATCTGAATGGCAACTTCTCTTGTAACCCGCTTAAAATCACCCTTGAAAACTTTAAGCACGTCTAACAAAACTGAAGGGTAGACGAACATAATAAATACAGCCAAATAACAAAATGCATATTCCAATGGTCTCATATGGGTACATCATACCAGCATTTAGGCTCCCATTCACGACACATGCTTCACCTACGGTCGGACGATCTCAACAACTACGGACAACGAACAACGGCAAGAGTACAATACCAGAGATAGCGATAAACAACACTACTACTACGGGTACAGCATCCCAAGGCAACTAATCTACCCTGTCACCACGCATCTTCATTCTCGGGCTCAGCGGATTCTTCTACTGCCCTGGCGACAGATCTGCATCTTCTCGGGGCAATGGCTGAGTGAGAGGAATCAAGGGCTCTACTTCTGACACTTCCGTGGGTGGAGGTGCTGGTGGCACTGCAACATCGGTTCTCCTTCATTCTAGCGGGTGGATAGGAATCCCTTCTAAGATCGGCGCATCCTACCTTTCAGCGGCCAGCGTCCTCCGCTTGGCCCTAGTGACAAGATAGGCCTCCCATAGCTGATGGACATGCAGATCTTCAGCCTCCTTCAAAGCTTTCGACACTGCAGTCTCTCGACTCTCAGTAGCTGCAGCACTATCATGCATCTCGGTAAGTTGCACTTGGAGCATCCGGGTGAAGATCTTGGCTTCCTCGACCCACCAGAGGCAGATTCTCAATTCCAAGGCTTGTCGGTCATACTACTCAACCAGAGCAAGTAGGTACATGGTGATGTAGACTAGGCCCGATTTTCCAAAAGGTATGATAGCATCGATTAGTGGAGACTCGATGTTCATGATCTAGGCTTTAAACCAAGACTGATTCGGACCCCCACAACCGTTACACCACTGCACCGTTGGTTATCAACCACGCGAACGCGACTGACCTCGCCGAAAAGGCTTTCCTACAAGCGAATCGAGAACATAAGCAAGAATGAGATAAATGCAATCTAAAATTGCAAATAAATATGAGACTTATGATAATGAGAAAGAGTTCAAGTCTATAAGCGAACAAGATCAAGAACTAGGGCCCTGGTTCACAGCAAGCGGCCTTGGCGGCGTCAGTTGCAGCAAAACAACGTCTGTTTCACGAGGAAATCAAGAACTAAACAAAACACAAACCCTAAAGAGAGCGACAGCTGGTATTTATAGAGTCTTGGGTGTCACCCCCCTGGACACGCCCCCTAATGGGCCCAAACACAATACATGGTCCAATGGACCAAAAGACGGTGTCGCAGCACCCTGACAGATTCTAGATGCTAACTTGTTTTGACAATTCTCATTGATTCCGAAGGGCTTTTGATGTGAGACCAATTGAGTTGGCTTTCTTATCCAATTAGCTTTCCATCCATATGTGGATCATAAAAAACAGAGTCCGAATGCGTCCTGGGTGACCAGTTTAAGGTAGACTGGTCCTGGAAACCGAGATGAGCTCCAACTTCAGTTGGACTGGGCCTCCACCATGAGAAAGATGAATTGGACACCCATGCTGGTCCTCCTCCTCTCCTTGGCTTGTATGTGATGAATAATTGATGTCCTCATCATCCTCCCTTTCTTTAATTGAAGTCGTCTTCGACTCAAGTAGATTGTCTCCTCCATTGGATGACAGCAATGATAGCTCTGGAAGAAGATGTTCATCTTGGTGCCCAATCCTTCGCAAAGGCGGCTGCCATGGTGGCTTCCCTACTGGGAATTCATCCTCCTCTTGCAAAAGGTTAGTACCAACAAGAGGCATAGCACTAAAAGTAGGACCAAGTGGACATATAGGCGATGTACAAGTTAAAGCATAACAAAGTTCATTATGATTAACAAGAATAGATTTAAGAGCAAATAAAACTTCTTTCAAATTACTTGATGGTTCATTTGTTGGTTTGCTAAAATCTTTATCATGGCCTTTCTTTTTCTTTTCAGCAAGTTTCTTTTCATATTGTACAATTTCAGCAGGAGTTAAAGGAAGTAAAGCAATGGTCTTTCCCTTAAATATAAAAGTATATCTATTTTGCCTACCATGATGTAGAGCATTATTATCATATTGCCAAGGGCAGCCTAACAAAAGTGAACAAGCTTGCATAGGCATGACATCAAAATCAGCATAATCATGGTATGACCCAATAGAAAAATGCACACGAGCAGATTTTGCTACCTTTGCCTTACCACTATTGTTGAACCACTGAACATGGCATGAATGTGGAAGAGCACGTATAGATAAACCAAGAGTCTTGACAAGCTCAGAACTTACCAAGTTATTGCTGCTCCCTCCATCAATTATAGCACGAACATGAAAATTATTGACAATGAGGAATATTTGAAACAAATTATGGCGTTGTAGCTTGTCTACTGGCTCAACTTGTGTACTTAAAACACGTTGAACAAGGATTAATTTGTAGTCTACAGTGCATGCCACACTATCAATTACCTCATCAGGATCGTCAGCACTATCCACAAATTTATCTGCATAAAGATCAGTTGCAAGTGCAAATTCATTCTCTTCATCACTAGCACTAGCATACCCACCATCATCAGTAGCAATATATGCGTGTTTGCTGGGACATTCTTTAGCAATATGTCCCATGCCCTTACAGCGGTGGCACACAACTTTAGAAGAGCTGCTAGAGGAAGGTGTAGCAGATCCACTAGAAGGAGGTGTGATAGGAGAACTCTTCTTTACAGGCGCTGGTGGTGTCTGCACATTAGAAAATTTACTCACCTTGGTTGGGCATGAAGGAATGGATGGAGTCACAGATGGAGTCGTGGATCACCTAGGTTGTCGTCCTTATACTTCCCTTTCAGCTTTAATAGCATAATGATATAATTGGGAAAATCTAGTCCATTCTTTATAGTCAAGAACATCCTGTATTTCACGATGCAAACCTCCAAAAAATCTAGAACACTTATCCATATCATCCTCTTGTATATTACTACTTGCTAGACCAATTAAAAGCTCCTGATAATATTCCTCAACAAGCGGCCTTGGCGGCGACAGTTGCAGCAAAACGATGTCTGTTTCATGAGGAAATCAAAAACTAAACTAAACCCAAACCCTAAGGAGAGCGACGACTGGTATTTATAGAGTCTTAGGCATTACCCCCCTGGACACGCCCCCTAATAGGCCCAAACACGATATACAGTCCAATGGACCAAAAGATGATGTCACAGCACCCTGACAGATTCTGGACGCTGACTTGTTTCAATGATTCCCATTGATTACGAAGGGCTTTTAATGTGAGACCAATTGAGTTGGCTTCCTTATCCAATTAGCTTTCCATCCATATGTGGATCATCGAAAACGAAGTCTGGATGCGTCCTGGGTGACCAGTTTAAGGCAGACTGGTCCTAGAACCCGAGATGGGCTCCAACTTCAGTTGGACTGGGCCTCCACCATGAGAAAGATAAATTGGACGCCCATGCTAATCCTCCTCCTCTCCTTGGCTTGTATGTGATGAAGAAGTGATGTCCTCATCACATGGTCAAGTGCACCACGGTAGGACTATCTTCTTGTGCATCCCGCCCTTGCAAAGCCTCCATGCGAGCCCTCCATGCCCGTCGATTCTTGTCCAAAGGTGGAAAGAACCGCATGGCGGTACGGGCAATGGGTTCTTCATAGATCTGGCAAAGGTACCGCAAGGCTTTGCGGGTCACAACCTGGTAGGTGTCGATGAAGCTAAACCAGTTGCGGTCACACTCTAGGCCTCAATGAGGTCGGGGAACTCTTTACTCTTCCCGATGTAGATGGTAACCTCACACCACTCGGTGCCATGCTCCTCATACTCACTGCCCTTATACTCGGGACGATCTCTAACTCTGAGCTTTTGCAGGTTGGCATGCTGGATTCTAGGAAAACCCTCAACATTCAGACAGTAATTACTAACCCAGGCTCCTACCATCGACAGCGATGGTGGTGAGGAAGGCTGAGCAAAAAAAACTAGCTCAAAGGAAAAGCTAAGCGAGCTAAAGTGCATCGAGTGGTGGTACCAAAGGCTAAGTCAGGCTCTGCCTATAAAGGCCGAGCGTTCAGTGGTCCTGGCGTGGTTCACTCGGGTTCCTACGCGGGATCACTACGAACGAATCATCCAAAAATTCCACGCGTTCGAGGCAAGCGACGTGCGATGCCATTACTGACTAGTACGACTGTAGGGTAAGGGTCCGACAAGAGCGCAGAAAGGGGTATGGGGGGACATGGTTCACGACCGCGTGAACCATAGGAAAACGCGAAACATAAAGCCACAGTGCAGACCTAACTCTATAATAGGAACGAGTCAGTCGTGCACTATACGACACGCGTGACACCTATGGAGGGCGTATCTATAAGCAATATGACACAACAATACACAAACAGGATATGCATAGATGCATGTCCTATATGTCCTTCCACTGTCGCCAACATATTGGGCAACCGTTCTTAGATTTTTGGCACATCGTTCTCTCCCTGTAGCTAATCAATACTATCGAACTATGCTCGAGTCAGCGTACCTATAAAAAAATTGATTAAGTCTACCTAAGTCAGCAGAGTGCCATCTATTCTGGATACATAATCATAGTAATAGGGCTACTTATATAACTTTGCATACAAACGTCCTATTCTTTTGAAAAGAATTTGTTGTCAAATTTTATTTTTGGAAAGGTTTTTGAAGCCCTATGTCCTCATTTATGCTCTGATACCACCTGTGGCAGAACCGTCTAATCTAATGCCTCTCAGGAGTGCTTGTCTTTTATTAGACACTAAGCACTCAGGGGAGAACACTAAATCACTCGGTTCCATCGGACACACCATATGAGAGAACCAAAAAATCTATATTTTTGCCATCAGGATCATAAATGAGAGAATAAAGCTTACATTATTCTTAACTATTTCTTACATCAATTTTAATACAACATCAGAGTATAATATTTATTATTACAACAACGGAATGAAATCATATTATCAGAGTTATAAACAATTTAATTGAACAACGGAATATAAACATGTCATCAGAATTACAGTAGAAATAAATATCTAATCTTGATATGCTGAAGTATTGATATATAAACTATGACAACAGATTATGAAACTTTCATTTATAAAAGCATTTGGTAAAAGTTATAAATAACAACTACGATCGCAACGTAAAGAAATCCTTGCTGAGCCCACTAGGAGGTATCCACACACAAGGGTCAGCTCTAGCATCCACCTGTCACCTACAACAGGGGGAATAAAATTCTAAGTACTCAATTGTACTCAGCAAGACTTACCCGACAGGTGAAAAGAAAAGACTCCAAGGATATGCAAGGCTATCTAGCTTATGGGTTTATTGCAATTGCAGGAACATTACTAAAAGTGTGTCCTTATACTCGATTTTTATTAATAGCCGCATTGGTTTATTAACTAACCATTCTATGTATGCACCTATGCTACTTTCAAGCAGGTGGTAAGCAATCAAATTTCCTTTTTCCATCTTTCATCTTTCATCTTCAGTTCTTACTACGGTGCTAGGCTGAAAAACAAGCCGTACCGGATTGCCCGGCGATTCATGAACCAATGCCCCTAGCTGGGTACCCCAAAAACACACGCTTCGCTTGTACCCAAGGCACAAGCAGGACCAACCCATCACCCTCCTATCCTGGATGTCCAGGTCCCCGTCCAAACTGGGACTCTAAGCCCCCGCCCCTGAGTCCCGGACTCAGTACGGTGCAAGGACATCCTAACCCAAAAACCACCAAGACAGGCGGTCCGGAAAGAGCCGGATCCACGACAAGAGAGCAACAAGTCTTCCAAGCGCCCATACCCAAGTATGTGCTCTGGATAATAAGTCTGTGACTTGCCTCGAGTCTTATGCAACGGCCAGTCCTTAACCGACACAAACAAGGAAAGTAGTGTAACCAAGCCATGCCCCGCGTCCGCGGCGACACAACCTCTTACACCCACCAATACCCAAACTATATCCCTGCCCGGTCACCATTTTCCTTTCCACCATTTATATTTTTCTAGTGATAATAATACAGTAATATATTTCCTATCTCTCGCGAGCGACAGCCATCACTCGACTTCTATCGAAGTCCTATAGCATAGCAATCTACATGATCTTGTCATACTAGTAAGACTCATATGATATATATATATATATATATATATATATATTTATGCAAGTAGGTTTCATTCAACTCCTTAAAACTTAATGCATAAATATAATTTAAACTGCAGAAAAGTATGGGTTATGCACTGGGGCTTGCCTAGGTAAAATATAACCAAAAGTTAGTATTTGCATCTTCAGATCATCCACCATCATCTGAATAGAAAGCCATTGCATCATCTCCTGGAGAGAATACCATTACACCATCTTCGGATCTTAATCATCCTTCAATTGATCCGTTGCACCATCATCGTACTTATATGATATGTATTGATGCAAATGCATAGATGTAAATAATCAACGACAGCTGAAATGCTTAGAAACCCGGTCATGCCTCACAAGCTAATGAGCTCATCCTAACGACGCAGTACTTAGGCTATATATCCATGTTGTCGAATCAGGCGTTACTTCCCAACCAAAGTTTTAGTTATACAACCCAAGTTGTTTCTTTATTTCATTCTATCAATTTAATCTTTATTCAAAATAGGGCATCATTATTAATCCAGTAAACTAATTATTCTGGAACTACAAAAATTACAGTGAGTACCTAATATTGCTAGGAGCCTACTATAAAAATTTCAGATTCAACACTATTACCAATTTATCACCATAATTCCTACAAGTTTATATTTTTATAATATTAAGTACCTTAAATTAACTATATAGCTCCCAAGAATATTATCACACTATGTGAACAAAATATACTAACAGGTAGATCATGATTTTAGGAGACTAACAAAATTGGTTTCATCATTTTTGGACACCTACACAATTTTATATTGATTTTGCAAGTTTATTTTCAAAACTAATTTAACAAGTGCTTAGGAAACTAAAGGCTAGCGGCCACCAATTCAGCCCAGCGGGGCGCGGCGCGCGAGCGACCTAGCAAGCCAAACGTGGGCGCGCGGCCTAGAAGGCACCAGGCCGACAGCCCACCAACACACACGGGGTAGCGGCCCAAGCGGCGAGCGGTGTGGCCTAGCCGAAGCAGGCCGGCCCACGTAGGACCTGCAGGACCCGGTAGGCGGGGAAGCCCAGCAGCGGCGACCCAAATTACGCCGAGGCCATGGATGCGCAGTGCGCGCGACCCAACAGACCATTAACGGCTGGCCGTGGCGGGGGAGCCCAACATGTGGGAGCAGGCCGGCCAGAGGCCCAGGCGGGCGCGTAGCCAGCGACACATTTGTGATAAGGTCCCTTTACTTTACTAAAATCCACTAGCAGGACATGAGCACTATTCACTTAAGTCTAGCGTTGTGTGGCTCGATCCAAGGAAAAGTCCTATTTTCGTTTCTCACCTTGCTCTTTCTTCCCAAAAGCAGAGCACGGATTGGATGCATCGGTCGGCGACGACAGCAACAGCGCTGTGAGGTCAGGGAAGGTACGGCGACAGCGGACAACCCATCGGTGAGCTGCATGGGGACCTACGCCGGCCTCGAGCTGACCACGGCAAGACGATGCGGAGCCACACGTGGACGACAGCGGGGCGGCGCCGACGCAGACGATGGTGACCGGACGACGATATGTTGGAGGAAGGCGCATCCATGACGGGCGCATGCGCAAGACAGCAGCGTGGGCCATGGGGGCTCGGTTGCGCCTACGAGCACGGTGGTCGAGCAATGGGGAAGGAAGGGACGGCGCTGCGGCACGGACGCGTCGAGGGGCAGCAGGCCCAGCGTAGGGCTGGCACTAACGCGGATGGCCATGGCGCGGACGTGGCACGGAGAGCTATGGTGATGAGACGCGACGACTGCGGTGCAGATGGTGGGGAGGGAGAAAACGGCGCTACTGAGGAGGTGCTGCGGAGGAGCGGATCCTGCACGGATGACGGCAGGAGGAACGACACGTCAAAGCGGCTGCTACGGGGCATGAGGAGCGCGACGCACACGGTGGCGCGGAGTACTACAGCGGGACGGCACAGTTCCTAGGTGGGGCACGGTAGGCAGCAGCGCTGCGAGCGTGGGAAACGAGCAGGAGTTGGGGCACCGATGAGCATCAGAGAAGAAAAGGGAGGAGGAGGCCACGCTTGAGCTCAGCCCTGAGCTAGTCCATGGCGGATGCGTGCTAGCAGCGGAGCTCGGTGCACTTGCGCTGTGGCGGGGCGACGGTGGCCGAAGGGCAGGAGAAAAAGGGAGGGAGAGATGGACAGGTCTGGCACAGCTTGGCCTCATCACAGGCGCGATGCGAGTGCGGAAAAGACCGCATAGCACAGGCACCGACAGATAGCAAAGAGAGGCAAGGCTATCAGAGATAGGTCTGGCACGGATTGACCTGCGATGTGATTGAGCGATAGTGGCACAGGTACAGGCGCAGACACGTCGGTTGCTCGGCTCAGCACAGAAGCAGAAATAGAAAAGGAAGGAGGAAAACAACGCGAGGGTTCGTCCAACTCCATTAACACAGGGATAGCGCAGCGTGCTGTGGCAGCTCTACAGAGCGACAAGACGATGCGAGTAGCAGGCTGGCCATCTTTCATAAAGGCAAAAGATAGCGGCAACGTAGCAGCAGCAAGAAGCCAAGAACGCTCGCACAAGGCGTCGGGCGTAGAACAACATTGGCATGGGCGGGGAATAATTGCCATGCAACGAGTACGCTGTACGCCAGAAAAAAAATAAACGAAACTATTGCGCTCTCTCTCTCGTCAGTTCGTGCTTATCAAAATAAACCCATGAGTATATATATATATATTGTTCTATTGATTAATGGATTTATTTCATTTATAAAAGTTACTTTTCATGCTTAATCTAACAGAATAAACCGTTCGCTAGCATCGTCGTTCGACATTCTTAAATATGTTTACGCACTGAGTAATTTAACTTGGGCGTTTATTTGAGTGCATGAACTAAGTCGCACGGGATTCACTTATCGCATCAAGTACATTTTAAATCAAAAAATTTTGAGAACTCGTTTCAAAAAAATTTCTTAGGCCTAAATCGTGGTGCTAAACGAGCTTATAATACCAGGGTGTTACAGTTGCCACCTCCTAGACGGCTTAGTGGCGTGATCTCCGCCGAAGCTCGCGAGAAGATTGTGCGGTGCTCTAGAGAAGTGATTGTGAGGGGTACCATGCTTACTCTGCAGGAGCCGTGAAGAGCAACACTAGTAGAGCGTGTCATTGAGCTACCCTCACTTGTGGGTAGGTTCTTATGGCACCCAACATGTGGGCTTGATGAGTAATGCCAATTAGCCGCCGAACCACCAAATGAACGGTCGACACAACGGGGACTAGCTTGGTGACAACCAAGTAAATCTCGGGATAAAATCACCGTGTTATCCTTGTTTTCCCGTTGGTTTATATTCCCTTTTACACAAGCTTGTATTTACATTTCATATATTGTGCTTGTGTAGTTGCTCTTGTAATTAGTTAGCTTGTGTAGCTTGCTAGTTACCTACTTACTTGTGTAGCATAGAAGTAGCTCCCTTGTGTAACTAGTTTACTTTTGTTGTAAATTAGTTGCCTTGCTTAGCTTGTGTAGCTAAGTTATTTGTGCTCTCTAATTTAGCTTGTGTGGTCTTGTTATTGAGCATTGCTAGTGAGCTTAGGAGCTTTGTGCTTTTGCTACTAGCATGTGTAAGAGCTCCCTGGTTGCTTGAGTACTAGTTGTATATGTTTGTGTGATCTTGCTTCTAGCATTGATTAGGTGAGCTCTAACTAGATCGGCACCTTAGTTGCATGATTAGGATCTTTTCTAAGGTGCTAGAGAACTTAGATAGAGGGGTGTAGTCTTGGCTAGACCGATAGTTCTAATTCCGTATTTGTTTCGGTTAGCCGGCGTGTTTAATTTTAGAAAAGACTATTTACCCCCTTTAGTCCGCCATCTCGACCGTACACCATCTAAACAAATTGAAAAGCTACAAATTCAAAGGAGTAGATACTTGTTACTAACCTTAAAGCAAGAAGATAATGCCCATACTTCAAAAATCTAAGACCTTCATTAGCATTTAGTAAAAAAAGAGAGATGTGGGGAAAGACGCCTCCTTGGATGAGTGTGCTTAGGATGGAAGGGAGGAGGGAGGAGGATGTGGGCTTTTGTATTGTGCAGCCATCACTGTCGGCTCAAGCCAAAGCCGGCATTGATCACTGCCGGTTCAAGCTGCCGTTTCAAACCATCAGCCGATAGTGACATGGACCTTCACTTCCGGTTTTGAAGGACCCAATCATTTTCTAATTTTTAAATTAAGAACCTGAGTGAAGGTTATCACTACCGGTTTTAAAACAACTGGTAGCGATGAGCTCACAATAAATGTTATTTGTTCTGCAGTAGTGTGACTCTTGAGATTTTAACTTTTGCATGAGCACAGGATGATGAAAGTAGTAAGCACTAATACGGCTCGACCTAACTATACATGTTTACTTAGAAACCACAATACGAGGGAAAAAACTGTGCAACGGCTTAGCTAGAGCTTAGGGGTCGTTGGGTATATATCAATAAATGAAAACGAGGTACACTCTATACATAGCTCATGATGTATCGCATACCGGCATATGTACGAGCAAATTAAGAATTAGATTATATAAGGAAAAAGTCTACATCACCCCCCACCTTTCATACTTGGTCTACTTCACCCCCAAACTATGAAACCGTCTGTTTTACCCCCTGAACTTTCCAAAACCGTCTATTTTACCCCCTGGGCGGTTTTCTGACAGCGGTTTGCTACAGTATCCGATGGTTTGAATTTCTTTTTTATTTATTTATTTTCGGTGAATCTTTGAAAAATCACAGTAAATCATAGAAAAATTATAAAATAAAAAATCTAATTTTGTTGGACTCCACATGAGTAGATCTACATAGTGAATATATAATTCGGTATGCTTTAGTATAAAATTTTTACTATAGCCTTAGATTAATTGGAAAATCTAATTTTGTATTTAATTAATTAGAATAATTCATAGCTGTAGCTTCTATGGTCCAATTGTGGTAAAATTTTTATGGCACGCTAATTATTGTATGCTTGAACTATAGTAAAAATTTCGTACTCATTGGACTATGTATAACTTAGTTATAGATAAATTCTAATTAATTACAGATAAAATTGGATTTTTCAATTAATCTAAAGCTACAAAAAAAATTTGTACTAAAGCATACCGTATTATATATTCACTGTGTAGATCTACTCATGTAGAGTCCAATAAAATTAGATTTTTCATTTTATGATTTTTCTATGATTTACTGTGAATTTTCAAAGATTCACCGAAAATAAATAAATAAATAAGAAATTCAAAATCACCGGGGGCTGTAGCAAACCGCCGTTACTGTAGCAAATATGTTGTTACTGTAGCAAACCGCTGTCAGAAAACCACCCAGGGGGTAAATAGACGGTTTTGGAAAGTTCAGGGGGTAAAACAGACGGTTTCATAGTTGAGGGGATGAAGTAGACCAAGTATGAAAAGTGGGGGTGATGTAGACTTTTTCCGATTATATAACAATGCATAGCTCTCTGTAGAGTCGTACACGCTAGTGCTTAGTCTACATATGTAAGCGTCAAATTTTATTTTATTTATATTTTTCAAAGCAGCATTAGTAATACAGACTAGTTAGAGAGGAAGTAACGTTTCATTTTATTTGTTTCCAGGGCGGTGTTTTTTTTTTTCTTCACAAAAGGCAGCATGCATGCATGTTGCTCTCTGTTGGCTGAGACACCATTAGCCTCTCCAGTAGTACATTACAGTCGCTTCAAACTTCAATAGTTTTTAGAAGGTATATAACCACGCTAAATATATAACTATACACACATGAATGAACTTAAAAACGCACATGAAATCATACATGGATGTTTTCTTCTCTACTTCGCATTATGCCAAAATTAAAAGGCAATAGTCCGACCATCGATTAATATTTTTCTTTTGGAAATGGAATCAGAAAACGAAGTGTGCACTACCGGAATCTCAAGCAAAGGCCTAAAAACACTCGGCAAACCATTTGCCGAGTCTAACACTAACTCGGCATACTTTGACTCGGCAAACATCTATTTGCTTAGTGTTTTTTATCGCGCACTCGGCAAATGGTTTGTCGAGTGTCAAATTTGACACTCGGCAAAAAAAAGTGGTTTGTCGAGTGTTTTTCCAAAATACACTCGGCAAAAGATTATTGTTTACCGAGTGTTTTTAAGAATTACACTCGGCAAACATATTTTCCAAAGAAAAAAAATATTTTTTCTCAGCATATTTCAGTTTAATAGCTGCCATACAAAACACTATTAGTACACCATATCTACATGCACATCATGCTCCTGGCAAAATAATTCTCATAATAACCACATAGACATAGAAATGACGATGACAAATTTAAGAGACTAATGACAGGTATAAGTTCAGAAGAATCAACATCCAGAAAAAATTCAAAAACTATGCTACCAAAATAGTGAAGGTAAAACCATCAGCACCCCAGTAGACATGTCTTCTACTCCATTCTTCATGAAACTAGCTTCTTCACTGCTGCAAGAAGGAAGAAATGTGAACATAGTTTGTTGTCTCACCCTTAGGTATAGAAGTAACCACATGTTTACACACTGACAACTAATTATATCAGTCAAATTCACTGTGAACTTCGACTTTACAGCAGCTAAACAGTGCATGGCCAACTTCAATAGTTATTCTTTTATTTACTTTTTCCTAAAAAAATAGGACAATGACTTGATTTTTCTATATAGTCATGAACCGGACACCCACCTCTTAGGCAGAAAATAGGCCATTGCAAACCGAAGATAAAAGTTCATGTATGCAGAAAAAGGTGCTAGAAAAACATCTATTTTGACATTTTAGAAAAAGGTTTTGTTGAGCTACCATTTCAGTGATGGATTGTTGGCTTACAGAACTATGTGTGAGAAATTTAAAGAAGCACAAGTTGTGTGAGAAGAACCTTTTCTATTAGAAGAACATTTTCGATCCCCTAGCTTCTCCTTCCTCGCCTGGAGCAAAAGAACAAGAGCAAAAGAACTCCAGAAATGGCTCAGATTTATCCATTATCAGCATGACAACTGCAACTTAATTTCACCCGGAGCTTAATTTAATTCTCTCTCTAATGGGAATTGAACTGGCCATAGAACTGGTTGCTTGTAATGGTACAAGCCATCCTAGTTAAGCGGCAAACAGAACAAAATATCCCAAGTACCAGCTCATAAGATGCTAAAGTGCAGAAGTTCTCTAATGGAAACTTGATTCATCACAGCCACTCAAGAGTAGTACAAAACAAAAAAGTCACAAGGCATAGTTAGGGAAGGGGAGAGCAGCGCAGCGTGGGCTCCCCCGGCGATAGCTATAGGAGGTCCACCTACAGTGGCAACACGCTACCTGCGAGAGCAGGGAGCTAGAGCCCGCGCGCAGGAGGGGCGCACCCCGACGTGGCTTCCCTGTCCCGCAGGCTGAGGCCGCCCGAGCCACCGCCGTTGGGGTTGCCGGAGGATGAGCGCGTAGATCTGAGATGGGAGGGGGAAGTGTGGTGCGGGAGAGGAGAGGTGCTACCGTGGGCGGCGACGGCGGTCGTGTGTGCTGGTGAGGGGGCGCAGAGGAGAGGCGGCGTAGGGGAGAGGAGGGGAAGGGAGCGCGGGGAGAGGCTTGCGGCCGACGGCTGAAAGAGATAAGGGGAGACACGCGCGTGGGCCTATAAGCCGAGTTTGCCGAGTGTCCTAGATCTGACACTCGGCAAACAAAAGAGTTGCCGAGTGTTAGATATTAGACACTCAGCAAAGATTTTTTTTATTTTTTTCTCTTTCATGAGAGGAAAAAAATAGCAGCTCAGAAGTTTGAGCTCAATCTAATGTATAGAAAAAAGTTTCAAGGTTAAACGATGATTGAACCGTCACGCTTCGCCTTCAAACCGTTCCGTTCTCTTTCGATACCACGATTCTTCCTTAGAGATGCTTCGGTTTCTAAGCAATGTACGTTACAACTTTTCCAAAATCTTCTTAATTAATTTACCATAGCCTCTACGTATCATATCACGATACAATGTCAAGTCCTATGTTTTTCAGACTTCATTTGATTTTTTTATAATTAAAAAACCAATAAGCTACATGTCGATGGTCGAGTGTTGCCACCCCAAATGTTTCAAATTTCTTTTTATTTCTTCGATAAGGCCAAAAAATTGACTTGACAACATGAATATGATTTTTCTACCCATTTTATTCTATTATTTCATGCACTTATAGATCAAATTTGATGTAAATCAATTAAATTCCTAGAATGCATTTAATGAATTAAAACTAACAATCAGATCCAAAAAATGCTAAATTTTAACATGAATTATGCTGTTGTCGTTTGTTGAGTACAAAAAAGGTTTCAATGTCAAATGAGAAAAAAAAATTGTTTGCCGAGTGTTGCCCCAACGGACACTCGGCAAAAGGGCAATGGAGGGACACCTGGCGCGATGTTTGCCGAGTGCCGTAATTTGTCGAGTGTCGGAGTTTGCCGAGTGTTTTTAATTAGAATTGCCGAGATGTTTGTCGAGTGTTTTTAGTAAGGCACCCGGTAAACAGAGAGTTTGCCGAGTGTCAGAATCTTACCGAGTGTTTTTAGTTGGCACTCGGCAAAGAGATGGTTTGTCGAGTGTCCGATAAAATACACTCGGCAAAGAATATGACACTCGGCAAAGCCTTCGATTCCGGTAGTGGTGGCCTGAGTTTCATTTTATTATTCATTTTATTTAAGAGTTGCACTACTTCTGCCTTTTCCACGACAGAGTGGAAACCGGCCCCAGGAAACAGGGGCATACGTTGGGTCTACGACTACAAGCAACGACTGCGCAGGATAGTAACATGCAAACTATGGTCGAGTCAAAGTGTAATCCTTGACCGACTGACCAAAACCGAAGCCTTCGTCAGCTCAAAGGCTCAAACCGAGGAGACTGTCATCTACATGTAGCTTTCTAGATGGATAGAATCTCATGACAAGTGACCCTCTCATATACAGTACTGTAGTGTCACCAAATAGGACTGTCAATCATTTGCTGAGTTTTAATAAAGTAATCTCGTTATTTGAATTTGTGAGTTGTGTTGCTTTTTAGCTACTAGAGTACTACCCTCCGTCCAGAAAAGAATGCAATTATAGAAAACATCTTAGTCAAATTAGCTCAAATTTGACCAAGTTTATAGAAAAAATATTAGCATTTATATCTTCAAATAAATTTATTATGAATATATATTATATAACTACTCCTAATGATATTTATTTTGTTTAATGAGTGTTAATACTTTTTTATAATTCTAGTCAAAGTTTGAATTGCTTCTCCTTGAGACGTGAGTATTGCATTCTTTTATGGACGGATGGAACAACTCTGTAGCTAATCGATTTTTAACTGTGAGATGTGTGTTTATGTCTATATTTGAGACACTGAGGTTCTGGAATTCGACCTAGTAGTAGTGAATACTTTCTTAGCACATTTTTAACAAAAAAAACTAATAGTCTTCAATAATTTCATCGTAATGCACGCTACTCTCACTGGTTGTTAATTAAACGCTACTAGTTGCAAAAAAAAAAATCATGATGTGTACCAGTGTTGATGCATTCAGACTATGAAAACAGGAAACAAGATTAGTGATAGATAGATTTTGAACAATTAACAGTATATAAACCAGCATATCAAGAGGCTTTTCTCTTAATACAAAAATCTTGCAAATTAATGGAACGGTGGCAAAGGTAATAATGTTACTAATACATGTCAATTCTAGTACTACTCTCGATGCCCAGCACTCTAGTTTTGTCTTGGAGCAAATAGAATCAAACTGGAGCATATATCGAGCAAGTGGGCGCCATTGCACCCCAGCTGTTAACAACAGGACGGATCCGCGAAAACAGGCAATGCTGCTTACCTACTCCTGCTGGCCATCGCCCGTCACCGACCCCTATCTCCTCGTTACTGCCGCGCGCCAACTCTCACCTTGTTCTCCACGGTTTTTGATCGATCGTTCTACTCCCCCATCCAGCTCATCTTGAGTGTGGCGGTGGCGGTGGCGGCGGCTGCTCGAGCTTCACGCCGCCTGACCGGTGGCGGTCCAGGAGCTCTCCCGCCAGCGACTGCAGGTCGTCTCCGCCGCCGCCGCCTGAGCTTTCTGCCATGCCGTGGCCGCCCCCGTCCTGACGGGCGCGCCATACGGCGCCGGTTGCCGGAGCTGGTGGTGCTGCTGTTGCGGCTGGTGGTGGTGGTGGTAGTGGTGCGGCTGCGCCGACTGGACCGCCCACTGCGGTGGCTGCGGCGGCGGGTCGAAGAGCGCGGACAGGTCACGGTGGTGGGGACGCTGGTCGACGACGGCAGGTCCGAGATGGAGAACGGGCCTAGTGGCAGCGGCATCTGCGGCGGGGCCGGCAGCGGAGGCGGGGACGGCAGCTCCAGCGTGGCGAGGTGTGCTTGCAGGTAGGTCAGCTCGGCCTGGAGATTCACCACCTGGGGAATGATCCAAGGAAGGACGTGACATTCATGCACCAACAGTAAATTGTTACGTGCAAACTTGAAGCCATCATGTACATACAGATACAGATGCATATAACACACGGATGCAAATATGCTATGAATGAAATGAAAGGTCTCAAAGGAGGATCGCACGATGGACAAAAAGAATGCGAGTTTGGATCTTCTATCTAGTGGCGCTGGTGCTATTCTTTTCAGGGCTCATCGATCAGATCGGAAACCTGCACTGCACCACACCACTGGCAGCCAGCAGTAGCACTTCCTTGGAATTGGAAGGTTTTGTGCAGAGCCCAAATATAATTAGTAGAAGATAGATATACACACATGCATACATACGCATGGTATGTACGTACGTGGCTTGACGGATGGAGGAGCGAGGGATCCGATCGACGGCCCGGATGCGACGGATGAGAAGCGCATATCATTCATCGCCGGGGCGCAGCAGCAGGCAGGCCTCCCGGATTAGCGCTTGGCGTGCTTCTTTTTGCACTGCCGTTGCTTGGCTTGGCAGTGTTGATTTCCTCATGAAAGGGGACTTGCCTTCCTCGAGAAAGAAACACGACTGGCCGCTCCAGAATCTTATCTCAGAGACGGCGGATTCAGAAAAGACCCAGATCCACACGCGAAAACGAAGGGAAAATCATGCGATCACTGGTAGGCCTGGCCTACTAGTAGGCATCCATGATCAATCCATGCATGCATGCCAAGTTAGTAGATTTATTTCCGAACTGGTAGCTAATCTAATTAAAAACCCCAGCTACCTAGCGATCGATCGATCGAGCCCGTGGATGGATGTATGGATGATGGATCGAATCCAGCGATACTAGACAATCAATCATCGATCCTAGTATAGTAGTACCTGCTGCTGGAGCGCGAAGATGTGGGCGACGCAGCCGTAGACGGGGTCGCGGAGCCGAGCCTGGGCCTCGTAGCAGATGGTGACGACGGCGTCGAGGCGCTTGTGCGCCGGGATCTGGAGCAGCAGCTTGGACACGTTGCTGGCGCCGAACACCTTGTGCACCGCCGCGAAGTGCGCGGCGCCCTGCTCCGAGTCGAAGTAGGGCGCGAAGATGCAGCCGCTTACGCACTTGCGCCGGAGGAACTTGCAGGCGCCGCAGGGCCCGCCGCCGCCGCTTCCTCCAGGTCCAGGGCCTCCGCTGCCGCTGCCGCTCGGGCACCCGCCGCCAAGCGTACTGGTGCCGCCTCCAGCGCT